>NC_072797.1:133731250-134076666 GCF_028583425.1 Eublepharis macularius
CCCAGTGGGACCCCACACTTCTGCACTGCGCAGAGAGTGATGTCATGTCTGCGCACTGCAGAAGCAACAGGTTATCCCGCGGCCAATTTGGAAAAAACAGGGCCCTGATAGAATCTCGGGTGCCTATTGTTATCAAACAGGCCGTGGGGCAACCTTGCACTGCCGAGTCACGCTGGGCATGACATCAAGCCCAGCGCGACGTGGAAATGTTCCGGAGAGCCCTGGGAGGTGCTCCGGGGGCTTGTGAGCTGTTTCGTGTGCCTCTCCCTCCACCGCTCAGGTGAGAGGTGGCAGCGGACGGAGGCTGGAAGGGGAAAATCCTGAGTCCGAGTGGCGGAATGGTAACTCTATATTTCTCTACCCGGTGGGCGGTCAAGTGCTGAATGAGGACGGAGCTCAGGTTGAAAGTTTTCCCACAGGCAAAAGACTTCCACGGGGTCCTCTTAGGTCCTATCCAAAGTGGGGTTTGTTACTGAAACATTTTCCCGCAGCCAGAACTCTTTTGTGGCTTTTCCGAAGCATGAGTGTCTTCGTGGGCAATCCCAGCAGACTGCAGACTGAACATTTCACATACCACAAGCACCTGAAAGCGAGCCTCTCTGGGAGCCATCGAGAGCGGCTCCTCACTCCTGCGCTGAGAGACCAGCTGCTCAGCTCTGCCTTCACTCCTCGGCGCCCTCCGTCGGGCTCCACCAGAGAGGCGGCAGTAGGACAACCATTTCCAGCAGGCGCAGGCAGCAACCTCCACCTCAGCGCTGCCTCCTCTGCCTTGAGGCACTTTACCAACATCTGCCTCTATCAAACAGCGCTGCCCTGCGGAGAATTGTTTCCAATCTGGGCAGAGCCAGCCTGGCAGAGAGAGACCAGCATCTCAGCGCAGCCTCCTCTGTGCTTCAGGCACTTGACCATCAGCTGCCTTCTTCAAACTGCACTACGGTGAGGAGAATTGTCTCCAGCCTGGGCAGAGAGATACCAGCATCTCAACTATGCCTTCTCTGTGACTGGAGCAATATAACAACAGCTGCGCTGCCGTTTGGAGAATTCTCCCTAGCCTGAGCAGAGAGAGACCAGCATCTCAGCCCAGCCTCCTCCATGCCTGGAGCACTTTACCAACAGCTGCCTCCTTCAAACTGTGCTGCCATGAGGCGAATTGTCTCCAGCCTGGGCCAAGAAAGAACAGCATCTCAGCCCAGCCTCCTCCATGCCTGGAGCACTTTACCAACAGCTGCCTCCTTCAAACTGTGCTGCCCTGAGGCGAATTGTCTCCATTCTGGGCAGAGAGAGACCTGCCTCTCACCTCTGCCTCCTCTGTGACTGGAGCAATTTAACAACTGCTGCCCTCTTCAAACGGCGCTGCAGTGAGGAGAATTGTCTCCAGCCTGGGCCAAGAAAGAACAGCATCTCAGCCCAGCCTCCTCCATGCCTGGAGCACTTTACCAACAGCTGCCCTCTTCAAACTGCGCTGCAGTGAGGAGAATTGTCTCCAGCCTGGGCCAAGAAAGAACAGCATCTCAGCCCAGCCTCCTCCATGCCTGGAGCACTTTACCAACAGCTGCCTCCTTCAAACTGTGCTGCCGTGAGGCGAATTGTCTCCATTCTGGACAGAGAGAGACCTGCCTCTCACCTCTGCCTCCTCTGTGACTGGAGAACTTTACCAACAGCTGCCTTCTTCAAACTGTGCTGCCATGAGGCGAATTGTCTCCAGCCTGGGCAGAGAGAGACCAGCATCTCAGCCCAGCCTCCTCCAAGCCTGGGGAACTTTACCAACAGCTGCCTTCTTCAAACTGTGCTGCCATGAGGCGGATTGTCTCCAGCCTGGGCAGAGAGAGACCAGCATCTCAGCCCAGCCTCCTCCATGCCTGGAGCACTTTACCAACAGCTTCCTTCTTCAAACTGTGCTGCCGTGAGGCGGATTGTCTCCAGCCTGGGCAGAGAGAGACCAGCATCCCAGCCCAGCCTCCTCCAAGCCTAGGGAACTTTACCAACAGCTGCCTTCTTCAAACTGTGCTGCCATGAGGCGAATTGTCTCCAGTCTGGGCAGAGAGAGACCAGCATCTCAGCCCAGCCTCCTCTGTGACTGGAGAACTTTACCAATAGCTGCCCTCTTCAAACTGCGCTGCCGTGGGATAAATTCTCTCTAGCCTGAGCAGAGAGAGACCAGCATCTCAGCCCAGCCTCCTCCATGCCTTGAGAACTTTACCAACAGCTGCCTCCTTCAAACTGTGCTGCCGTGAGGCGAATTGTCTCCATTCTGGGCAGAGAGAGACCAGCATCTCAGCCCAGCCTCCTCCATGTCTGGAGCACTTTACCAACAGCTGTCTTCTTCAAACTGTGCTGCCGTGAGGCGAATTGTCTCCAGTCTGGGCAGAGAGAGACCAGCATCTCAGCACAGCCTCCTCCATGTCTGGAGCACTTTACCAACAGCTGTCTTCTTCAAACTGTGCTGCCATGAGGCGGATTGTCTCCAGCCTGGGCAGAGAGAGACCAGCATCTCAGCCCAGCCTCCTCCATGCCTGGAGCACTTGACCAACAGCTGCCTTCTTCAAACTGCGCTGCCGTGGGAAAAATTCTCTCTAGCTTGAGCAGAGAGAGACCAGCATCTCAGCCCAGCCTCCTCCAAGCCTGGGGAACTTTACCAACAGCTGCCTTCTTCAAACTGTGCTGCCATGAGGCGAATTGTCTCCAGTCTGGGCAGAGAGAGACCAGCATCTCAGCCCAGCCTCCTCTGTGACTGGAGAACTTTACCAACAGCTGCCCTCTTCAAACTGCGCTGCCGTGGGATAAATTCTCTCTAGCTTGAGCAGAGAGAGACCAGCATCTCAGCCCAGCCTCCTCCATGCCTTGAGAACTTTACCAACAGCTGCCTCCTTCAAACTGTGCTGCCGTGAGGCGAATTGTCTCCAGCCTGGGCCAAGAAAGAACAGCATCTCAGCCCAGCCTCCTCCATGCCTGGAGCACTTTACCAACAGCTGCCTTCTTCAAACTGTGCTGGCATGAGGCGAATTGTCTCCAGCCTGGGCAGAGAGAGACCAGCATCTCATACCAGCCTCCTCTGTGACTGGAGAACTTTACCAACAGCTGCCTTCTTCAAACTGTACTGCCGTGAGGCGACTTGTCTCCATTCTGGGCAGGGAGAGACCAGCATCTCAGCCCAGCCTCCTCCAAGCCTGGGGAACTTTACCAACAGCTGCCTTCTTCAAACTGTGCTGCCATGAGGCGGATTGTCTCCAGCCTGGGCAGAGAGAGACCAGCATCTCAGCCCAGCCTCCTCCGTTCCTGGAGCACTTGACCAACAGCTGCCTTTTTCAAACTGTGCTGCCATGGGCGAATTGTCTCCAGCCTGGGCAGAGAGAGACCAGCATCTCAGCCCAGCCTCCTCCAAGCCTGGGGAACTTTACCAACAGCTGCCTTCTTCAAACTGTGCTGCCATGAGGCGAATTGTCTCCAGTCTGGGCAGAGAGAGACCAGCATCTCAGCCCAGCCTCCTCTGTGACTGGAGAACTTTACGAACAGCTGCCTCCTTCAAACTGTGCTGTTGTGAGGCGAATTGTCTCCATTCTGGGCAGAGAGAGACCAGCATCTCAGCCCAGCCTCCTCCATGTCTGGAGCACTTTACCAACAGCTGTCTTCTTCAAACTGTGCTGCCGTGAGGCGAATTGTCTCCAGTCTGGGCAGAGAGAGACCAGCATCTCAGCACAGCCTCCTCCATGTCTGGAGCACTTTACCAACAGCTGTCTTCTTCAAACTGTGCTGCCATGAGGCGGATTGTCTCCAGCCTGGGCAGAGAGAGACCAGCATCTCAGCCCAGCCTCCTCCATGCCTGGAGCACTTGACCAACAGCTGCCTTCTTCAAACTGTGCTGCCATGAGGCGAATTGTCTCCAGCCTGGGCCAAGAAAGAACAGCATCTCAGCCCAGCCTCCTCCATGCCTGGAGCACTTTACCAACAGCTGCCTTCTTCAAACTGTGCTGGCATGAGGCGAATTGTCTCCAGCCTGGGCAGAGAGAGACCAGCATCTCATACCAGCCTCCTCTGTGACTGGAGAACTTTACCAACAGCTGCCTTCTTCAAACTGTGCTGCCGTGACGCGAATTCTCTCCATTCTGGGCAGAGAGAGACCAGCATCTCAGCCCAGCCTCCTCCAAGCCTGGGGAACTTTACCAACAGCTGCCTTCTTCAAACTGTGCTGCCATGAGGCGGATTGTCTCCAGCCTGGGCAGAGAGAGACCAGCATCTCAGCCCAGCCTCCTCCAAGCCTGGGGAACTTTACCAACAGCTGCCTTCTTCAAACTGTGCTGCCATGAGGCGGATTGTCTCCAGCCTGGGCAGAGAGAGACCAGCATCTCAGCCCAGCCTCCTCCATGCCTGGAGCACTTGACCAACAGCTGCCTTCTTCAAACTGTGCTGCCATGAGGCGAATTGTCTCCAGCCTGGGCAGAGAGAGACCAGCATCTCAGCCCAGCCTCCTCTGTGACTGGAGAACTTTACCAATAGCTGCCCTCTTCAAACTGCGCTGCCGTGGGATAAATTCTCTCTAGCCTGAGCAGAGAGAGACCAGCATCTCAGCCCAGCCTCCTCCATGCCTTGAGAACTTTACCAACAGCTGCCTCCTTCAAACTGTGCTGCCATGAGGCGAATTGTCTCCAGTCTGGGCAGAGAGAGACCAGCATCTCAGCCCAGCCTCCTCTGTGACTGGAGAACTTTACCAACAGCTGCCCTCTTCAAACTGCACTGCCGTGAGAAGAATTCGCTCTAGCCTGAGCAGAGAGAGACCAGCATCTCAGCCCAGCCTCCTCCATGCCTTGAGAACTTTACCAACAGCTGCCTCCTTCAAACTGTGCTGCCGTGAGGCGAATTGTCTCCATTCTGGGCAGAGAGAGACCAGCATCTCAGCCCAGCCTCCTCCATGTCTGGAGCACTTTACCAACAGCTGCTTTCTTCAAACTGTGCTGCCGTGAGGTGAATTGTCTCCAGCCTGGGCAGAGAGAGACCAGCATCTCAGCCCAGCCTCCTCCATGCCTGGAGCACTTTACCAACAGCTGCCTTCTTCAAACTGTGCTGCCGTGAGGCGAATTGTCTCCCGCCTGGGCAGAGAGAGACCAGCATCTCCACTATGCCTCCTCTGTGACTGGAGCAATTGAACAACAGCTGCCCTCTTCAAACTGTGCTGCCGTGAGAAGAATTCTCTCTAGCTTGAGCAAAGAGTGACCAGCATCTCAGCCCAGCCTCCTCCATGTCTGGAGCACTTTACCAACAGCTGCCTTCTTCAAACTGTGCTGCCGTGAGGCGAATTGTCTCCAGCCTGGGCAGAGAGAGACCAGCATCTCCACTATGCCTCCTCTGTGACTGGAGCAATTTAACAACAGCTGCCCTCTTCAAACTGCGCTGCCGTGAGAAGAATTCTCTCTAGCCTGAGCAGAGAGAGACCAGCATCTCAGCCCAGCCTCCTCCATTCCTGGAGAACTTTACCAACAGCTGCCTTCTTCAAACTGTGCTGCCATGAGGCGAATTGTCTCCATTCTGGACAGAAAGAGACCTGTCTCTCACCTCTGCCTCCTCTGTGACTGGAGCAATTTAACAACAGTTGCCCTCTTCAAACTGCGCTGCCGTGAGAAGAATTGTCTCCAGCCTAGGCCAAGAAAGACCAGCATCTCAGCCCAGCCTCCTCCATGCCTGGAGCACTTTACCAACAGCTGCTTTCTTCAAACTGTGCTGCCGTGAGGCGAATTGTCTCCAGTCTGGGCAGAGAGAGACCAGCATCTCAGCCCAGCCTCCTCCATGCCTGGAGCACTTGACCAACAGCTGCCTTCTTCAAACTGTGCTGCCATGAGGCGAATTGTCTCCATCCTGGGCAGAGAGAGACCAGCATCTCCACTATGCCTCCTCTGTGACTGGAGCAATTTGACAACAGCTGCCCTCTTCAAACTGCGCTGCCCTGAGAAGAATTCTCTCTAGCCTGAGCAGAGAGAGACCAGCATCTCAGCCCGCCATACTCTGCCTGGAGCACTTTTACATCAGCTGCCTTCTTCAAACTGCGCTGCCGTGAGGAGAATAGTCTCCATCTTGGGCACAGAGTTCCAACATCTCAGCCCAGCATCCTCTGTGCCTGGAGCACTTTACCAAGAGCTGCCTTCTTCAAACTGCACTGCCATGAGGAGAATGGTCTGCAGCCTACGTAGAGAGATACCGGCATCTCCTCTGCCTCCTCTGTGCCTGGAGCACTTTACCAAGAGCTGCTTTCTTCAGACTGTGCTGCCGTGAGGAGACTTGCCGTGACGAGTGAGGACTTTATCAACATCTGCCACTACTAAATTGTGCTGCCATAAGGAGAATTGTCTCCAGCCTGGGCAGAGAGAGACCAGCATCTCCGCCCAATGTCTTCTGTGCCTGGAGCACTTTAGCAACCCCTGCCTCCTTCAAACTGTGGTACCATGAGAATTGTCTCCAGCCTCAACAGAGAGAGACCAGCATCTCCACCCAGCATCCTTGGTGCCTGGAGCACTTTAGCAACCCCTGCCTCCTTCAAACTGTGGTACTGTGAAGGGAATTGTCTCCCACCTGAGCAGAGAGAGACCGGCAACTCTTTCTCCTCTGTGCCTGGAGGACTTTACCAACACCTGCCACTATTCAACTGTGCTGTCCTGCAGATCATTGTCTTCAGCCTGGGCAGAGAGAGAAAAGCAGCACAGCTCACGGTCTTCTGTGCCTTGGCAATTTATCAACACCTGCCTCCTTCCAACAGAGCTGCCCTGCAGAGAATTGTCCCCCGCCTGGGCTGAGGGAGATCAGCACCTTCATCAAAGGGAGTCAAAGAGAAATGGGCAGGGGGAGGGAAAGTTCGATTGTGCACCTTAGCTGCAGTTCCCAGAAAGGGATTCCCACGTCTAAGCAGCTGCCTGCTGATGGAGGCCCTTCTGTAGAGCTCTGGAGAAAGAGGCCTCCTTCCTTCAGCCAGGAGATGAGGATGGGCATGGAATCTGGGGGTCCTTCGGGAAGCAAAAACAGATCAATATATGAAAAAACACCAGAGTCAGACCAGTGGCCCGTCCTGCCCAGCACGAAGGACTCCAAAGGCGAGGGGAAAGGTCATTCCAACCCTGAACTCTGGCCCCTTCCCATCACTACGCCGTATTCCTTGGAGACCTTCCAGAAAGCAGAGCTCTAATATCTGCAGCAATAAAACATCTGTGGGCCCAGCATGGATTGAAATGGGTATCTGAAGCATAGTACAAAACTGAGCAGTAATGCAAGAATAGGAAGCCCTGAGTTCAATCCCTGCACATCCCCGTTAAAAGGAGTCCTGAAACCAGGCCTAAGGAAGGCCTTGGCCTGAAAGCCTGGTGAGATCCTCCCCAGCAGAGCAGGTACTGCTGGGGACGGTGGGCCAACACCTTTGAAAACCTTGCATCATCAGCATCATCTTCATCATCATCATCATCATCATCATCATCATCTCATAGATTTATATACCACCCGTCAGGACAATTTAACGCCCACTCAGAGCAGTTTACAAAGAGTGGGGCTGAGAGAGCTCCTAGAAGCTGTGACTGAGCCAAGGTCACCCAACTGGCTTTAAGCGGAAGAGTGCGGAATCAAACCCAGTTCTCCAGATTAGAGCTCCACCACTTTTAAAACAGTACACCAAACTGTTTTAAAAGGAAAGGGGGAAAACACGGGCTCTCTAAGTATGTAATTGAAGCCACTCTTATCTCAATTCAATTCAATATATGTAATAAACAAAAGTATGCAATAACAATGTGTGGAAAATAAATCGATTACATCATATCCATTATTGATTCCATTTTTGACTGAATGGAAACCGTGAATAGATTTTTTGCATGAAATCATCAGGACATGATGATATCTGGACAGATAATCAGGACATGATGATATCTGGATTTATGGATTACGAATCATGAACAATAGAAAAAACTGAGAAAACTTATGTTTAACTTAAAATAAGTAAGACTTTGAAAACGATTCATATTTACTGCAGAGAAAATTACAACTCAAATTGTAGTTTAGTTTTAGTTTTTTCTTTCTTTCCCTTGTTTATGTATTGTTAGTGTGTCTTTTTTTAGAAGGTGGTGTTTTTTTAATCTTCTATGTTTATTGTCTATAGCCTTTATGTTATTGTTTATAGCCTCAATAAGGAAAAATGCTTCTTCAACGACTAGCACATACATTTCAAGATGAGCTTTTGTAAGTCAGGGCGGACTTCTGCAGATATCATCATTTCTTTATTATGGAAATCAACCTGAGAATCCTTCTTGCGTTTTCTTTTCCCCACGTAATGAATCTGCCCCTGAAAGACTCAGGACAGAATCCATCCTTGATCTTAATCCCCGCCCTGCCCGACCTGTCCCATACGAAGGGTTCTCAGTTGGATTTCCACATCCGAAGAAGTGAGCAGTGACTCACCGAGGCTCACGCTGAAATAAACGTGAGTCTTGAAGGCACCTGTAGACTAGTTCTTTTGTGCATGCAACTCCAATAGCCTGAAGTCCACTGGCCAGTTTGCTGGGGCAAATAAACAAGAACTGCGCAGTGTTGCAGCTCAGAGGGACAGGACGTGCAAAGACAGGGTTGTAAACTGATTTTTCCTGCAAGTATTTATGGACCACCTGTAAGGAGAGCTGCATGAGGTGGCTCACAAGCGAAATACGATTTAAACTTTAAGAAGTCAGGGTGACAGGAGGAAACATTTCTAGAATGCTTCGATCTGTCATTATTAGGATGCCTTAAAACTGAGCCCGTCGGCAGGTTGCAAGCCTGTTAATGTGAACAGGCTCAAAACTGACACCTCTGGAGCTGGCCGGTAACCCCTGGTTTTGGACAAAGCGAAGGAGGAGATTTTGAAGCACCAAAAGAGTTTCCGTTTGGTGGCCCTCCTGGTCTGCAGTAGAACAGCAGGAGTGAAATCCAGTAGCACCTTAGAGACCAACAAGATTTTCAGGGAGGGAGATCCAGATGGTATCTGAAGATGTGTGCTGTGACTCACGAAAGCTCAGACCCTACCACCGATTTTGTAAGTCTTACGGGTGCCACAAGATTTTCCGGGTATCAGCCTTTAAGACACTGGAAAGCTCCTATCCTGAAAATCTTGTTGGTCTCTAAGGTGCCGCTGGATTCAAACCCTGCAAAATCTTTAAGGCTTCCTGCTTGATTCTGCACCTATGGATTCCCCCGTGAACAAGGGGAAGCCGATTCCCCTCGGCTTCCGCAGCAGGAGAGAAGGCAAGTCAGGGCCAGCTGCCCTTGGAAGCTCCCTTTAGCTTCAGATACAGATGTGGGGTGGGGTGGGGGTCGAAGAATGGCTGTGATCCTGTGATCCTACAGAGAAGGAGTCGTCTTTGAAAAAGAAAAGGAGAGAGCCAAGCTGGAGCCAGCCCCCAAGCGGCCATGCTTGAATCAACCCCCAACTGCACGATCCTAAGCAGAGTTACTCCAGTCTACCTCCAGTGATTCCACTTAGATGGAGACGCTCAGCTTGCCGAGGCGGGGCAGCCAGATCCGATTCGTGGCCGAGTCGGCATTCCAGGCTGTAAAAGTCACTTTGGAGGAGGCCTCATCAACAACAAAGCTCAGTTATCTTCCTTCAGCACCCCATGGGCCTTCTCCTCCTCCTCCTCCTCCTCTGGCCATCGGTGGGCACGGGCGCGATGAGCGCTTAGCCCAGCCCTCCGCCCTCCTTCCTCTGCTCGACATCCTTCTTGCGGGACTCCTTCTGTGCTGAGGCTAAACGACGCCTTCCCCGTGGCGGCAGCTGAGGTGCTCCCTCCTCCCCTCTCCTCCCCACGGCTGAGGGAATCCCAGCGGTTTCATGCTGCACTGGTCAGGCCGGGCTCCATCGCTCGGCTCCTCTCCGTTCCTCAGCCAGAAAGCCAGTTGGAGGAGCTCTCTAGCCCCGCCTTGAGGCCAAGCCAGCCACAGCAGGTGGAGGTTCCCTCCCTATTGGGCCTGCCCGCAGGTGCCGGCAGAGGGGGAGGGCGGGGCCACCTGGGAGTTCGCACCTGGGAGCTTCAGCCGAGAAGCTGTGAGCAGAGGAGTCAGAAGCTGTGAGTAATTGCTCAGTTGCTCACATTAGCGGTAACACTGGTGCCAAAAGTATTGAAAACCAGGTCTCCTCTGCTGGCATGTTAGCAACTGTATCTGCTGTATAATGTTATCGGCAGTAAATGCTCAGTTCATTCCGTATCATTTTTATAAGCATCCCAAATAGTAGACGTCATTTCTGTATTATTATGTTTGAACCTGCAACAAAGCCCGTTTGGGGGGGGGGGGAATACAACGGGCTCTAGAAAGGAGAAGGCGGGCAGGCAGGCTTTCGCTCCTCCTCCGTCACTGATCCCAGTGAAGGAGAGCGGTGGGCATTGCCATCTGCTCCACGCCTGATCGGCCTGATCTCGGCCACGTGGAGGGGTGGTGTGCTTTGCTACCTGCTCCATGCCTGCTCCATGCCGGGTAAAGGCAGAGGCATTGTCTCCTGTCCTGTGCCTGACTACGGCTGGGTGAAGGGGGCAGGCATCGCTGCCTGCTCCGAGCATGATCCCAGCTGGGCATTGCCGCCTGCTCAGTGGCTCATTCTGGTAGCAGGCATTGCCTCCTGCTCTGCCCCTGATCCCAGCCAGGTGAAGGCACGCGGTGGGCACCGGCACCTCCTCCACCACTAATGCCACCTGGGTTATGGCAGGGGACGACATTGCCACCTGCTCTGCTTCTAATACCAATAATAAACCTACAGCGAATCAGTCTAAGGACCAACAATATTACACTCAGCACCACCAATTTACACAATTTATAGTGTATTAAAGTGCCAAGTGCTCAAGAATGGAATAAGTACAAAAAAGGCAGACGTCCAGCAGACGAGAACGTCTCAAGTCGAAATAGGTAATCCTTCTTGCTCCTCCCGGTGCCGTCTCCGTCCGAAGTACTGGAGACCTCTCCGCTGACGGGAGAACGTAGTGAAGCTGTGGGACTTGCCGCAAGAAGTTGCAGCCCGACACTCAACAGGGCAGCTTAACTCCTGTTTCGGGTCGTCAGACAGCAAACGTTCCTAATGAAAACATCAGATGTACAATGCAATCGAAATACAGTCCAAAGGTTACATACCACGGCAAATACAAGTCTTAATTACAGAAGCAAGAGAAACTTGCTCTGCTCAGGCCGGGCGACTCTTCCCAACGGCGGCTGGGCAGGGCGGAGCAGCCTCCCGAGGCCCTTGTCTCCGTCCTCCCAGCCCAACCCTGGAGTGGAAGGAAGGGCTGGTGCTGCCTCCCTTTTCCTGTGATGTGACCCGAATCTGGCAAAACCCTGTCCTGCGATGTCGTTTGTATGCCTTGCTTCTGTTGTTCGGATGCCTTGCCTCTGTTGTTGCATCACACCATACACATGTAGCTGCAGGATTATGTCAAGTCTTGTCTTCTCCTTTTGGTATTTGCTGCTTAGATGCTCTGTCCTCCTGGATCCTCACAAATCCAATCGCTGTTTTCTTCTTGCTTTCTCTGCGGCTTTACCTCTTTGGCCTCTTGTCTCCCTTCTTGCGTGAAACAGCTGCAGACTGCAGATAGCTGAAATAGCTGACTGTTTGGGAGGCTTTTAAATATTTTGTAGCGTTGTAAAAGCTTGAGGCTACAATTGCTTGAATTCTGCTTATTCTCCGTGATTTCTGGGTTTCACCCCATCTGGATCCGTGCTCCTTCTAAACTTGTAGCAGTGTCTTGGCGCTCAGTCCACGTTCCCTTACTGCTTTTAGGTAGACCACTGCTTAGGGTTACCCATCCACGTTGTGTTATGTGCCATCAAGTCACCTCTGACCTATGGCAACCCTATGAATGAAAGACCTCCAGAACAGAACTTGCTCAGATCCTGCAAATCGGAGGACGTCGGTTTTTTGATGCAGTCAACCATCTCGTTTTGGGATGGGATCCTACAGCCCTCCACTCTTCCTGGCCTTGTTGACTTTTTCAGAGAATTTTGTCTTCTCATGATGTGACCAAAGTACAATAGCCTCAGTTTTGTCATTTTTGCTTCTAGGGAAAATTCAGGCTTGATTTAATCCAGTACCCACTTATTAGTCTTTTTGGCCATCCACGGAATCCACAAAACTCTCCTCCAGCACCCATTTCAAATGAAACATCCGTACATAATGGGATATTGTGGTATCCTTGAGCTATAGCAATCATGAGACCGCTTGCAAATGATCGCTCTGGTGCAACAACAGTGCATTATTCAACCACACGTGGCTGTAGTCTAGAATTAATATATAAAAACCTGAGCCACTGGCTCCTTAGGCATTGAGCTAGTAACGGCAGAAGGAAAGTATCTCCCTTGTTCAGACTCTTTTACTGCACATTGGGCCTTGAATTAAACAGTGGGGCATGTTCACCTGGACAGGAGTCTGCAGGGCTTTTTTTCAGGGGGAACACGGGGGAACGGAGCTCCGGAACCTCTTGAAAATGGTCACATGGCCAGTGGCCCCGCCCCCTAATCTCCAGACAGAGGGGAGTTGAGATTGTCCTCTGCGCTGCTGAGCGGCGCGAGGGGCCATCTAAACTCCCCTCTGTCTGGAGATCAGGGGGTGGGGCCACTGGCCATGTGACCATTTTCTCTGAGGGCAACCCACTGAGTTCCACCACCTCTTTTCCCAGAAAAAAAGCCCTGTGAGTCTGGTATGCTGGTCTTCCAGCCATGAACAATAAATAACCCCTTGGTGAAACATTGTCTTCTCAGTACACATCTCATCACGCCCATGATTCCTCCTTGCTCAGCTCTATTGTTTTGCAGACGCCTTTTACATGCTGCCTCCTTCCAGACTTCCCTCATTATGTTTTTGAATGTTGCATCACAGATGCATGATCCAAGATATGTGGGGTCCAAAATACACATGTAAGCTATTATCTTAACTTAGTTGTAGGGAGTGCACTCAAGTCATAGCTGACTTATGGCCACCCCTTGTGGGGTTTTCATGGCAAGAGACAAACAGAGGTGTTTTGCTGTTGCCTGCCTCTCCAATGGTCTTCATTGAAGGTCTCCCATCCATTTACTAACCAAGGTCAGCCCTACTTAGCTTCTGTGATCTGTTGCGATCAGGCTCAGCTGGGCTATCGAGGTCAAGGCATTATCTCAACTTACGTACTGCAAAAATGCACGCAGGCAGGTGTTTGGTGAGGAACAGACTCCTCTTATATTCATCTAGTGTTGATGGTCCCTCCATATCACCCTCTTATGGACTTCTATCTTCCATATGGGATTCAGTTAATTCTGCACTGTCCCGAGACAGATAGTATCAGTGGTCCTTTAGCACAGGTTAACAAGGTCAAGTACCCTTGTCAAGTACACCCTGGCTTACCAGCTGGGAGCCATAAGAACAAGTGCAGGTGGCTGTTTTCACATGGGTGCTCCTTGTAGACACAAAAGAGATGCTCCCGGGCTCTTCTGAAGCACGTCCTATGCCAATGAAACAGAGGAATGCCGGAAACGGCTTTTTTCTTGGAAGAAGGGATGCTTTGGATAAGAAACAAGTGAGTGCCAAGAACTATACTGGCAAGTGTCCGCTGTCTATGGTCACCAAGTTAGGGATCACTAGAATAGTGAAATGCAATTCCCACTTTGGAAACAAAAAGGCTTAAGTTGCTGCTGCTAAGCATGCTTCACCATACTTGCTCATGCTTAATAATGTTACCAGTGAATTATGGCAAGTGAACATCTCTATGGCTGTATGGGCAGGGCCGGCGCCTCCATTGAGGCAACCCCCGCGATTGCCTCCAGCACCGAAGCGCTGGAGAGGGCACCGGGGGCAGGGAGCATGCCGAGGAGCTGGCGGCAGCAGCTTGCAGATGGCTGACCGGGAAGGATGGGAAGCTGCCCGCGTGCCACCCTGGCCACCTGCTACGCCTGGCACACAGCTACTGCAGCCTCCCGGCTCTCCTGCACTGCTGCTGCCTCCAACACGCACCCCCAGCTGGGAGCTGCAGCCATGCATAGCATGGCATGGCAGGTGTCCAGGGTGGAGCGTGGAGCAATGGAGCAAGAGGGCTAGGAGGACACACGTGCGCCTTCCCAGCCACCCTCCATGCCTGGCTGGGGTGGCAGCTTCTCAGCCCTCCCACCCAGCCACCTGCCGCCCCATAGTCCAGGTGCGCGCGTGCTCTCTGTGTGCACTCGCACAAAGGGGCAGTAGCAGTCCTAAAGCTGCCCCCCCTGGCCTCAGGCGCCAGATACTCTGGCACCGGCCCTGTGTATGGGGAAGCCTAAAAGAGGGGCAGCTCCACCAACGATACCTAAGTCGAAGCTGGAGAGCTCCACCTGGGCTGACCCAGAGCTTGGAGATGGAGGCTAGCACCAGCCAGCCAAAGAAGCCTCTGTTGGGATGGAGGCTGGAGCAGCAGTGGCTCCGTTCTTTTCACACCGTGGGTGTTGGGCCAGAAATCCCCCCCAACCCCAGACCCTCAGGGCTTTGGGAATCTTTTTTTTAAAAAAATCATCATTTTCATAGTGATATGTTCACCTCCTGTTGTAACAATACATGCAGCAGAGTCTCTGAATTCCCAGCTTTCATTTCAAAATATATATACTCTCTAGCCTGTTCCATCGATGACAGGATTATGGCTTTTTTCCTTACGTCTCTGCAAGGGATACAATAAAGAGGGACTAGATAAAAAATAGCTAAAAAAACAAAACCAGGAAGAGGAGAAAGGAAGATGGGCGAGAGGTTCAATGATGATGAATGTCCAATAGTCGAAAAGTGGGTGGAGGTGGGTGGGACAAACAAAATGAAAAGAGACCTTGCACACAGGGGAAATAATCAAGTTAAAATTGGCTTCCAGAAAAAGATTGGGGTAAAACAGGGGGGACCAAAGTGAAAACTAAGGGCAAAAAATGTCTGTGGAAATCTAGGGGATAAATTGAAGCAGTCCTTTTGGTGTGTGGATCAGTTGGCTTCAAAGGAGTTTGCCCTCAGGAAAATACAGTCCATTGACAACCTACCAGATGACACCATCCTAGCAACCATGGACGTGGGGGCTTTATACACCAATAGGGAATACCATCCCGGACAAAACCACAGCACACCTCGCCACTGAACTTGGTCACTTCGTACTCACTCACAATTACTTCGAATTTGGTGACAACTTATATCTACAGATTAATGGCACAGCCATGGGCACACGCATGGCACCACAATATGCTAACATATTCATGGCGGACTTGGAGCAACGCTTCCTCAGCTCCCATCCTCTGGAACCACTACTATACTTAAGATTCCTGGATGACATCTTCATCATTTGGACCCATGGGAAGGAAGCTCTTGAGAGATTTCATCAGGACTTCAATAACTTTCACCCTACTATCAACCTAAGCCTGGACCACTCTACACAACAGGTACACTTCCTGGACACCACTGTACAACTACATAATGGACGAATAAATACCACCTTATACCGGAAACCAACAGACCGATACTCATATCTACATGCCTCCAGCTACCACCCTAAACATCCCACTCGGTCTATTGTCTACAGCCAAGCCTTACGTTTCAACCGTATTTGCTCCAATGCTCTCGACCGAGACTCACACTTAAGAGATTTACAACAAGCATTTTTGAGACTACAGTACCCACCAAATGAAGTGAAGAAACAAATCAACAGGGCCAGACTAGTACCCAGAAACAGTCTGCTCCAGGACAAACCTAAAGGAACTAACAACAGAACACCACTGGTTGTCACCTATAGCTCCCAGCTCAAACCCATCCAACGTATCATCAGCGAGCTACAACCCATCCTGGAAAATGATACCTCTCTCAGAAGCCCTGGGTGGAAGACCTTTCCTTGCCTACAGACAGCCTCCCAACCTTAAACGACTTCTCACTCACAACCATGAATCAGCCAGCAGAGTCACCAGCACAGGTACCAGGCCCTGCAACAGACCCAGATGCCAGCTCTGCCCCTATATCTACCCAGGGAATACAATTACAGGACCCAATGGCATCAACTACACTGTCTCTGGCTCTTACAGCTGCTCATCCTCCAATCTGATATATGCCCTCATGTGCCAACAATGTCCTTCTGCTCTGTACATTGGACAAACCAGCCAACCTCTACGCAAAAGAATAAATGGACACAAATCTGACATTAGCAATGGAAACGTCCAGAAACCAGTGGGAGAACACTTCAATCTACCAGGACATTCCATCAAAGACTTAAAGGTCGCTGTGGTTCAACAGAAACCTTTCAAAAACAAAATCCAACGGGAGGCTGCTGAACTGGAATTCATACGCAAATTTGACTCTGCCAAGCTGGGACTGAATAGGGACTATGAATGGTTATCACATTATCACAGGTAACAGATTTCCTTTACAGAGGCGGGGTCTGGGGGAGCTCAGTGGGACCTGGCGTGGGCTTTCGGGGACCACAGATCTCTTTGTCAGATGCATCTGGCAAGGAGAGCTGTGGTTATCGAAGGCTCATACTGCATTGGAATTGGATGGTCTAGCTGTTTGGCTGCTACAAACTAACAGGGCAAGCTCCTTTGAAGCCAACTGATCCACACACCAAAAGGAGATGTTTACATATACTAGCAAAGGAATGTTTTGGTTGCACCCTCCCCTTTCCCCCCCTAATTGCCTCTTCTCTCTCCTCCCCTTCTCTCCCTCCTCTTCTATATTTGACCAGTCTCTGTATCGTGCATCTGACGAAGAGAACTTGATTCTCGAAAGCTTATGCTACAATAAAATTGGTTAGTCTTAAAGGTGCTACTGGACTCTTTTTGATTTTGCTACCACAGACTAACACGGCTAACTCCTCTGCATCTACAGTGAATGTTGTTAGCCTTCAGGGTGTTATTGGTCTCCTGCTCTTTTCTCTTGTTCTAAACAGGTTTGTGTATCAAACATCCATCTACCAAAGTTAGAGACACTTTTCCTGCCTTGCAGATTTCTTGCAGATTTCTCTCCAAGTCTGTGAATATTTCTGATCCGGTAGACTGGCTACAGCATGTCTGTGTGGCGTGAAGGAGAGCCACAGGACGGGATTGATTAACGAACTCCAACCCCAAACTCATCCCCTGACTCTGTAGGATGAGCGCGCCCCGATTCAATGCAACACCCCTTCCCTCCCCCTTTCAATGCCCCTTTCTTTGTCATCAGCATGTGAACCAAACAGAACAATAATGCTGAGGACCTTTCCTTTCAATTGAGGGCTCTGTGTTCCAGAATCGGCGGTGGGAGGAAGTGAGCCCAGAACGCGAGCCAAGACTCTTCAGGCAGTTGGGTGTGTTTATGTGCACACGTGCATGTGTGTGTTAGAGAGACAGAAAGAAATTCACCAGGAGAGGAAATCAAAGCCGGCTCTAGAAACACCCTGGTTATTTCAGTGTTGAAAGGGAGAAGGTTTTCTCCCTCGTCTCTGCTGGTTTCAGCCGGTTTGCAGGGCTCATCCCCAGCCCTTTCCCCCTCGTGCCCAAGCAGCAGGCACAGGACCCACTCCCAAACTTTGTATAATAGAACGGGGTTAGGAAAGCAGGAAGGGAACATTAAACTGAATAAGGGGGGCAGCAAGAGAAGGAGGAGGCTTGAGAACGGGGGGGGGGGTCGTCAGGGGAAACTTCAGATGACTTTGGGAGGAGACTCCGTCCCCTCCCAAACCTCTCATTTATGATCCTGGGGATTCGGATTTTCCCTCTGTGACAGCGATATTTATTCATGGGGAATCTATTCAACACTCCGTCTCTATTGACTCCTGTGGTAAAAGAGGGATTCCTGGAGGATCTTCATATGATGGCCGATCCAAAGTGCATGGCTGTTGCTTGCATGAAGGAACTTGTGTTGTAAATAAGGTCCGGCTTGCAAACTTAATTCCATGCAGTAGGACAAGTCTTTCCTTTTGTCTGGAGGCACAAAACAGCGTAAACAGCAAAGCTTCAGCCAGGAGCTCTGAGGTGCTCTTATGGGCCCCGGAAGGCCCTGGGCGCCACGGAACCTTCCAGAGGCTTTGTGACGGGACAGAAGAAGGCTTCCGAGGGTATTCTGCACTTGGAAAGTTCCTACTGAAGGAGGTATATACATTTAATACGCAAATAGCTGTGGGGTGGTTCATATTTTGACCAGAACCTGTCTCCTCTAAGTGCTGGCTTTTAATGCGCAAAACCTCTCCTGGAGGCCAAGCAACCTCTGATGTCATCAATGCCATTATCCCCCTGGGAATGACAGGGCAGGCCCAGAGGCGGTTGCTAAGAGACAGGGTCCAGCCTCCTCTCTGGTAGCCCCCCTCCCCGGCAGTGGTTCATGTGACCGCACCCAGCGAGGTAGGGAAACCTCCCAGCTGAGGGACCCCCGTCAGAGGGAGGGGCCTGTGTGGAGTAGCCAAAAGGGTCGCTGGCCTTCTTCCAGGCCCCGTGCCAAGTGCTGGCTTATGAAGTCCTCCGTTCTAAGCAGAGCCCGGAGACACGGGGGAGCCCCTGGGATCTGTCCTGGGCCCTGTCTTGCTTAACACCTCTTTAAATGGCTTGGGGGAGGGAATGGAGGGGGCGCTCCGTAAAATGTGCAGACAAAACTAGATCGGGGGGGGGGGAGCTAATCCAGCAGGAGATTCAGGAAGATCTGGACAGGCTGGGAAGCTGGGCTAAGACTAACCAAATGAATTTCAACCAAGAGAAATGTCCAGTTCTGCATTTAGGTAGAAAGAATTAAATGCAACATTCTCGAAGGGACGAGCCTTGTCTCGGCAACAGAGCATGAGAAAAGGACCGGAGGTCTTAGTAGACCATCCCCTGAAAGCAAGTCAGCAGAGAGAGGTGGCAGCTAAGGAGGAGAGGCAGTTCGGGGGGGGCAGCATCACACCCCTGCGGTCCAGATCACGGTGGAGTCACAGTTTCCCTTCACGCGGCTCTGCTTAGTCTTGAGTGTTGTGTTCTGTTTGGGGCCCCACCGTTGCAGAAGGCTGTTGAGAAGCCAGCAGGGGTCCGAAGGAAGCGAACAAGATGGCCGGGGAGTTCTGGAGCTCAAGTCCTATCGGGGAAGGTTGAAGGAGCTGGGTCTGTTTCTCCTGGGGAGGAGAGGACCGGAGGTGAAACGACAGCCCTCTTCAAGTATTTAAAGGGCTGTCACACAGGGAACGGAGCCAAGTTCTTTTCTCTTGAACCAGAGGATTGGACCGGAACCAGTGGGCGAAAATTAAAGCAAAACAGTGTCTGGCTAACCATTAGGGAGCACTTCCAGAGAGCTGGAGCAGTTCCTCAGTGGAACAGGCTCCCTCGGGAAGTGGCGAGCTCTCCTCCGCCAGAGGATTTCAAACAGGGACTAGGTGGCCCTCCGTCAGCCATGCTGATTCTGTTCCTTCTCTTTCGGGTTCTGTATGCCTTCTGGGCTGCAGTTTAGCGACTGCGGCTCACTAGCCATTCTTCTCCGCTTGGGACTAATAGCCTTTCTTGCTCTTTGGTCTTCTTCCAGATGGCTTCTAGAAGCAAGCACCTCTTGATGTAAGTGAGATTTCCTCTCATTTCATCTGTTTGCCTCTCCCCTCCTCCCTTCCTCCTTCCTCCCTTTCTCCCCCAGCCAGGGAGGGCTCTCAGCAAAGGGATGCTCAGCCCCCCACGAGGCTACCTGGGACTCCTCGCCAGACCTTCTGTCCTGGAAGGGGCTTCTCCTCCTCCCGCCTGTCCACAAGGGGCCCCCAGCTCTCCATCCCAGGCAACCCCCAGGTTTTCTAGGCAGGGAAGAAAAGCTGTGCTTGTGATGCTCCTCCGCACACACAGAGGCCCCATTGCCGTCGGGCAAGCCATGAGACATGGGGGGCTCATCTGCCTTCGTTGCACACCTGCCTTCACTCCTGGCAGTCGGCCATTGGAAAGCTGGACTTGTTTCAGAGTTTTCAGTGCCCCATCAGACCGTGAGCTGCAGAAAGCAGTTGCTGCAGCAGAAAGGCTGACGTGACGTGGGAGATGGAGGGCTGAAATCCCTCTTCAGACACCAATTCCCCTTCGGCATTCCACTTCTCAGCAATCGGGGGAGGACTCACAACGGCCTACCTTTCAGGGCTGTTGTTAGGGACTCTGACTGGGAAGCACTTAGGGTTGAATGCTCACCAGCCTCTCACATCGGCTGGGTACCATTGGGCCAGTCATATACTCGCACCCTAAGCTACCTCACAAAGTTGTGAGCGCAAATTGGAGAAGATGTATGCCACTTTGGATCCCCGGCCCCCGGGTAGAAAAGTGGGGTATAAACCAAGTCAATCGATCAATAAGGATTGTATCGAACCACGATCAAGAATGCCTCACGGCCTCTGCATCGAATTGGTATGGAGGAAGAGGCAGAAGAGAGGAGGCGAGGCAGCAGGCGACAGCAGGACACGCTGCAAGCAGGCCTGGGCTGTGAAGGGGGGAGAACAGCAGAGCAGAAGTAGACACCGGGCTTCCCCCTCCCCAGCCGAGCAGAGGGGAGAGCTGCCCTCCCTGTTCAGAGAAAGGTCACCCGGAAACCCCCAGGAAAGCCCAGAGCTGAGGGTTCCCTGAGGTGCCCGTCACACAATCCTTCCAGGGGACCACCAGTGCCTGCCAGGCCCAGAGTTTCCAGCAGCCCAAAACCACAGCAAGCGCCCAAAGAGAGCGAGGAGGCTGCCAGGCCCACTTTTCACGTTCTTGCTCTCTCCTAGGCTTCGCCGACGAGTGGCGCGATGGTGTGGGGGGGGGAGTAAAATCTTCCCCCTGCCCACCAATGAGGAGCTGCCGCAGCCTCAGGCAGCGCCTGGTGAGGAGATGCTGCGGGCCCTGGGGAGTGTGTCGGGGGACGAGGCTGATCTGTCCGTCCTGGCGGGGGGGGGGGTTGCTTCCCTGTGGCCTCCCCACCTGCTCTAGAAGGCTCAGGCTCCCACTCTGCCCAGCACCAGCCCCCCCCCCCGGGACCCTTCCAGCTCTCCCGGGTGTACATTGCAGAGCCCTGGCGGTGCTGGGGGCTACACCAGGCAGAGAGAGAGAGAGAGAGAGAGAGAGAGAGATCAGAGTGGGCCCTCCCTGGAGCTCTTAGGAGCCTCGCTCAGCTGGCTCATGCTGCAGGATGTGGGGCCAATGCTGAAGCCAGATAGAAACCTCCCTGCTTATGAGGCTCCCGGCCCAGGCCATAGCATGCAATCCTCGGGCTGACGGACCCGTTCGAGGAGAAGGAAGAGGCCAAAGACAGCAGAAGGAGGGCACTGGGCCCCAAAATTCCAGATCCACCGGAAGTCTTCTTCCCCAGACTTTGCCTGTCTTCTGGGGAAGGGGAGGTCTCCCTTGCCTAAGCAGGCCCAAGAAAGCCCCGAGAGGCTGTCACCCCCACCCCACCCCCAGCCCGTGTCCCCCTGCTGTGTCGAGAGGGGCAAAGGGGAGTGAAATCCCTGGACTCACCCCCAAGGGTAGCCTGCTCTACTGTCCTCAAAACAGCAGGGGGAGCCCGTGAGGTCAGCAAAGAGGATTCCAACCCCCCCTCCCCGCTGATCCATCCGGACCCCTGAGGAGACTGTGTGACTGCTCTAAGCTGTGTGGAAGCCCATGGAGAGGGGTGACGGGGAAGACAGCTTGGAAGGTGGAAGGAAGCACCACTCTTCCCGGTCTCACTGTCTCCTCCATCTCTTTCTTCCCAACTTTTAAAAGCCTGTACATCAGGAAGGCAAAGGGCCCTCAAGAAGGCCATCCGGGACCACATGAGAGGGCGTGGCCAGGTAACACCCCCCCCCCGGCATCTATATCCCTCCAGAAGGCCCAGGGCCATTTCCATTCCCTTGCTGAGCCTCCAGGGACCCCCAATGCCACCCCTCTTCTTCCACTCCCTTTGGGAGCAGAAGACCCCAAACCCCATGGCAGCCAGGTCGGGCCAGATGCACAGGGGCCCTGTCTGCCCATCTGGCTGCTGGGTGCAGGGTACTGACAGAAGAAGAGGGCGTTTTGGAGCCCCGATTCCTGGTCCCAAAGAAAGCTTCTTTGCTGGCTTCCGGAGTGCTTCGGCCTCTGAAGGGTGCGGTCTGCTCCCCGTGTCCCCCTAGGTAATACCCAGTGGCCTCCAAGGTGGCCAGAAGGGATATTTGGCCAGGGAGCAAATCCGGCTGGCTCAGCCTGCTGTTCTTCCCTGGGCCACGAAGGCAAGGAGTGGTAGGAGGCAGCCCCACCCACCCCGCTTCTTCAGAGGCCTGTTTGGGATGGGGGATCAACCACTCTCAAGCGAGAGGGACTCCTTCAGAGAATCTCGATGGAAACGTGAGGACCCCCTGGGCCCATCACCTCAGCGTGGGCCCCGGGGTGGTCCCTGCCCTGCTAACAGCCTGACTCTTGCTACTTCCAGGGAGTGAGCAGTGGGTTTTTGGCAGACGTCATCTGCCTGGCGGAGCAGGGGAAGCGGCAGGGGAAATACCATCTCCCCTGCCCGAAGGAAGAGGTGGTGGAGAAGATCAAAGTGAGTGGAATCCAAGAGCCGCTTCCAGTGGGAACAGGGCGGTAGGAGATCGGAGGGGAGGAGGGGGACAGATGGGGGCACGGCCGGCTTGTGGCTGGAGCAGAGAGAAGCGGGAGGGAAGACGTTGTGACTCTTCCTGGGGGCCGACCAGGAGGCCAAAGGAGCCCAGGAAAAGGGCCTGGCCACCCTCCCGTGGAAGGAGCGAGAGAGAGAGCAGGGCGAAGGCCACTGGCACACGTAGGGCAGGGCTGCTGTCTCCCCAGAGAAGGCAATGTCTCCGATGGAGAAGGCAACCGACATGTGGTGGAGGCTCGTGCCCACCTCTCCCAGAGTCTTGCTGCCCACGGGGCAGGTGGGGGTGCGTGCTTTTCCCACCAGGCCTTTATCCGCCCGGTGGACTTCCAAATGAGCTTCTCAGCTCCCGTGGACAGCCTGCTGAGATGGGAAGCTGCCTGATGGTGAGGCGGCTATGCGGAGGGCCTCCTTCTCAGGGACGGGAGGCCCGAGAGTCCAGGAGAGAGACTGGGGGGTGGGGGGGCAGGCAGCCTCTCTGGGACGGACTCTCCTCTCCCGGACATCCTTGCCTGCCGGCCATTGGCTGGGATTCAGCATTCCGTCCGCTGTTTTCTGGCTTTTTGTATTCTGAGTGATCTTGGGGTTGTGATTTGAGCGGGAGGCATTTGAGTCCCGCAATGCATTCCCTTCCAAGAGACTAATTCCTGCTCTGAGGATTTGTGCGCAGTGCTAAGGAAGGCCCAAGAGCCAAGACCCACTCCTGTGGGGTGGAGAGAGCGGGAGACAGGAGTGCTCGTGGGGCTGCTAGGGGCTACGGTCAGCTGTGTTTGCCTCTTCGTCACTCCTAGGACATCATGATGTCAGACTTCTTCACCACCTCGCCCCTGCTCCTCCAGTGCCTTAAGGCCATCACCAGCCTCAGGTATGCCTCTCTTGGGGGAATGATTCTTCCTGGCCAGCAAGGGCGCAGGAGTCATTTGAGCACCCCGAGGAAGGCCGGCCCTTGGATCCAGAGGCCCCCTTTGGCTTCGCTGCCCCGACTGGCCTCTTGTGGGTGGGCTTTGCTGCCGGTCCCCCTCAGTCAGCGTGTGGACCTGGGGCTTTGCCTAGGCTTTGGGTTGGATGGGGGGGGCCAGGCCCAGAGAGTTCGTTCCCTCCCACGCACGGCAGAGTCCAATCATTTCTCCTCTTCCTTGCCAGCCACTTCCTGCCCGCCCTCTCGTGGGACCTGGAAAGGTCCATAGTGGCCTGGGCTTTCCGGGTCATCATCGGAGAAAGCCCAGGCCACCAGGATGCAGCCAGCCAGGTATGTTCCTGCCGGAGTGGCTTTCTGGGAGGAGGAGTTGTCCTCTGTTGGGGAACCCAGGGCTGCCGCAACCAGAATCCCCAACCAGCAGGAGCCCTCCAGGGACCGCCAAAGGGGCAAGCGAGCGATCCAGGCCTGGTAGCGACTATCACCAGCCTCTCTGCTCACCCCCAGGACTTAGGGATGAAGAGGCAAGCCTCCAGCCTCAGGGCAATAAACAAACAGCTCCAGAGACAGGCAATTTCTTGTCTGTTGGGAGCCTTGGATCCAAAAGGCCTTCCAAGGAATTCTTTTGCTCCTCAGATCTGAAAGGGGGTGGTGGTGTTTGGGAAAGAGGCCTCAGCTGCAGTGCCTCCACCAGCCATGAGCCCAATTCCAACGGAGGGTTGTTTGGACAGGAAAGCAAGCAAGTAATTTTGCTGACCCCCTCTTTCCTTCCAGACCCTCCATCGCGAGGCAGAGGAGGCCCTGCTGGAAATGCTGCAGGGACTGTACAGGGGGCTGCCCTCTGTTCTGCATCTGGTGGGACTACTTGACGTAAGTGTGTAAGAGAAGAGGGGATGGAGCAATCAGGGAAGAGACGATCCCCGGGGGTCAGGAGAGGCCGTCCCCTCCACTTCCCCACTGGCCACGCTGGAACTCCCCACCTCATGACGTGCCCCGGCCGTTGCCCCGGAGAGGTTCCTGGGAGCGTCTCCTGTTGTGCCTTGGAGTCTAAGCACGGTTAAGCCACGTGTGGACTGGGCCTGTGTGGGGTGCAGCTGGGAGAATGGACCTTTGGGGCTGACCCATCCTCCAGTTTCTCTGGGCAAGGCACAGGAACTTGTCCGGGAAGAAGTGGTACCTTCCTTTCTTCCCCCTGTCCTGAGGTCACAATCCCAGAATGGATGCAGGCAGATATCCCACAGGAGGAGATTTCTCTGCAGAGGAGCAAAGTCCTGGGTGGGCACAGCTGTGGGCACAGAGCCGGGGGCCTGATTCGGAAGCGTTGCTTCTTTCCACAGCATCTGTCCTACTGGATGCAGAACAGGAGGGCAGGGGTGAGATCAACAGCCCTCTCCCTGTACAGCTCCCTGCTGTCCTATGCCTGCCGCCTCCTGGCTTTTCATGTAAGTGTCTGTCTGGGGTTTGGGGGGAGCAGGGTGAGGGGGAAGGCTTGGTCTCACTTGCCAAGGTCCTTGTCTCTGTGGGGGCTCCCTTGGCCTGGCTCACAGCCCATGCCCCATCCGTGCCCTTTGGACTCTCCTTCCGGGAGAGGCTTTGCTGCCCTCTCCTTGGCTGGAGCACAGAATCTCTTCCACTGGGCATCCTAATCTGCATTCGGGGTGGGGGCAGAGCTCCAGGAGTCACCATGTGCAGACTTTGGAGCAGAGGATGCGGCTCTGAGGGAGGGGGGGATGCAAAGGGTGAGGGTTCAGTGCAGAGAAAACAGCAAGAGCCGACTGAGCCAGTGCAAGTCAGCAGGGAAAATGAGGCTTCAGACTTTTTGGCGGTGAGAATCCAGTCCACCCCAAAGGGGTTGCCCTAGAAAGAAAGGGTGTTCTTGAGGACTTAAGAAATCCACCCTCTGCTGGGAAAGGCCTGGCAGGCATTCTCTTTAGCTTTCTAAGGGGAGGACGGAGAGAGAGGCCGAGAAGGGAGGGGGTGATGACAACCAAGCGGATATCCCTGAGAATCGCCTTCTGGGTCCCAAAAGAGAGGCACCACCCGCCGCAGAGCAGAGAATGCAGAGAGCAGACAGAGGCCCCTGCCTTGCCCCTGGATCGCCTCGACAGGACGAGGGTGCTCAGTGCTAAGAACTGGGGCCCCATTCAGACCCTCAAAGGACCACCAGGAGGGACCTCAGAGTCAAGCCCAGGGTTCTTTGTGGCTTGGAAAAGACGCCTCTTCTTTTCCCTCCCTCTAGGACTTCTTCGAGCCCGACATCGGCCACCTTCTGGCCCCGCTGGCCCTCTCCCTGGTGGATCCCGAACCCCGGATTCGGGAGCAAGCCAGGGAGTCCGTGGGCCAGCTTTATGACATCTTGCTGGGCCAGAAGGGTAAGTCAACAGGGATGGAGGAGGCCAGCTGACCTTTGAGATCGCTCAACCAACTGTGCTTGCAGTTTCCCTTCCTGTCCATGGACTTCAATGCCCCTTCTGCAAGGATGCATCTTCTGAAAATGTGGCTCTTTCCATGCACAGTAGCAGAGCCAGGACCCTCCCCGACACGCTTCCTCCCAAGACCCCACGCCTTGAGCCCACATGGAAGGGGAACCTTCACGCGCCCCTCGCAGCCTTTGCCTTTCCCTCCTCCCTGCCTCATTTCTCGAGTCTTGCCTCAGAGCTCTGCGACAGCAACTCAGGAGGGAGTCAGGGAGAAAGGGGGGCTGGAGGGGAGGGGGCTCAGATGGGGGGGGGGAGAGAGACAGAGACCCAGAGGAGAAGGACGGGAAGCTGTGCCGGTCAGGGCAGCCGAGGCTGAACGTGAGCTTTCTTCCTGCCAGGGCTGGGCCGGAGGGGGCGCCGCCTGAGGTGGAAGGCAGAGGACGGGCAGGCCTGGAGGTCCCAGTACCAGAATGTCATCTCTATGGGAAAGGTAAGGAGAACCTTATGGCGGTGCTGGCAGGGGTCTTTTTCCAAGACAGCTCTCTTGAGAAGGGAGGGTCTCGGGCGAATGGGGTCCTTATGCCCTTCCCCTCCAGTAAGCCTGACAGTCACGGCCAGGAATTCCTTAGCCAGCGGTGCCAAGAGACACAGGCCTCCCCTCGCTTGCAGTCAGGACTCACCCTTTCCACGCTTCTTCCCCTTCCGCTGACACCTGGCTTTCCATTTCCCTCGCCCTCCGGAGCGTAGCGGGATGAGAGGGGGAGCTTCTGGTCTCTCTGCTGAAAGGGGGCTAGGCAGAGGTGGGGGGGCCAAGCCGGGGGGGGGCTCCGCAGGGTCAGGTGTCCAGGCCACTCCCCTTGGGTCCGGGAGAGAGTGAGCCGCCGCTGAGGGGGACTTCTCTTTGCAGCACTTCCAGGCCTGCCTGAGTGAGGAGCAGCTCTCACAATGCCTCCTGGCCTGCTGGGACTTCATCGTCTGCCTGGGCCCGGACTGGGTGAGGGAGGGAGCCGCCTTCGTGGTCCTCTCCCTCCTCGGCCAGGCCCAGGCAGTTTTGGACGACGAGGAGGAGGTGAGCAAGTGGGCCGACCTGGCGAGGGGCCTTCAGGGTGGGTGGGTGAGTGGAAGCTGCCCCCTCCCGATGTGATGGGGAAAGAAGAATTGGGGTGATCCGGGGTCTTTTTGGTTCACATCTACAGGAAAGAGAACTCAGGGCGGGACTTGCGTTAGTCGCTATCGACTACCGGAACAGCAGCAATGTCCCCCCTGAACTCCAACTCCTCCTCTGACCAGCAGGTAAGGCCATTTCCCAGCAGAATGGGTGGGGGGTTATAAAGACAGCCCCCTCCCGAGAAGCAGGGAACAAGCCCAAAGGACTGCTGCTCCCCTGCAAGCCCCCCCCTTGAATTTTTCCTATGTCCATGGCAGCCCCCAAGCCCCCTTCCCTCTCTTCAGCCCGATATCTGAACCTGACCCTTGACACAACAGACCGGTCCCAGGCCAAAGAGGGACCCGCTTTGGTTTCTGTGAGAAAAAGGGTCCTCGGTGTCGCCTGCCCTTGAGCAAGCGGTCTCCTGGTGCTGCCTGGCCCCCTTAGCAAAGGCCTCTTTGTCTTCGCCCTCCGGGAGGTGGGAAGGAAGAAAGAAGCCGTCCTCTCCTGGGAAAGGAGACCCGGAGAGCGATCTCGACTTTGGCATGCAAAGCTGAGGCTCAGCTGCTGAGGAGGGTTGCCAACACGACTGGAGGAAACAGCTTTTTCCTCCAAGCAGTTGGTCACCTGAGTCCTGGCCCTTTGCAGCTCTCCCCCTGAAAACGAAGAAAGAGAGAGAAAGTGCCTCTCTCGGGCAGGGTCCTGCACGGATCTGAGAATGAGGGCTATTTTTGGTGCTGTTGTTACTGTAAAAAGAAGCTTTCCCAACCACGAAACCCCAAGAAAGGGAACAAAGAAGGGAACCATGGGGGCAAAGAAGAGGGAAGGGCTGCTGCTTCCCTTCGACTGTGGAGTATGGCTTAGTTTGCCAGACCGGCAATGGAGAAGCACATGGGGTGACCTTGGGCCCGTCACACCATCTCTCTCTGTGCCCTCCCTCACTGCGTTCTTGTGATGAGGGTAAAGAAGGAGGAAAGAGCCATGATTGCTGCCCCAGCTTCAAGCCCAGGTTTTCTCCTGGAGGAGCTCCGGGAGCTGCTCTTCCCAAAGACCCTTCCCTGCCGGCCAGCCACTGCAGACACGGCTGACCTGGATGAACCCAGTCCGCTTGGGGTTTGTCCTGAGAGACAAGTGGTGGGGGAGGGGGCAGTCCCTCATTCATTCCTCGGCCGGCCAATGGCCTGGCACCATTTCCTCTGACTGTAGGCGTCTTCACAGGGGCGTTGTTTCCTGAAGGAACATGGCATGCCGAAGGTTGGACCAGTGGACTAAAATCTTCCCTTTCTGGTTTCTTTCGCAGGCCAGGCAAGGCTGTGCAGAGAAGCCATTTCAAGCGCTTGTGGTATGGGAAAAGGTTCAGTGTGCCATCCGCTGTCATTGCCCACGAAAACACGCATGCTTTAGAGAAGCCACACAGGAGTTCCGACTGCAGGAAAATGTTTCAGGAACCAATCCCAGGTCCCAAGAGGGCACACAAGAAACAAACCCTGTTAAGTCTTTTGCCTGTGGCAAAAGGACCACTCAAGGTCCTTCCTTAAAAAAGCTCCTTCTCGGGCACATTAGACCCCACGCGGGAGAGAATCCATCCCAAATGCAGGGATTGTACGGAAACCTTCACCCGCTATAAATTCAGAGAATCTACACAGCCATAAAGCTGTCCCGACTGTGGGAAGCCAGAAATCATACACCCTTAATTGTCCACAAGAATAAATAGAATTGGGGGGGGGGGGGTTTGAACATTTTCTTTAAAAGAAAATATTAGATATAACAATAAAAATACATAATAAAGCTTATTCAGGCAGTAATTGAAATGAATTTGAGACTAACTTAAATAATATCTCTGTAACTAAATTATAACAAACAGGCACTACATTTAAAATTGAATTCAGTTGATAAAACTTAGTTGTATAGTAAATCTCCTTCCCCTCCTTACTCATAGAAAAGGTAGTATCAACTATTTCACTAATTCTTTCCTGTTTGTCATCCCTTTATCTTTATGCTAAGTGCGCTTAATTAATATTAGTTCTGGGCTAAGTAATCAAAGAAATCTCTCCATTTCCCCCCACATCCCTTTCTTGAGCTCTTGGGTACACAAGCAGTTAATTGGGCCATTGCGCCGTATTATGACCCTTATCTGTCCACTCTGACACTTCAGGAGAGGCATCTCGCTGCATCTCGCACTCTAGCTGCTGTCGCATGTAGCGAACGAGGTCTCCTGGCTCTTTTCTGAGATTATTTCGTAGGATATTTAATGACATGTTTTTTGGATTCCACGCAAATCTCCGTTTTCAAAATCTTCTGCATTTCCTTGTGCATTTTCTTTATCCAATATTTTTGCTCTTTCTTACAGGTCCACCACATGTGGTAAGACGTTGCATCCGTGCACTGACATTTCCAGCATTGGCACTTAGTAATTTGTGCAACGTCTTTAGGAGATATATACCATCTGAAAAACATTTTATACCAGTTTTCTCTTAGTAATTGACGGGCTGAAAATGTTATATCCCTGGTCCACAGATCTTCCCGTAGGTTCATCGTAATAGTTTCTCCCAATTTTTCCATCCATTTTATCTTACAGGTTTTGACTTGCTCCGTTTCTGTGTGGTGTTACAATCATATTTTATGAATTTTCCCTAGGAGATGTTTCAGATCTCCAGATATTCATAGTTCCCATTCAGTTTCCCCCCTTAATTAACAGCCTTGTTTCTTACATTGCTCTTTGAGCCTCGACTCGTTTGGCGATACGTCAGTCCTGGAATATATCTATGTTGAGCTTGACTTCCTTGCCCGATATTTCCTTTCTCAGCAGTCGTTGACTCATAGCTGGACTGATGGATTCTGCTTCTGGTGGCTGCATCATAGAATGCATTTCCGGACGACATCAAGGGGGAAATTGGCGGGCTCGGTCTGTTTCTACCATGTTTTAAGGAGTCCCTCTCTTAGTATGGACTTAGTCCCATCCTGCTTTTGAAGAGATTTCAGTGATTTCTTGCGCCGTGGATAGTTGTGGATCCCTTCCTTGGCATTCTCTGTCTCCAGCTGGATACGTCTACTACGCGGATTCATCATAATTCAGCCAGTCATCCAAACCAGGGCCGCCCCTTGGTGATATAACTTAAAGTTTGGCACAGCCCGTTCTCCTCATTGTTTTCTCATCCTGTAATATTTTAAACCTCACCCTTGGTTTCTTCCTCCTCCATCTCGTTACCTGAACCAGCTTCACCCTTAACTGGAGGATCCCGAATCCCCTGGAATCGCCCGGAGACTCCCAGCACCACCCACCAATCCTGCATTGGCAGCCCTTGAGCCCCCTGTGAGTGGCACACACAGGAGCAGCCAATCACGGACTGCTGATCCATCCGCTGCCCCCTCCAAAACCACCCCCACCCCCAACGGGGATTTACCAGACAGAGAGGAAAAAACGCCACAACGGTGGGCCCCTAACAGAGGCACACGGCCCAATAGCTCCCCTCCCTGTTCAGAGGGGATACCCACCCCTGTGCCAGACCAGGTGCCCACCCCTTCCCTGGCAAGGACCAGGCGGGCACTAAAAGTGCCCACTCCAAGCCACATCCCCACTCCAAGACACACTCCGCCTCCCCAGAAAAGTAAAAATAGCAAGCTAGCAGACCAAACAGCAGTCTTGCTGTTTCAATGCTTCATTAAAGTCCAATAGGACTTTAAAGCCCCCAAAGGTTTAAAACAGTTATTCTTGCTGGCGATTAAGGATGTGCGATTTCTGGCTTCCCATAATCTGACAGTGATGGCGGCTCTCTGCAGAGTGGATTCTCAGGGGTGAGTTCAGATCGGAGTGGTGACTGAGGCTTTCCATCTGGCCATTTGGGATGGCTTTTCTCTAGGGTTGCCAAGTGCCCTGCGGCTCAGAGCAGGGGAGGGGAGAAGGAGGGTGCAGCGGAAGTACTCACCTTGCATGCGCGCAGAGAGCATGTGTGCTTCCGAATGCTTCTGCGTCATGCTGGGAACGATGTCTTTCCCAGCGTGACGGAGAAGCGACAGGTCACACCAGGGGACGATCTGTTAAAAATAGGCCCCTGATCAAGTCTGGGAGGCTGATTTTTATCAAATCATCTCCTGGCGTGACAAAGCCTTTCCCCATCGTGGTGGGAATGACGTCATTCCCAGCGGGACGGGGAAATGACCGGTCACACTGGGGCCAATTAGGTAAAGTAGGACCCCCAATCTAGTGTGAGGAGCCCATGTTGATCATCTTCGCCCCAGTGGGACCCCACGCTTCAGCGTTGAGCTGGAAATAACGTCATTTCTGGCACAACGCTGAAGCAATGGGTCGCGCCGGAGCCAATTGGGTAAAAATGGGCCTCCAATCTCATTTTGGAGGCCTACTTTTATCCAATTGGCCCCAGTGGGACCCCACACTTCTGCACTGCGCAGAGAGTGATGTCATGTCTGCGCACTGCAGAAGCAACAGGTTATCCCGCGGCCAATTCGGAAAAAACAGGGCCCTGATAGAATCTCGGGTGCCTATTGTTATCAAACAGGCCGTGGGGCAACCTTGCACTGCCGAGTCACGCTGGGCATGACATCATGCCCAGAGTGACGTGGAAATGTTCCGGAGAGCCCTGGAGGTGCTCCGGAGGCTTGTGAGCTGTTTCGTTTGCCTCTCCCTCCACCGCTCAGGTGAGAGGTGGCAGCGGACGGAGGCTGGAAGGGGAAAATCCTGAGTCCGAGTGGCGGAATGGTAACTCTATATTTCTCTACCCGGTGGGCGGTCAAGTGCTGAATGAGGACGGAGCTCAGGTTGAAAGTTTTCCCACAGGCAAAAGACTTCCACGGGGTCCTCTTAGGTCCTATCCAAAGTGGGGTTTGTTACTGAAACATTTTCCCGCAGCCAGAACTCTTTTGTGGCTTTTCTGAAGCATGAGTGTCTTCGTGGGCAATCCCAGCAGACTGCAGACTGAACATTTCACATACCACAAGCACCTGACAGCGAGCCTCTCTGGGAGCCATCGAGAGCGGCTCCTCACTCCTGCGCTGAGAGACCAGCTGCTCAGCTCTGCCTTGACTCCTCGGCGCCCTCCGTCGGGCTCCACCAGAGAGGCGGCAGTAGGACAACCATTTCCAGCAGGCGCAGGCAGCAACCTCCACCTCAGCGCTGCCTCCTCTGCCTTGAGGCACTTTACCAACATCTGCCTCTATCAAACAGCGCTGCCCTGCGGAGAATTGTCTCCAATCTGGGCAGAGCCAGCCTGGCAGAGAGAGACCAGCATCTCAGCGCAGCCTCCTCTGTGCTTCAGGCACTTGACCATCAGCTGCCTTCTTCAAACTGCACTACGGTGAGGAGAATTGTCTCCAGCCTGGGCAGAGAGATACCAGCATCTCAACTATGCCTTCTCTGTGACTGGAGCAATATAACAACAGCTGCGCTGCCCTTTGGAGAATTCTCCCTAGCCTGAGCAGAGAGAGACCAGCATCTCAGCCCAGCCTCCTCCATGCCTGGAGCACTTTTCCAACAGCTGCCTCCTTCAAACTGTGCTGCCGTGAGGCGAATTGTCTCCAGCCTGGGCAGAGAGAGACCAGCATATCAGCCCAGCCTCCTCCATGCCTGGAGCACTTTTCCAACAGCTGCCTCCTTCAAACTGTGCTGCCGTGAGGCGAATTGTCTCCAGCCTGGGCAGAGAGAGACCAGCATCTCAGCCCAGCCTCCTCCATGCCTGGAGCACTTTTCCAACAGCTGCCTCCTTCAAACTGTGCTGCCGTGAGGCGAATTGTCTCCAGCCTGGGCAGAGAGAGACCAGCATCTCAGCCCAGCCTCCTCCATGCCTGGAGCACTTTTCCAACAGCTGCCTCCTTCAAACTGTGCTGCCATGAGGCGAATTGTCTCCAGCCTGGGCCAAGAAAGAACAGCATCTCAGCCCAGCCTCCTCCATGCCTGGAGCACTTTACCAACAGCTGCCTCCTTCAAACTGTGCTGCCGTGAGGCGAATTGTCTCCAGCCTGGGCAGAGAGAGACCTGCCTCTCACCTCTGCCTCCTCTGTGACTGGAGCAATTTAACAACTGCTGCCCTCTTCAAACGGCGCTGCAGTGAGGAGAATTGTCTCCAGCCTGGGCCAAGAAGGAACAGCATCTCAGCCCAGCCTCCTCCATGCCTGGAGCACTTTACCAACAGCTGCCCTCTTCAAACTGCGCTGCAGTGAGGAGAATTGTCTCCAGCCTGGGCCAAGAAAGAACAGCATCTCAGCCCAGCCTCCTCCATGCCTGGAGCACTTTACCAACAGCTGCCTCCTTCAAACTGTGCTGCCGTGAGGCGAATTGTCTCCATTCTGGACAGAGAGAGACCTGCCTCTCACCTCTGCCTCCTCTGTGACTGGAGCAATTTAACAACTGCTGCCCTCTTCAAACTGCGCTGCAGTGAGGAGAATTGTCTCCAGCCTGGGCCAAGAAAGAACAGCATCTCAGCCCAGCCTCCTCCATGCCTGGAGCACTTTACCAACAGCTGCCTCCTTCAAACTGTGCTGCCGTGAGGCGAATTGTCTCCATTCTGGGCAGAGAGAGACCTGCCTCTCACCTCTGCCTCCTCTGTGACTGGAGCAATTTAACAACAGCTGCCCCCTTCAAACTGCGCTGCAGTGAGGAGAATTGTCTCCAGCCTGGGCCAAGAAAGAACAGCATCTCAGCCCAGCCTCCTCCATGCCTGGAGCACTTTACCAACAGCTGCCTCCTTCAAACTGTGCTGCCGTGAGGCGAATTGTCTCCATTCTGGACAGAGAGAGACCTGCCTCTCACCTCTGCCTCCTCTGTGACTGGAGCAATTTAACAACTGCTGCCCTCTTCAAACGGCGCTGCAGTGAGGAGAATTGTCTCCAGCCTGGGCCAAGAAAGAACAGCATCTCAGCCCAGCCTCCTCCATGCCTGGAGCACTTTACCAACAGCTGCCCTCTTCAAACTGCGCTGCCGTGGGATGAATTCTCCCTAGCCTGAGCACAGAGAGACCAGCATCTCAGTCCAGCCTCCTCTGTGACTGGAGAACTTTACCAACAGCTGCCTTCTTCAAACTGTGCTGCCATGAGGCGAATTGTCTCCAGCCTGGGCAGAGAGAGACCAGCATCTCAGCCCAGCCTCCTCCAAGCCTGGGGAACTTTACCAACAGCTGCCTTCTTCAAACTGTGCTGCCATGAGGCGGATTGTCTCCAGCCTGGGCAGAGAGAGACCAGCATCTCAGCCAAGCCTCCTCCGTGCCTGGAGCACTTGACCAACAGCTGCCTTCTTCAAACTGTGCTGCCATGAGGCGAATTGTCTCCAGCCTGGGCAGAGAGAGACCAGCATCTCAGCCCAGCCTCCTCCAAGCCTGGGGAACTTTACCAACAGCTGCCTTCTTCAAACTGTGCTACCATGAGGCGAATTGTCTCCAGTCTGGGCAGAGAGAGACCAGCATCTCAGCCCAGCCTCCTCTGTGACTGGAGAACTTTACCAATAGCTGTCGTCTTCAAACTGCGCTGCCGTGGGATAAATTCTCTCTAGCCTGAGCAGAGAGAGACCAGCATCTCAGCCCAGCCTCCTCCATGCCTTGAGAACTTTACCAACAGCTGCCTCCTTCAAACTGTGCTGCCGTGAGGCGAATTGTCTCCAGCCTGGGCCAAGAAAGAACAGCATCTCAGCCCAGCCTCCTCCATGCCTGGAGCACTTTACCAACAGCTGCCTTCTTCAAACTGTGCTGCCATGAGGCGAATTGTCTCCAGTCTGGGCAGAGAGAGACCAGCATCTCAACCCAGCCTCCTCTGTGACTGGAGAACTTTACCAATAGCTGCCCTCTTCAAACTGCGCTGCCGTGGGATAAATTCTCTCTAGCCTGAGCAGAGAGAGACCAGCATCTCAGCCCAGCCTCCTCCATGCCTTGAATACTTTACCAACAGCTGCCTCCTTCAAACTGTGCTGCCGTGAGGCGAATTGTCTCCATTCTGGGCAGAGAGAGACCAGCATCTCAGCCCAGCCTCCTCCATGTCTGGAGTACTTTACCAACAGCTGCCTCCTTCAAACTGTGCTGCCGTGAGGCGAATTGTCTCCAGTCTGGGCAGAGAGAGACCAGCATCTCATCCCAGCCTCCTCCAAGCCTGGGGAACTTTACCAACAGCTGCCTTCTTCAAACTGTGCTGCCATGAGGCGGATTGTCTCCAGCCTGAGCAGAGAGAGACCAGCATCTCAGCCCAGCCTCCTCCAAGCCTGGGGAACTTTACCAACAGCTGCCTTCTTCAAACTGTGCTGCCATGAGGCGAATTGTCTCCAGTCTGGGCAGAGAGAGACCAGCATCTCAGCCCAGCCTCCTCTGTGACTGGAGAACTTTACCAATAGCTGCCCTCTTCAAACTGCGCTGCCGTGGGATAAATTCTCTCTAGCCTGAGCAGAGAGAGACCAGCATCTCAGCCCAGCCTCCTCCATGCCTTGAGAACTTTACCAACAGCTTCATCCTTCAAACTGTGCTGCCGTGAGGCGAATTGTCTCCATTCTGGGCAGAGAGAGACCAGCATCTCAGCCCAGCCTCCTCCATATCTGGAGCACTTTACCAACAGCTGTCTTCTTCAAACTGTGCTGCCGTGAGGCGAATTGTCTCCAGTCTGGGCAGAGAGAGACCAGCATCTCAGCCCAGCCTCTTCCATGCCTGGAGAACTTTACCAACAGCTGGCCTCTTCAAACTGCACTGCCGTGAGGCGAATTGTCTCCATTCTGGGCAGAGAGAGACCAGCATCTCAGCCCAGCCTCCTCCATGTCTGGAGCACTTTACCAACAGCTGCTTTCTTCAAACTGTGCTGCCGTGAGGCGAATTGTCTCCAGCCTGGGCAGAGAGAGACCAGCATCTCAGCCCAGCCTCCTCCATGCCTGGAGCACTTTACCAACAGCTGCCTTCTTCAAACTGTGCTGCCGTGAGGCGAATTGTCTTCCGCCTGGACAGAGAGAGACCAGCATCTCCACTATGCCTCCTCTGTGACTGGAGCAATTGAACAACAGCTGCCCTCTTCAAACTGTGCTGCCGTGAGAAGAATTCTCTCTAGCTTGAGCAAAGAGTGACCAGCATCTCAGCCCAGCCTCCTCCATGTCTGGAGCACTTTACCCACAGCTGCCTTCTTCAAACTGTGCTGCCGTGAGGCGAATTGTCTCCAGCCTGGGCAGAGAGAGACCAGCATCTCCACTATGCCTCCTCTGTGACTGGAGCAATTTAACAACAGCTGCCCTCTTCAAACTGCGCTGCCGTGAGAAGAATTCTCTCTAGCCTGAGCAGAGAGAGACCAGCATCTCAGCCCAGCCTTCTCCATGCCTGGAGCACTTGACCAACAGCTGCCTTCTTCAAACTGTGCTGCCATGAGGCGAATTGTCTCCATTCTGGACAGAAAGAGACCTGTCTCTCACCTCTGCCTCCTCTGTGACTGGAGCAATTTAACAACAGTTGCCCTCTTCAAACTGCGCTGCCGTGAGAAGAATTCTCTCTAGCCTGAGCAGTGAGAGACCAGCATCTCAGCCCAGCCTTCTCCATGCCTGGAGCACTTGACCAACAGCTGCCTTCTTCAAACTGTGCTGCCATGAGGCGAATTGTCTCCATCCTGGGCAGAGAGAGACCAGCATCTCCACTATGCCTCCTCTGTGACTGGAGCAATTTGACAACAGCTGCCCTCTTCAAACTGCGCTGCCCTGAGAAGAATTCTCTCTAGCCTGAGCAGAGAGAGACCAGCATCTCAGCCCGCCATACTCTGCCTGGAGCACTTTTACATCAGCTGCCTTCTTCAAACTGCGCTGCCGTGAGGAGAATAGTCTCCATCTTGGGCACAGAGTTCCAACATCTCAGCCCAGCATCCTCTGTGCCTGGAGCACTTTACCAAGAGCTGCCTTCTTCAAACTGCACTGCCATGAGGAGAATGGTCTGCAGCCTACGTAGAGAGATACCGGCATCTCCTCTGCCTCCTCTGTGCCTGGAGCACTTTACCAAGAGCTGCTTTCTTCAGACTGTGCTGCCGTGAGGAGACTTGCCGTGACGAGTGAGGACTTTACCAACATCTGCCACTACTAAATTGTGCTGCCATAAGGAGAATTGTCTCCAGCCTGGGCAGAGAGAGACCAGCATCTCCGCCCAATGTCTTCTGTGCCTGGAGCACTTTAGCAACCCCTGCCTCCTTCAAACTGTGGTACTGTGAAGGGAATTGTCTCCCACCTGAGCAGAGAGAGACCAGCCACTCTTTCTCCTCTGTGCCTGGAGGACTTTACCAACACCTGCCACTATTCAACTGTGCTGTACTGCAGATCATTGTCTTCAGCCTGGGCAGAGAGAGAAAAGCAGCACAGCTCACGGTCTTCTGTGCCTTGGCAATTTATCAACACCTGCCTCCTTCCAACAGAGCTGCCCTGCAGAGAATTGTCCCCCGCCTGGGCTGAGGGAGATCAGCACCTTCATCAAAGGGAGTCAAAGAGAAATGGGCAGGGGGAGGGAAAGTTCGATTGTGCACCTTAGCTGCAGTTCCCAGAAAGGGATTCCCACGTCTAAGCAGCTGCCTGCTGATGGAGGCCCTTCTGTAGAGCTCTGGAGAAAGAGGCCTCCTTCCTTCAGCCAGGAGATGAGGATGGGCATGGAATCTGGGGGTCCTTCGGGAAGCAAAAACAGATCAATATATGAAAAAACACCAGAGTCAGACCAGTGGCCCGTCCTGCCCAGCACGAAGGACTCCAAAGGCGAGGGGAAAGGTCATTCCAACCCTGAACTCTGGCCCCTTCCCATCACTACGCCGTATTCCTTGGAGACCTTCCAGAAAGCAGAGCTCTAATATCTGCAGCAATAAAACATCTGTGGGCCCAGCATGGATTGAAATGGGTATCTGAAGCATAGTACAAAACTGAGCAGTAATGCAAGAATAGGAAGCCCTGAGTTCAATCCCTGCACATCCCCGTTAAAAGGAGTCCTGAAACCAGGCCTAAGGAAGGCCTTGGCCTGAAAGCCTGGTGAGATCCTCCCCAGCAGAGCAGGTACTGCTGGGGACGGTGGGCCAACACCTTTGAAAACCTTGCATCATCAGCATCATCTTCATCATCATCATCATCATCATCATCATCTCATAGATTTATATACCACCCGTCAGGACAATTTAACGCCCACTCAGAGCAGTTTACAAAGAGTGGGGCTGAGAGAGCTCCTAGAAGCTGTGACTGAGCCAAGGTCACCCAACTGGCTTTAAGCGGAAGAGTGCGGAATCAAACCCAGTTCTCCAGATTAGAGCTCCACCACTGTTAACCAGTACACCAAACTGTCTTAAAAGGAAAGGCGGAAAACACGGGCTCTCTAAGTATGTAATTGAAGCCACTCTTATGTCAATTCAATTCAATATATGTAATAAACAAAAGTATGCAATAACAATGTGTGGAAAATAAATCGATTACATCATATCCATTATTGATTCCATTTTTGACTGAATGGAAACCGTGAATAGATTTTTTGCATGAAATAGATAATCAGGACTTGATGATATCTGGATTTATGGATTACGAATCATGAACAATAGAAAAAACTGAGAAAACTTATGTTTAACTTAAAATAAGTAAGACTTTGAAAACGATTCATATTTACTGCAGAGAAAATTACAACTCAAATTGTAGTTTAGTTTTAGTTTTTTCTTTCTTTCCCTTGTTTATGTATTGTTAGTGTGTCTTTTTTTAGAAGGTGGTGTTTTTTTAATCTTCTATGTTTATTGTCTATAGCCTTTATGTTATTGTTTATAGCCTCAATAAGGAAAAATGCTTCTTCAACGACTAGCACATACATTTCAAGATGAGCTTTTGTAAGTCAGGGCGGACTTCTGCAGATATCATCATTTCTTTATTATGGAAATCAACCTGAGAATCCTTCTTGCGTTTTCTTTTCCCCACGTAATGAATCTGCCCCTGAAAGACTCAGGACAGAATCCATCCTTGATCTTAATCCCCGCCCTGCCCGACCTGTCCCATACGAAGGGTTCTCAGTTGGATTTCCACATCCGAAGAAGTGAGCAGTGACTCACCGAGGCTCACGCTGAAATAAACGTGAGTCTTGAAGGCTCCTGTAGACTAGTTCTTTTGTGCATGCAACTCCAATAGCCTGAAGTCCACTGGCCAGTTTGCTGGGGCAAATAAACAAGAGCTGCGCAGTGTTGCAGCTCAGAGGGACAGGACGTGCAAAGACAGGGTTGTAAACTGATTTTTCCTGCAAGTATTTATGGACCACCTGTAAGGAGAGCTGCATGAGGTGGCTCACAAGCGAAATACGATTTAAACTTTAAGAAGTCAGGGTGACAGGAGGAAACATTTCTAGAATGCTTCGATCTGTCATTATTAGGATGCCTTAAAACTGAGCCCGTCGGCAGGTTGCAAGCCTGTTAATGTGAACAGGCTCAAAACTGAAACCTCTGGAGCTGGCCGGTAACCCCTGGTTTTGGACAAAGCGAAGGAGGAGATTTTGAAGCACCAAAAGAGTTTCCGTTTGGTGGCCCTCCTGGTCTGCAGTAGAACAGCAGGAGTGAAATCCAGTAGCACCTTAGAGACCAACAAGATTTTCAGGGAGGGAGATCCAGATGGTATCTGAAGATGTGTGCTGTGACTCACGAAAGCTCAGACCCTACCACCGATTTTGTAAGTCTTACGGGTGCCACAAGATTTTCCGGGTATCAGCCTTTAAGACACTGGAAAGCTCCTATCCTGAAAATCTTGTTGGTCTCTAAGGTGCCGCTGGATTCAAACCCTGCAAAATCTTTAAGGCTTCCTGCTTGATTCTGCACCTATGGATTCCCCCGTGAACAAGGGGAAGCCGATTCCCCTCGGCTTCCGCAGCAGGAGAGAAGGCAAGTCAGGGCCAGCTGCCCTTGGAAGCTCCCTTTAGCTTCAGATACAGATGTGGGGTGGGGTGGGGGTCGAAGAATGGCTGTGATCCTGTGATCCTACAGAGAAGGAGTCGTCTTTGAAAAAGAAAAGGAGAGAGCCAAGCTGGAGCCAGCCCCCAAGCGGCCATGCTTGAATCAACCCCCAACTGCACGATCCTAAGCAGAGTTACTCCAGTCTACCTCCAGTGATTCCACTTAGATGGAGACGCTCAGCTTGCCGAGGCGGGGCAGCCAGATCCGATTCGTGGCCGAGTCGGCATTCCAGGCTGTAAAAGTCACTTTGGAGGAGGCCTCATCAACAACAAAGCTCAGTTATCTTCCTTCAGCACCCCATGGGCCTTCTCCTCCTCCTCCTCCTCCTCTGGCCATCGGTGGGCACGGGCGCGATGAGCGCTTAGCCCAGCCCTCCGCCCTCCTTCCTCTGCTCGACATCCTTCTTGCGGGACTCCTTCTGTGCTGAGGCCAAACGACGCCTTCCCCGTGGCGGCAGCTGAGGTGCTCCCTCCTCCCCTCTCCTCCCCACGACTGAGGGAATCCCAGCGGTTTCATGCTGCACTGGTCAGGCCGGGCTCCATCGCTCGGCTCCTCTCCGTTCCTCAGCCAGAAAGCCAGTTGGAGGAGCTCTCTAGCCCCGCCTTGAGGCCAAGCCAGCCACAGCAGGTGGAGGTTCCCTCCCTATTGGGCCTGCCCGCAGGTGCCGGCAGAGGGGGAGGGCGGGGCCACCTGGGAGTTCGCACCTGGGAGCTTCAGCCGAGAAGCTGTGAGCAGAGGAGTCAGAAGCTGTGAGCAATTGCTCAGTTGCTCACATTAGCGCTAACACTGGTGCCAAAAGTATTTAAAACCAGGTCTCCTCTGCTGGCATGTTAGCAACTGTATCTGCTGTATAATGTTATCGGCAGTAAATGCTCAGTTCATTCCGTATCATTTTTATAAGCATCCCAAATAGTAGACGTCATTTCTGTATTATTATGTTTGAACTAGCAACAAAGCCCGTTTGGGGGGGGGGAATACAACGGGCTCTAGAAAGGGCAGGCAGGCTTTCGCTCCTCCTCCGTCACTGATCCCAGTGAAGGAGAGCGGTGGGCATTGCCATCTGCTCCACGCCTGATCGGCCTGATCTCGGCCACGTGGAGGGGTGGTGTGCTTTGCTACCTGCTCCATGCCTGCTCCATGCCGGGTAAAGGCAGAGGCATTGTCTCCTGTCCTGTGCCTGACTACGGCTGGGTGAAGGGGGCAGGCATCGCTGCCTGCTCCGAGCATGATCCCAGCTGGGCATTGCCGCCTGCTCAGTGGCTCATTCTGGTAGCAGGCATTGCCTCCTGCTCTGCCCCTGATCCCAGCCAGGTGAAGGCACGAGGTGGGCACTGCCACCTCCTCCACCACTAATACCACCTGGGTTATGGCAGGGGACGACATTGCCACCTGCTCTGCTTCTAATACCAATAATAAACCTACAGCGAATCAGTCTAAGGACCAACAATATTACACTCAGCACCACCAATTTACACAATTTATAGTGTATTAAAGTGCCAAGTGCTCAAGAATGGAATAAGTACAAAAAAGGCAGACGTCCAGCAGACGAGAACGTCTCAAGTCGAAATAGGTAATCCTTCTTGCTCCTCCCGGTGCCGTCTCCGTCCGAAGTACTGGAGACCTCTCCGCTGACGGGAGAACGTAGTGAAGCTGTGGGACTTGCCGCAAGAAGTTGCAGCCCGACGCTCAACAGGGCAGCTTAACTCCTGTTTCGGGTCTTTGGCAAGAGCGCCGTCAGACAGCAAACGTTCCTAATGAAAAAATCAGATGTACAATGCAATCGAAATACAGTCCAAAGGTTACATACCACGGCAAATACAAGTCTTAATTACAGAAGCAAGAGAAACTTGCTCTGCTCAGGCCGGGCGACTCTTCCCAACGGCGGCTGGGCAGGGCGGAGCAGCCTCCCGAGGCCCTTGTCTCCGTCCTCCCAGCCCAACCCTGGAGTGGAAGGAAGGGCTGGTGCTGCCTCCCTCTTTCCAGGGCGGCAACTAATGCCCCCCAGCTTTAGCAGCCTAACTTCATGCCGGGAAGGGACCATATTCCCCAGCAAAGGTTCACCCACCACGGAAGCATATCAAGACACAATTTAAACCACTTGCATTGCCCACCCAAAGCCCCTCTCTTTCCTGATCCGACCCAGAACAAGGAAGTGGAGAGAGGGGGCCCTTTGGTGGGCAATGCAAATGGTTTAAATTACAAAGACAGGATTCAAACGCACCACTGTCTAAAGACCTCCTCCCTTCTGCAACTTTTCTGAGGACCAGATGTCTACTTTTCCCATCAAGGTATAAATCTGATCTTCTACCTTCTCCCCTCCCTCTTTCCCAGCTCAGAAAGAAAACATTCTTTCAGAATTCTGCCCCTTTTCCTGTGATGTGACCAGAATCTGGCAAAACCCTGTCCTGCGATGTCGTTTGTATGCCTTGCTTCTGTTGTTCGGATGCCTTGCCTCTGTTGTTGCATCACACCATACACATGTAGCTGCAGGATTATGTCAAGTCTTGTCTTCTCCTTTTGGTATTTGCTGCTTAGATGCTCTGTCCTCCTGGATCCTCACAAATCCAATCGCTGTTTTCTTCTTGCTTTCTCTTTTTTTTTTTTTTTTTGAAAAATTTTTATTGGGTTAGAATCCATTATTTCCACATTTACATTCAATTTTCCCCAATTTTTTCATCTCTAACCCCCTCCCTTTCCCCCCCCTTTTTGTTGACTTCCAGCAGCTTTCCAACCCTTTGTCCCCTTTCCCTTACTTTTATTAGCTTCCTCTATCTAAAACAAATATATATTCTCCATTATTCTAAGCAGTACATCCTTAACTATTTTTAACATTATATGCCCAAACTGTAAGCCTTTGTTTCCATCTTAGATAAACAATTTATCCCAATTTTTCAATTTCAGGTATTTCTATATATCATAAACCATATAGATCATACATTCGTTTATATCAAACAATTTGACTTATTCTCTATATATATTACTCATTCTATCTTTTTATAATAGTTCTATATATCTCTCCTCACGTAGTCAATCAATTTGACCCATCTATATCTTCAGACATTCAGTTTGGTACAAAACTTGTCAGAAAAAAAAGAAAATATTGTTAGTTAATCGCTCCTTATATTTAGTCCTTATAATTAATTATTTTCTCTATGTTCTGTTTGTTAACCTATATATATCTATATATATGTCAATCTATTAATCTGACTGCTTATTAATTCACATTTATCTCTTCTCCCCCCGGTAAAGTCTCCCCCCTCTACTTCAATACTTCAGTAGTTCTCAAACTGCCACAGTTTTCCTCCCACCTCCCATTTCTTCTCCAGGTATTGTTTCAGCTTCTCCCAGTCTGTGTTGAACTGCCCTGAGTCCAGATCTCTCAATTTTCTTGTCATCTTGTCCATTTCAGCCATATACAGCAATTTGTAAGTCCAATCTTCAATAGTTGGCACTTCTTGTACTTTCCATTTTTGCGCATACAAAAGTCTAGCTGCTGCTGTCATATAAAATATCAACGTCCTGTGTTGGGCTGGAATTCCCTCCATTCCCAAGTTCAGTAGCAGGAGTTCTGGGTTCTTATTAATTTGAAATTGTAAAATTTCACTCATTTCTCTTATTATTTCCCCCCAGTACTGCCTGGCTACCTCACACGACCACCACATATGATAGAGGGAGCCCTCATGCTTCTTACATTTCCAGCATTTATTAGAAGTATTCAAATTCCCTAGCGCAATCTTCTTTGGTGTCATGTACCAACGATAGATCATTTTATAAATGTTCTCTTTGATATTAATACATGTCGTTGTCTTCATTGTAGTTTTCCACAAGTATTCCCATGCCTCCATTGTTATTTCTTTATTAAAGTTTATAGCCCATTTCACCATTTGTGTTTTAACTATCTCATCCTCGGTATACCACTTCAACAGTACTTGGTATACCTTGGATATTCTTTTCTTATCTTCTTTAAGAAGGGTCTGCTCTAGTTCCGAATTCTCTATTCGTATACCTCCCTTTACAGAGTCCGAATTATATAAGTCTCTGATCTGTCTATACTGGAACCAATCGTAGTTAGGTGATAGTTCCTCTTGTGTCTTTATTCTAAGTTTGGATGCTTCAGTTTTAGTTATTTCTTTATACGTTAAACATTGTTGTTCATTATCAACAGCTCTCGGGTCTATCACCTCATATGGAACCACCCACAAAGGGGTTCCTTCTTGTAGATAAATTCTGTACTTCTTCCAGATTATGTATAGACTTCTCCGAACAAAGTGATGCAGGAACATCGAGTTGACCTTTACTTTGTCATGCCATAAATATGCGTGCCATCCAAATATTTTTTTATATCCCTCTAGGGCTAATAGTTTCTTGTTCTTTAATGTCATCCATTCTTTCAACCAAACTAGGCAGATTGCATCATGATAAAGTCTCAGATTGGGCAGTTGCATTCCGCCTCTTTCCTTTGCATCTTGTAAAACTTTCACTTTCACTCGAGGCTTCTTGCCTGCCCAAACAAAATCTGATATTTTCCTCTGCCATTTTTCAAATTGTTTGGAGTCTCTGATGATTGGTATTGTCTGTAGCAAAAACATTACTCTTGGTAACACATTCATCTTAACTGCTGCAATCCTGCCCAACCATGACAAATTCAATCTATTCCATTTAATCAAGTCTCTCTCTATCTGAGTCCATAGTTTTTCATAATTGTTTTTGAATAGATCTATGTTCTTTGCAGTTAATTCGACTCCCAAATATTTCACTTTACTTGTTACTTCACAATCCGTTGTTTCCATTAACAATTGTTGTTTCTGCTTAGTCATATTTTTGCATAATATCTTTGACTTCTTTTTGTTAATGAAGAAACCTGCCAAGTCTCCAAACTCCTTGATCTTATCTATCACTCTTGGCATGTTCTCCAATGGGTCCTCTACAATTAACATTATGTCATCCGCAAATGCTCTGACCTTATATGAATAGTCCTTTATTTTTATTCCACGAATTTCATCATCTTGACGTATTTGTATCATCAGAATCTCCAATACTAAAATGAACAACAATGGAGATAACGGGCAACCTTGTCTTGTTCCTTTACTTATCGTCAATTTCTTGGTCAATTCATCATTCACCACAATTGCTGCAGTCTGGTCTCTATAAATTTCCTTAATTGCTCTGATGAATCTTTCTCCCAATTGTAGCTTTTCCATAGTGGCAAACATAAAGTCCCAGTTTAAATTGTCAAACGCTTTTTCAGCGTCAACAAAGAAGAAACCAACCTCTTTGTCGCAACGCTTGTCATAATATTCAATAGCATTGATCACTGTCCTTAAGTTGTCTCTTATTTGTCTGTCTGGCAAAAAGCCTGCTTGTTCCTCCTCTATGACTTCCAAGAGCCACCCCTTCAATCTCTCCGCCAATATCTTCGCAAAAATTTTATAGTCATTGTTGAGTAGCGATATAGGTCTATAATTTTTCACATTAGTCAGGTCTTGGCCCTCTTTTGGGATCAATGATATATTCGCTTCACTCCAAGTTTCTGGAATCCTTTGATCCCTTAAAACCCCATTCATCACCTCTTTTAGGAATGGTGCCAGTTCATTAGCCATTGTCTTATAGAATTTAGCCGTAAGTCCATCTGGCCCTGGCGCCTTTCCTAGATTTGCAGATTGTATTGCCTTACTTATTTCCTCGTCAGTTACTTCACTATTCAACTTATTTCTCCAAGCTTCCGAGATTTCTGGAGGTTTGGTTTTCTCCAAATATGACGCTATTGATTCTTTGTTTACTTCTTTTTTATTATACAGCTTAGCGTAAAATTTATAAAAGGCTCTACTAATGGTAGCCTGCTCCAAATACGTTTTGTTATCTTCGCAAATTTTATTTATTATCTTCTTTTCCCTTTTCTTCTTCAATTGCCATGCCAGGTACTTCCCAGGTTTATTAGCACCCTCAAACGCTTTTTGATTCAGTCTTTTGAGATTCCACTCCAATTCTTTATTGCTCATTGCTGTTAGCTGTTCTTGAAGTATTTTAATTTCCTGGTATACCTTCTTTTTCCCTGGTCTCTTTTTTAGCTGTATTTCTTTGGCTTTTATTTTCTCCTCAATCTCTTGTCTTTTCTCCTCTTTCTTCTTTCTTGCTCTACCATTTAAGTCCATTAGTATGCCCCTTACAACCGCCTTGTAAGCATCCCAAACTTTATTGGTTGGTACTTCTTTATTCACGTTGTATTGTATAAAAAACTTTGTCTCTCTTCTCAGTATTTCCATATTCTCTCTTTCCTGTAACAAGTCCTCATTTATTCTCCATGCTTTCCTTTTTCTCTTTTTTCCAAATTTCCACATAATTGGGTTGTGATCTGAGCCTACCATAGGCATTATTTCTACCTCCTTAGTCCATAATGCTAAGTCTTTTGAGGCCCAGATCATATCAATTCTTGATAATGTAGAATGCCTTGCAGAATAAAAAGTAAACTGTCTGCTTTTAGGATATTCTCTCCTCCATACATCTTCAAGAGTCTCTTGTTGAATCAACTCAAAAAAAAGCTTTGGTAATAGTCCTCTTTTGTGCCGTTGTAGTCTTTTTGTCTAGTTCCAAGTCTGTCACTCCATTGAAGTCTCCAGCAAGAATTATCTGGTCGTATGCAAGATCGTCTAAATGCTTCCTTAAATCCTCAAAGAAGCTTTCTTTTGCACCGTTAGGTGCATAAAGTCCGACTACCAACACTCTCTTTAAATTCCAAATACATTCCACTGCTACAAATCTAGCTTCCACATCTCTCATAACAAATTTTGGCTGTAGCTCCTCTTTTATGTACAACACCACTCCTCTTTTTTTCTTGTTGGAGGCCGCTACATATTCTTTGCCCAATTTTCCAGATTTTAAATATTTTACATCCTGCTTTCTGATATGGGTCTCTTGCAAACAAACAATGTCACATTTTTGTTTTAGTAGCCAGTGAAAAGTATTTTTCCTCTTATTCGGTGAGTTTAGTCCATTTACATTCCAAGATAATACTTTACACTCCATACTCATGATCTTGTTGGTAAGTCTTTTTCATTGTCCTTAATAATTCTTCTTGCTTTCTCTGCGGCTTTACCTCTTTGGCCTCTTGTCTCCCTTCTTGCGTGAAACAGCTGCAGACTGCAGATAGCTGAAATAGCTGACTGTTTGGGAGGCTTTTAAATATTTTGTAGCGTTGTAAAAGCTTGAGGCTACAATTGCTTGAATTCTGCTTATTCTCCGTGATTTCTGGGTTTCACCCCATCTGGATCCGTGCTCCTTCTAAACTTGTAGCAGTGTCTTGGCGCTCAGTCCACGTTCCCTTACTGCTTTTAGGTAGACCACTGCTTAGGGTTACCCATCCACGTTGTGTTATGTGCCATCAAGTCACCTCTGACCTATGGCAACCCTATGAATGAAAGACCTCCAGAACAGAACTTGCTCAGATCCTGCAAATCGGAGGACGTCGGTTTTTTGATGCAGTCAACCATCTCGTTTTGGGATGGGATCCTACAGCCCTCCACTCTTCCTGGCCTTGTTGACTTTTTCAGAGAATTTTGTCTTCTCATGATGTGACCAAAGTACAATAGCCTCAGTTTTGTCATTTTTGCTTCTAGGGAAAATTCAGGCTTGATTTAATCCAGTACCCACTTATTAGTCTTTTTGGCCATCCACGGAATCCACAAAACTCTCCTCCAGCACCCATTTCAAATGAAACATCCGTACATAATGGGATATTGTGGTATCCTTGAGCTATAGCAATCATGAGACCACTTGCAAATGATCGCTCTGGTGCAACAACAGTGCATTATTCAACCACACGTGGCTGTAGTCTAGAATTAATATATAAAAACCTGAGCCACTGGCTCCTTAGGCATTGAGCTAGTAACGGCAGAAGGAAAGTATCTCCCTTGTTCAGACTCTTTTAGTGCACATTGGGCCTTGAATTAAAAAGTGGAGCATGTTCACCTGGACATGAGTCTGCAGGGCTTTTTTTCAGGGGGAACACGGGGGAACGGAGCTCCGGAACCTCTTGAAAATGGTCACATGGCCAGTGGCCCCGCCCCCTAATCTCCAGACAGAGGGGAGTTGAGATTGTCCTCTGCGCTGCTGAGCGGCCCGGGGGGCCATCTAAACTCCCCTCTGTCTGGAGATCGGGGTGGGGCCACTGGCCATGTGACCATTTTCTCCAAGGGCAACCCACTGAGTTCCACCACCTCTTTTCCCAGAAAAAAAGCCCTGTGAGTCTGGTATGCTGGTCTTCCAGCCATGAACAATAAATAACCCCTTGGTGAAACATTGTCTTCTCAGTACACATCTCATCACGTCCATGATTCCTCCTTGCTCAGCTCCATTGTTCTGCAGACGCCTTTTACATGCTACCTCCTTCCAGACTTCCCTCATTATGTTTTTGAATGTTGCATCACAGATGCATGGTCCAAGATATGTGGGGTCCAAAATACAGATGTAAGCTATTATCTTAACTTAGTAGTAGGGAGTGCACTCAAGTCATAGCTGACTTATGGCCACCCCTCGTGGGGTTTTCATGGCAAGAGACTAACAGAGGTGTTTTGCTGTTGCCTGCCTCTCCAATGGTCTTCATTGAAGGTCTCCCATCCATTTACTAACCAAGGTCAACCCTACTTAGCTTCTGAGATCTGTCGAGATCAGGCTCAGCTGGGCTATCGAGGTCAAGGCATTATCTCAACTTACGTACTGCAACAATGCACGCAGGCAGGTGTTTGGTGAGGAACAGACTCCTCCTGTATCCATCTAGTGTTGATGGTCCCTCCATATCACCCTCTTATGGACTTATATCTTCCATATGGGATTCAGTTAATTCTGCACTGTCCCGAGACAGATAGTATCAGTGGTCCTTTAGCACAGGTTAACAAGGTCATGTACCCTTGTCAAGTACACCCTGGCTTACCAGCCGGGAGCCATAAGAACAAGTGCAGGTAGCTGTCTTCAAATGGGTGCTCCTTGTAGTCACAAAAGAGATGCTCCCGGGCTCTTCTGAAGCACGTCCTACTCCAAAGGGGGGACCAAAGTGAAAACTAAGGGCAAAAAATGTATGTGGAAATCAGGGGATAAATTGAAGCAGTATGGGGCCAGAAATGACAGGGAAAAAAGTGTGCCGAAAACCCTGCTGTGAGCCAAAGGCCATTTTATAACAACAACAATCAATCAATTTATATACCGGCCTTCAGGACAACTTAACATTCAAAGTGGTTTACAAAGTGTGTTTTATTATCCTCATGACAATCACTCTGTGAGGTGGGTGGGGCTGAGAGAGCTCTGAGAGAGCTGTGACTGACCCCAGGTCACCCAGCTGGCTTCAAGCGGAGGAACGGGGAATCAAACCTGGTTTTCCAGATTAGAGTCCCTCCACTCTTACCCACTACTCCGAACTGCTGCTTAAGAGCTGGGGCTGTGTGATTCTCCAGTCCCACTGGGGACCTTGGCAGCCTTATGCGTACAGCTTTCTGAATTGCCCATACCAAACACTCAAAGCACAGGGGGAAATTTAGGATCTCGGAGACAGTATTGATATGGTGGGAATGAATGTGAAAAATGTCTAAAGCTCAATGTTCCAAGCATCCGCGTTATAATAGAGAAGAAGCCTGAAACAATTCTCCTTAGAGGCAAGGGATTCTCTCTTCTCTTCCTCCCGTCCTCGACGCCAATCACACATACATGCATAAGATTTCACTTGATGAGTTCAACATTCGTTGGGTCACTGCTGAATGTGTGAACTGACTGCATGAAAAAAGAATTGTATGAAGTGAGTGGCCATCCAGCTCCCCACCACTTCTTACATCGTACGGTTCTCAAATGCACGGCATGGGAGAGAAATGCTACAATTACTCATTTTTCCAACCAGAAACTGTTGTGCCTTTAATAAAAAACTTGATGTACAAACAATATTCCTATCCATGGCATGAAAAGCTTCGCCTGTTGCATGTTTTTAAATTTTGTATGCTTATTGTTTAACAGTTTATAGTTGTGTTTTACAGTTTTAATAAAAATTTATTTTAAAAAAAGCTTTGCCTGTTAATTTCTGCAGAGTAATGTGCTGTTAAGTATGCAATAGTAGGTAAAAGGTAAAGGTGGTCTGTGCAAGCACCGAGTCATTACTGGCCCATAGTAAACCGGCCTTCTTTTTCTGGTCACTTCTATCCTTGCCGTTAAACTCACTCCGGCTTGATAATCACTTGAACCTGGCCTGCAGGGATCTGATGGCCTGGTCAAACTGGGTTCAGAACTATTTCCTGTGGAGGCCTTTTCGTTGGGATTAATGGATAAACAGCAAGAAGCTACTCAACATGGAATATTGTTTTTGTATATGACCACAGCAGTGAGATGGATATATGGAAAACTATGACATTCCCGACAACAGAGGAATGGTTGGTGAAAATCTTGGAGTTGCTAAGATGGCTAAACTTACCTCTTTGATCAGGGAAAAGACATTGGATATATTTATTGTTACTGGGAAACCCCTTGTAGACATTTTGCAGGAAATAGAATCGAACAGATGGTTTGTGCTTTTGAAGATTAGTAGGTACAAAAATAAAGGTTTAGAGGTGTGGGAAGTAGATTTACTGAGCACGATTTCATAACTTTATGTGCCTTTAATACTGCTACGCATTCTTATTCCCATGAGCGAATGTAGCCCTTGTAACGCCATTTGCAAGAAAACGAGACTGGAAACAGACGGATCAAAGCAGAATGTTAATCTGTGTATGTTAATCACCGTGAAGACTCAAGGCCAGTCACTGTGAAGCTTGCTATAAGGTAGTTGCACCTGCAGGACACCTGAGTCATGACTTGAGACAGAAACTTCTTAGTAAAGCTGCTTTGTGTTAAATGTAGCAATAGAGAAAGGGGAAAGAAAATGTGTTGCTGGAAGAAGGAAGCTAGCTGCGAGATCAGTTGTCCCTTTCAAGGCCGAGAAGAAGCCCCAGAGAAAGGGGAAGGGCTGCTCAATGCAACCTCATTCCTCAGGAAGGGAGAGCGCTCCCCTCCCACGGAGCCCTGCATACAAGGTTGCCAGAAGCGACTTTGGGGCGAATTCTAGCTGTATCTGAAGAACTGAGCTGTGTCTCACGAAAGCTCATACTCTACTGTAAATGTTAAAAAGAGTCCAGTAGCACCTTTAAGACTAACCAATTTTATTGTAGCATAAGCTTTCGAGAATCAAGTTCTCTTCATCAGATGCATGATACAGAGACTGGTCAAATATAGAAGAGGAGGGAGAGAAGGGGAGGAGAGAGAAGAGGTGATTAGGGGGGGAAAGGGGAGGGTGCAACCAAAACATTCCTTTGCTAGTATATGTAAACATCTCCTTTTGGTGTGTGGATCAGTTGGCTTCAAAGGAGTTTGCCCTCAGGAAAATACAGTCCATTGACAACCTACCAGATGACACCATCCTAGCAACCATGGATGCGGAGGCTTTATACACCAATATCCCACTGCTAGCCATAGGGAATACCATCCCGGACAAAACCACAGCACACCTCGCCACTGAACTTTGTCACTTCGTACTCACTCACAATTACTTCGAATTTGGTGACCACTTATATCTACAGATTAATGGCACAGCCATGGGCACACGCATGGCACCACAATATGCTAACATATTCGTGGCGGACTTGGAGCAACGCTTCCTCAGCTCCCATCCACTGGAACCACTACTATACTTAAGATTCCTGGATGACATCTTCATCATTTGGACCCATGGGAAGGAAGCTCTTGAGAGATTTCATCAGGACTTCAATAACTTTCACCCTACTATCAACCTAAGCCTGGACCACTCTACACAACACGTACACTTCCTGGACACCACTGTACAACTACATAATGGACGAATAAATACCACCTTATACCGGAAACCAACAGACCGATACTCATATCTACATGCCTCCAGCTACCACCCTAAACATCCCACTCGGTCTATTGTCTACAGCCAAGCCTTACGTTACAACCGTATCTGCTCCAATGCTCTCGACCGTGACTCACACTTAAGAGATTTACAACAAGCATTTTTGAGACTACAGTACCCACCAAATGAAGTGAAGAAACAAATCAACAGGGCCAGACTAGTACCCAGAAACAGTCTGCTCCAGGACAAACCTAAAGGAACTAACAACAGAACACCACTGGTTGTCACCTATAGCTCCCAGCTCAAACCCATCCAACGTATCATCAGCGAGCTACAACCCATCCTGGAAAATGATACCTCTCTCTCAGAAGCCCTGGGTGGAAGACCTTTCCTTGCCTACAGACAGCCCCCCAACCTTAAACGACTTCTCACTCACAACCATGAATCAACCAGCAGAGTCACCAGCACAGGTACCAGGCCCTGCAACAGACCCAGATGCCAGCTCTGCCCTTATATCTACCCAGGGAATACAATTACAGGACCCAATGGCATCAACTACACTGTCTCTGGCTCTTACAGCTGCTCATCCTCCAATCTGATATATGCCCTCATGTGCCAACAATGTCCTTCTGCTCTGTACATTGGACAAACCAGCCAACCTCTACGCAAAAGAATAAATGGACACAAATCTGACATTAGAAATGGAAACGTCCAGAAACCAGTGGGAGAACACTTCAATCTACCAGGACATTCCATCAAAGACTAAAAGGTCGCTGTAGTTCAACAGAAACCTTTCAAAAACAAAATCCAACGGGAGGCTGCTGAACTGGAATTCATATGCAAATTTGACTCTGTCAAGCTGGGACTGAATAGGGACTATGAATGGTTATCACATTATCACAGGTAACAGATTTCCTTTACAGAGGCGGGGTCTGGGGGAGCTCAGTGGGACCTGGCGTGGGCTTTTGGGGACCACAGATCTCTTTGTCAGATGCATCTGGCGGGGAGAGCTGTGGTTATCGAAGGCTCACACTACATTGGAATTGGATGGTCTAGCTGTTTGGCTGCTACAAACTAACAGGGCAAACTCCTTTGAAGCCAACTGATCCACACACCAAAAGGAGATGTTTACATATACTAGCAAAGGAATGTTTTGGTTGCACCCTCCCCTTTCCCCCCCTAATTGCCTCTTCTCTCCCCTCCCCTTCTCTCCCTCCTCTTCTATATTTGACCAGTCTCTGTATCATGCATCTGACGAAGAGACCTTGATTCTCGAAAGCTTATGCTACAATAAAATTGGTTAGTCTTAAAGGTGCTACTGGACTCTTTTTGATTTTGCTACCACAGACTAACACGGCTAACTCCTCTGCATCTACAGTGAATGTTGTTAGCCTTCAGGGTGTTATTGGTCTCCTGCTCTTTTCTCTTGTTCTAAACAGGTTTGTGTATCAAACATCCATCTACCAAAGTTAGAGACACTTTTCCTGCCTTGCAGATTTCTTGCAGATTTCTCTCCAAGTCTGTGAATATTTCTGATCCGGTAGACTAGCTACAGCATGTCTGTGAGGCGGGAAGGAGAGCCACAGGACGGGATTGATTAACGAACTCCAACCCCAAACTCATCCCCTGACTCTGTAGGATGAGCGCGCCCCGATTCAATGCAACACCCCTTCCGTGCCCCTTTCAATGCCCCTTTCTTTGTCATCAGCACGTGAACCAAACAGAACAATAATGCTGAGGACCTTTCCTTTCAATTGAGGGCTCTGTGTTCCAGAATCGGCGGTGGGAGGAAGTGAGCCCAGAACGCGAGCCAAGACTCTTCAGGCAGTTGGGTGTGTTGTATGTGCACACGTGCATGTGTGTGTTAGAGAGACAAAGAAATTCACCAGGAGAGGAAATCAAAGCCGGCTCTAGAAACACCCTGGTTATTTCAGTGTTGAAAGGGAGAAGGTTTTCTCCCTCGTCTCTGCTGGTTTCAGCCGGTTTGCAGGGCTCATCCCCAGCCCTTTCCCCCTCGTGCCCAAGCGGCCGGCACAGGACCCACTCCCAAACTCTGTGTAATAGAACGGGGTTAGGAAAGCAGGAAGGGAACATTAAACTGAATAAGGGGGGCAGCAAGAGAAGGAGGAGGCTTGAAAACGGGGGGGGGGTCATCAGGGGAAACTTCAGATGACTTTGGGAGGAGACTCCGTCCCCTCCCAAACCTCTCATTTATAATCCTGGGGATTCGGATTTTCCCTCTGTGACAGCGATATTTATTCATGGGGAATCTATTCAACACTCTGTCTCTATTGACTCCTGTGGTAAAAGAGGGATTCCTGGAGGATCTTCATATGATGGCCGATCCAAAGTGCATGGCTGTTGCTTGCACGAAGGAACTTGTGTTGTAAATAAGGTCCGGCTCGCAAACTCCATTCCATGCAGTAGGACAAGTCTTTCCTTTTGTCTGGAGGCACAAAACAGCGTAAACAGCAAAGCTTCAGCCAGGAGCTCTGAGGTGCTCTTATGGGCCCCGGAAGGCCCTGGGCGCCACGGAACCTTCCAGAGGCTTTGTGACGGGACAGAAGAAGGCGTCCGAGGGTATTCTGCACTTGGAAAGTTCCTACTGAAGGAGGTATATACATTTAATACGCAAATAGCTGTGGGGTGGTTCATATTTTGACCAGAACCTGTCTCCTCTAAGTGCGGGCTTTTAATGCGCAAAACCTCTCCTGAAGGCCAAGCAACGTCTGATGTCATCAATGCCATTATCCCCCTGGGAATGACAGGGCAGGCCCAGAGGCGGTTGCTAAGAGACGGGGTCCAGCCTCCTCTCTGGTAGCCCCCCTCCCCGGCAGTGGTTCATGTGACCGCACCCAGCGAGGTAGGGAAACCTCCCAGCTGAGGGACCCCCGTCAGAGGGAGGGGCCTGTGTGGAGTAGCAAAAAGGGTCGCTGGCCTTCTTCCAGGCCCCGTGCCAAGTGCTGGCTTATGAAGTCCTCCGTCCTAAGCAGAGCCCGGAGACACGGGGGAGCCCCTGGGATCTGTCCTGGGCCCTGTCTTGCTTAACACCTCTTTAAATGGCTTGGGGGAGGGAATGGAGGGGGCGCTCCGTAAAATGTGCAGACAAAACTAGATCGGGGGGGTGGGGGGAGCGAATCCAGCAGGAGATTCAGGAAGATCTGGACAGGCTGGAAAGCTGGGCTAAGACTAACCAAATGAATTTCAACCAAGAGAAATGTCCAGTTCTGCATTTAGGTAGAAAGAATTAAATGCAACATTCTCGAAGGGACGAGCCTTGTCTTGGCAGCAGAGCATGAGAAAAGGACCGGGGGTCTTAGCAGACCATCCCCTGAAAGCAAGTCAGCAGAGAGAGGAGGCAGCTAAGGAGGAGAGGCAGTTCGGGGGGGGGCAGCATCACACCCCTGCGGTCCAGATCACGGTGGAGTCACAGTTTCCCTTCACGCGGCTCTGCTTAGTCTTGAGTGTTGTGTTCTGTTTGGGGCCCCACCGTTGCAGAAGGCTGTTGAGAAGCCAGCAGGGGTCCGAAGGAAGCGAACAAGATGGCCGGGGAGTTCTGGAGCTCAAGTCCTATCGGGGAAGGTTGAAGGAGCTGGGTCTGTTTCTCCTGGGGAGGAGAGGACCGGAGGTGAAGCGACAGCCCTCTTCAAGTATTTAAAGGGCTGTCACACAGGGAACGGAGCCAAGTTCTTTTCTCTTGAACCAGAGGATTGGACCGGAACCAGTGGGCGAAAATGAAAGCAAAACAGTGTCTGGCTAAACATTAGGAAGCACTTCCAGAGAGCTGGAGCAGTTCCTCAGTGGAACAGGCTCCCTCGGGAAGTGGCGAGCTCTCCTCCGCCAGAGGATTTCAAACAGGGACTAGGTGGCCCTCTGTCAGCCATGCTGATTCTATTCCTTCTCTTTCGGGTTCTGTATGCCTTCTGGGCTGCAGTTTAGCGACTGCGGCTCACTAGCCATTCTTCTCCGCTTGGGACTAATAGCCTTTCTTGCTCTTTGGTCTTCTTCCAGATGGCTTCTAGAAGCAAGCACCTCTTGATGTAAGTGAGATTTCCTCTCATTTCATCTGTTTGCCTCTCCCCTCCTCCCTTCCTCCTTCCTCCCTCCCTCCCTTTCTCCCCCAGCCAGGGAGGGCTCTCAACAAAGGGATGCTCAGGCCCCCATGAGGCTACCTGGGACTGCTTCCCAGACCTTCTGCCCTGGAAGGGGCTTCTCCTCCTCCCGCCTGTCCACAAGGGGCCCCCAGCTCTCCATCCCAGGCAACCCCCAGGTTTTCTAGGCAGGGAAGAAAAGCTGTGCTTGTGATGCTCCTCCGCACACACAGAGGCCCCATTGCCGTCGGGCAAGCCATGAGACATGGGGGGCTCATCTGCCTTCGTTGCACACCTGCCTTCACTCCTGGCAGTCGGCCATTGGAAAGCTGGACTTGTTTCAGAGTTTTCAGTGCCCCATCAGACCGTGAGCTGCAGAAAGCAGTTGCTGCAGCAGAAAGGCTGACGTGACGTGGGAGAGGGAGGGCTGAAATCCCTCTTCAGACACCAATTCCCCTTCGGCATTCCACTTCTCAGCAATCGGGGGAGGACTCACAACGGCCTACCTTTCAGGGCTGTTGTTAGGGACTCTGACCGGGAAGCACTTAGGGTTGAATGCTCACCAGCCTCTCACATCGGCTGGGTACCATTGGGCCAGTCATATACTCGCACCCTAAGCTACCTCACAAAGTTGTGAGCGCAAATTGGAGAAGATGTATGCCACTTTGGATCCCCGGCCCCCGGGTAGAAAAGTGGGGTATAAACCAAGTCAATCGATCAATAAGGATTGTATCGAACCACGATCAAGAATGCCTCACGGCCTCTGCATCGAATTGGTATGGAGGAAGAGGCAGAAGAGAGGAGGCGAGGCAGCAGGCGACAGCAGGACACGCTGCAAGCAGGCCTGGGCTGTGAAGGGGGGAGAACAGCAGAGCAGAAGTAGACACCGGGCTTCCCCCTCCCCAGCCGAGCAGAGGGGAGAGCTGCCCTCCCTGTTCAGAGAAAGGTCACCCGGAAACCCCCAGGAAAGCCCAGAGCTGAGGGTTCCCTGAGGTGCCCGTCACACAATCCTTCCAGGGGACCACCAGTGCCTGCCAGGCCCAGAGTTTCCAGCAGCCCAAAACCACAGCAAGCGCCCAAAGAGAGCGAGGAGGCTGCCAGGCCCACTTCTCACCATCTTGCTCTCTCCTAGGCTTCGCCGACGAGTGGCGCGGTGGTGTGGGGGGGGGAGTAAAATCTTCCCCCTGCCCACCAATGAGGAGCCGCCGCAGCCTCAGGCAGCGCCTGGTGAGGAGATGCTGCGGGCCCTGGGGAGTGTGTCGGGGGACGAGGCTGATCTGTCCGTCCTGGCGGGGGGGGGTTGCTTCCCTGTGGCCTCCCCACCTGCTCTAGAAGGCTCAGGCTCCCACCCTGCCCAGCACCAGCCCCCCCCCCCCGGACCCTTCCAGCTCTCCCAGGTGTACATTGCAGAGCCCTGGCGGTGCTGGGGGCTACACCAGGCAGAGAGAGAGAGAGAGAGAGAGAGAGAGAGAGAGAGAGAGAGAGAGAGAGATCAGAGTGGGCCCTCCCTGGAGCTCTTAGGAGCCTCGCTCAGCTGGCTGATGCTGCAGGATGTGGGGCCAATGCTGAAGCCAGATAGAAACCTCCCTGCTTATGAGGCTCCCGGCCCAGGCCATAGCATGCAATCCTCAGGCTGACGGACCCGTTCGAGGAGAAGGAAGAGGCCAAAGACAGCAGAAGGAGGGCACTGGGCCCCAAAATTCCAGATCCACCGGAAGTCTTCTTCCCCAGACTTTGCCTGGCTTCTGGGGAAGGGGAGGTCTCCCTTGCCTAAGCAGGCCCAAGAAAGCCCCGAGAGGCTGTCACCCCCACCCCACCCCCAGCCCGTGTCCCCCTGCTGTGTCAAGAGGGGCAAAGCGGAGTGAAATCCCTGGACTCACCCCCAAGGGTAGCCTGCTCTACTGTCCTCAAAACAGCAGGGGGAGCCCGTGAGGTCAGCAAAGAGGATTCCAAGCCCCCCTCCCCGCTGATCCATCCGGACCCCTGAGGAGACTGTGTGACTGCTCTAAGCTGTGTGGAAGCCCATGGAGAGGGGTGACGGGGAAGACAGCTTGGAAGGTGGAAGGAAGCACCACTCTTCCCGGTCTCACTGTCTCCTCCATCTCTTTCTTCCCAACTTTTAAAAGCCTGTACATCAGGAAGGCAAAGGGCCCTCAAGAAGGCCATCCGGGACCACATGAGAGGGCGTGGCCAGGTAACACCCCCCCCCCGGCATCTATATCCCTCCAGAAGGCCCAGGGCCATTTCCATTCCCTTGCTGAGCCTCCAGGGACCCCCAATGCCACCCCAAACCCCATGGCAGCCAGGTCGGGCCAGATGCACAGGGGCCCTGTCTGCCCATCTGGCTGCTGGGTGCAGGGTACTGACAGAAGAAGAGGGCGTTTTGGAGCCCCGATTCCTGGTCCCAAAGAAAGCTTCTTTGCTGGCTTCCGAAGTGCTTCTGCCTCCGAAGGGTGCGGTCTGCTCCCCGTGTCCCCCTAGGTAATACCCAGCGGCCTCCAAGGTGGCCAGAAGGGATATTTGGCCAGGGAGCAAATCCGGCTGGCTCAGCCTGCTGTTCTTCCCTGGGCCACGAAGGACTCCTTCAGAGAATCTCGATGGAAACGTGAGGACCCCCTGGGCCCATCACCTCAGCGTGGGCCCCGGGGTGGTCCCTGCCCTGCTAACAGCCTGACTCTTGCTACTTCCAGGGAGTGAGCAGTGGGTTTTTGGCAGACGTCATCTGCCTGGCGGAGCAGGGGAAGCGGCAGGGGAAATACCATCTCCCCTGCCCGAAGGAAGAGGTGGTGGAGAAGATCAAAGTGAGTGGAATCCAAGAGCCGCTTCCAGTGGGAACAGGGCGGTAGGAGATAGGAGGGGAGGAGGGGGACAGATGGGGGCACTGCCGGCTTGTGGCTGGAGCAGAGAGAAGCGGGAGGGAAGACGTTGTGACTCTTCCTGGGGGCCGACCAGGAGGCCAAAGGAGCCCAGGAAAAGGGCCTGGCCACCCTCCCGTGGAAGGAGCGAGAGAGAGAGCAGGGCGAGGGCCACTGGCACACGTAGGGCAGGGCTGCTGTCTCCCCAGAGAAGGCAATGTCTCCGATGGAGAAGGCAACCGACATGTGGTGGAGGCTCGTGCCCACCTCTCCCAGAGTCTTGCTGCACACGGGGCAGGTGGGGGTGCGTGCTTTTCCCACCAGGCCTTTATCCGCCCGGTGGACTTCCAAGTGAGCTTCTCAGCTCCCGTGGACAGCCTGCTGAGATGGGAAGCTGCCTGATGGTGAGGCGGCTATGCGGAGGGCCTCCTTCTCAGGGACGGGAGGCCCGAGAGTCCAGGAGAGAGACTGTGGGGTGGGGGGGCAGGCAGCCTCTCTGGGACGGACTCTCCTCTCCCGGACATCCTTGCCTGCCGGCCATTGGCTGGGATTCAGCATTCCGTCCGCTGTTTTCTGGCTTTTTGTATTCTGAGTGATCTTGGGGTTGTGATTTGAGCGGGAGGCATTTGAGTCCCGCAATGCATTCCCTTCCAAGAGACTAATTCCTGCTCTGAGGATTTGTGCGCAGTGCTAAGGAAGGCCCAAGAGCCAAGACCCACTCCTGTGGGGTGGAGAGAGCGGGAGACAGGAGTGCTCGTGGGGCTGCTAGGGGCTACGGTCAGCTGTGTTTGCCTCTTCGTCACTCCTAGGACATCATGATGTCAGACTTCTTCACCACCTCGCCCCTGCTCCTCCAGTGCCTTAAGGCCATCACCAGCCTCAGGTATGCCTCTCTTGGGGGAATGATTCTTCCTGGCCAGCAAGGGCGCAGGAGTCATTTGAGCACCCCGAGGAAGGCCGGCCCTTGGATCCAGAGGCCCCCTTTGGCTTCTCTGCCCTGACTGGCCTCTTGTGGGTGGGCTTTGCTGCCGGTCCCCCTCAGTCAGCGTGTGGACCTGGGGCTTTGGCTAGGCTTTGGGTTGGATGGGGGGGGGCAGGCCCAGAGAGTTCCCTCCCTCCCACGCATGGCAGAGTCCAATCATTTCTCCTCTTCCTTGCCAGCCACTTCCTGCCCGCCCTCTCGTGGGACCTGGAAAGGTCCATAGTGGCCTGGGCTTTCCGGGTCATCATCGGAGAAAGCCCAGGCCACCAGGATGCAGCCAGCCAGGTATGTTCCTGCCGGAGTGGCTTTCTGGGAGGAGGGGTTGTCCTCTGTTGGGGAACCCAGGGCTGCCGCAACCAGAATCCCCAACCAGCAGGGACCCTCCAGGGACCGCCAAAGGGGCAAGCGAGCGATCCAGGTCTGGTAGCGACTGTCCCCAGCCTCTCTGCTCACCCCCAGGACTTTGAGATGAAGAGCCAAGCCTCCAGCCTCAGGGCACTAAACAGACAGCTCCAGAGGCAGGCAATTTCTTGTCTGTTGGGAGCCTTGGATCCAAAAGGCCTTCCAAGGAATTCTTTTGCTCCTCAGATCTGAAAGGGGGTGGTGGTGTTTGGGAAAGAGGCCTCAGCTGCAGTGCCTCCACCAGCCATGAGCCCAATTCCAACGGAGGGTTGTTTGGACAGGAAAGCAAGCAAGTAATTTTGCTGACCCCCTCTTTCCTTCCAGACCCTCCATCGCGAGGCAGAGGAGGCCCTGCTGGAAATGCTGCAGGGACTGTACAGGGGGCTGCCCTCTGTTCTGCACCTGGTGGGACTACTTGACGTAAGTGTGTAAGAGAAGAGGGGATGGAGCAATCAGGGAAGAGACGATCCCCGGGGGTCAGGAGAGGCCGTCCCCTCCACTTCCCCACTGGCCACGCTGGAACTCCCCACCTCATGACGTGCCCCGGCCGTTGCCCCAGAGAGGTTCCTGGGAGCGTCTCCTGTTGTGCCTTGGAGTCTAAGCACGGTTAAGCCACGTGTGGACTGGGCCTGTGTGGGGTGCAGCTGGGAGAATGGACCTTTGGGGCTGACCCATCCTCCAGTTTCTCTGGGCAAGGCACAGGAACTTGTCCGGGAAGAAGTGGTGCCTTCCTTTCTTCCCCCTGTCCTGAGGTCACAATCCCAGAATGGATGCAGGCAGATATCCCACAGGAGGAAATTTCTCTGCAGAGGAGCAAAGTCCTGGGTGGGCACAGCTGTGGGCACAGAGCCGGGGGCCTGATTCGGAAGCGTTGCTTCTTTCCACAGCATCTGTCCTACTGGATGCAGAACAGGAGGGCAGGGGTGAGATCAACAGCCCTCTCCCTGTACAGCTCCCTGCTGTCCTATGCCTGCCGCCTCCTGGCTTTTCATGTAAGTGTCTGTCTGGGGTTTGGGGGGAGCAGGGTGAGGGGGAAGGCTTGGTCTCACTTGCCAAGGTCCTTGTCTCTGTGGGGGCTCCCTTGGCCTGGCTCACAGCCCATGCCCCAGCCGAGCCCTTTGGACTCCTTCCGGGAGAGGCTTTGCTGCCCTCTCCTTGGCTGGAGCACAGAATCTCTTCCACTGGGCATCCTAATCTGCATTCGGGGTGGGGGCAGAGCTCCAGGAGTCGCCATGTGCAGACTTTGGAGCAGAGGATGCGGCTCTGAGGGAGGGGGGGATGCAAAGGGTGAGGGTTCAGTGCAGAGAAAACAGCAAGAGCCGACTGAGCCAGTGCAAGTCAGCAGGGAAAATGAGGCTTCAGACTTTTTGGCGGTGAGAATCCAGTCCACCCCAAAGGGGTTGCCCTAGAAAGAAAGGGTGTTCTTGAGGACTTAAGAAATCCACCCTCTGCTGGGAAAGGCCTGGCAGGCATTCTCTTTAGCTTTCTAAGGGGAGGACGGAGAGAGAGGCCGAGAAGGGAGGGGGTGATGACAACCAAGCGGATATCCCTGAGAATCGCCTTCTGGGTCCCAAAAGAGAGGCACCACCCGCCGCAGAGCAGAGAATGCAGAGAGCAGACAGAGGCCCCTGCCTTGCCCCTGGACCGCCTCGACAGGACGAGGGTGCTCAGTGCTAAGAACTGGGGCCCCATTCAGACCCTCAAAGGACCACCAGGAGGGACCTCAGAGTCAAGCCCAGGGTTCTTTGTGGCTTGGAAAAGACGCCTCTTCTTTTCCCTCCCTCTAGGACTTCTTCGAGCCCGACATCGGCCACCTTCTGGCCCCGCTGGCCCTCTCCCTGGTGGATCCCGAACCCAGGATTCGGGAGCAAGCCAGGGAGTCCGTGGGCCAGCTTTATGACATCTTGCTGGGCCAGAAGGGTAAGTCAACAGGGATGGAGGAGGCCAGCTGACCTTTGAGATCGCTCAACCAACTGTGCTCGCAGTTTCCCTTCCTGTCCATGAACTTCGATGCCCCTTCTGCAAGGATGCATCTTCCAAACATGTGGCTCTTTCCATGCACAGTAGCAGAGCCAGGACCCTCCCCGACACGCTTCCTCCCAAGACCCCACGCCTTGAGCCCACACGGAAGGGGAACCTTCACGCGCCCCTCGCAGCCCTTGCATTTCTCGAGTCTTGCCTCAGAGCTCTGCAACAGCAACTCAGGAGGGAGTCAGGGAGAAAGGGGGGCTGGAGGGGAGGGGGCTCAGATGGGGGGGGGAGAGAGAGAGACAGAGACCCAGAGGAGAAGGACGGGAAGCTGTGCCGGTCAGGGCAGCCGAGGCTGAACGTGAGCTTTCTTCCTGCCAGGGCTGGGCCGGAGGGGGCGCCGCCTGAGGTGGAAGGCAGAGGACGGGCAGGCCTGGAGGTCCCAGTACCAGAATGTCATCTCTATGGGAAAGGTAAGGAGAACGTTGTGGCGGTGCTGGCAGGGGTCTTTTTCCAAGACAGCTCTCTTGAGAAGGGAGGGTCTCGGGCGAATGGGGTCCTTCTGCCCTTCCCCTCCAGTAAGCCTGACAGTCACGGCCAGGAATTCCTTAGCCAGCGGTGCCAAGAGACACAGGCCTCCCCTCGCTTGCAGTCAGGACTCACCCTTTCCACGCTTCTTCCCCTTCCGATGACACCTGGCTTTCCATTTCCCTCGCCCTCCGGAGCGTAGCGGGATGAGAGGAGGAGCTTCTGGTCTCTCTGCTGAAAGGGGGCTTGGCAGAGGTGGGGGGGCCAAGCCGGGGGGGGGGCTCCGCAGGGACAGGTGTCCAGGCCACTCCCCTTGTGTCCGGGAGAGAGTGAGCCGCCGCTGAGGGGGACTTCTCTTTGCAGCACTTCCAGGCCTGCCTGAGTGAGGAGCAGCTCTCACAATGCCTCCTGGCCTGCTGGGACTTCATCGTCTGCCTGGGCCCGGACTGGGTGAGGGAGGGAGCCGCCTTCGTGGTCCTCTCCCTCCTCGGCCAGGCCCAGGCAGTTTTGGACGACGAGGAGGAGGTGAGCAAGTGGGCCCACCTGGCGAGGGGCCTTCAGGGTGGGTGGGTGAGTGGAAGCCGCCCCCTCCCGATGTGATGGGGAAAGAAGAATTGGGGTGATCCGGGGTCTTTTTGGTTCACATCTACAGGAAAGAGAACTCAGGGCGGGACTTGCGTTAGTCGCTATCGACTACCGGAACAGCAGCAACGTCCCCCCTGAACTCCAACTCCTCCTCTGACCAGCAGGTAAGGCCATTTCCCAGCAGAATGGGTGGGGGGGTTATAAAGACAGCCCCCTCCCGAGAAGCAGGGAACAAGCCCAAAGGACTGCTGCTCCCCTGCAAGCCCCCCCCCCTTGAAGTTTTCCTTGGTCCATGGCAGCCCCCAAGCCCCCTTCCCTCTCTTCAGCCCGATATCTGAACCTGACCCTTGACACAACAGACCTGTCCCAGGCCAAAGAGGGACCCGCTTTGGTTTCTGTGAGAAAGAGGGCCCTCGGTGTCGCCTGCCCTTGAGCAAGCGGTCTCCTGGTGCTGCCTGGCCCCCTTAGCAAAGGCCTCTTTGTCTTCGCCCTCTGGGAGGTGGGAAGGAAGAAAGAAGCCGTCCTCTCCTGGGAAAGGAGACCCGGAGAGCGATCTCGACTTTGGCATGCAAAGCTGAGGCTCAGCTGCTGAGGAGGGTTGCCAACACGACTGGAGGAAACAGCTTTTTCCTCCAAGCAGTCGGCCACCTGAGCCCTGGCCCTTTGCAGCTCTCCCCCTGAAAACGAAGAAAGAGAGAGAAAGTGCCTCTCTCGGGCAGGGTCCTGCACGGATCTGAGAATGAGGGCTATTTTTGGTGCTGTTGTTACTGTAAAAAGAAGCTTCCCCAACCACGAAACCCCAAGAAAGGGAACAAAGAAGGGAACCATGGGGGCAAAGAAGAGGGAAGGGCTGCTGCTTCCCTTCGACTGTGGAGTATGGCTTAGTTTGCCAGACCGGCAATGGAGAAGCACATGGGGTGACCTTGGGCCCGTCACACCATCTCTCTCTGTGCCCTCCCTCACTGCGTTCTTGTGATGAGGGTAAAGAAGGAGGAAAGAGCCATGATTGCTGCCCCAGCTTCAAGCCCAGGTTTTCTCCTGGAGGAGCTCCGGGAGCTGCTCTTCCCAAAGACCCTTCCCTGCCGGCCAGCCACTGCAGACACGGCTGACCTGGATGAACCCAGTCCACTTGGGGTTTGTCCTGAGAGACAAGTGGTGGGGGAGGGGGCAGTCCCTCATTCATTCCTCGGCCGGCCAATGGCCTGGCACCATTTCCTCTGACTGTAGGCGTCTTCACAGGGGCGTTGTTTCCTGAAGGAACATGGCATGCCGAAGGTTGGACCAGTGGACTAAAATCTCCCCTTTCTGGTTTCTTTCGCAGGCCAGGCAAGGCTGTGCAGAGAAGCCATTTCAAGCGCTTGTGGTATGGGAAAAGGTTCAGTGTGCCATCCGCTGTCATTGCCCACGAAAACATGCATGCTTTAGAGAAGCCACACAGGAGTTCCGACTGCAGGAAAATGTTTCAGGAACCAATCCCAGGTCCCAAGAGGGCACACAAGAAACAAACCCTGTTAAGTCTTTTGCCTGTGGCAAAAGGACCATTCAAGGTCCTTCCTTAAAAAAGCTCCTTCTCGGGCACATTAGACCCCACTCGGGAGAGAATCCATCCCAAATGCAGGGATTGTACGGAAACCTTCACCCACTATAAATTCAGAGAATCTACACAGCCATAAAGCTGTCCCGACTGTGGGAAGCCAGAAATCATACACCCTTAATTGTCCACAAGAATAAATAGAATTGGGTTTTTTTTTTTGAACATTTTCTTTAAAAGAAAAGATTAGATATAACAATAAAAATACATAATAAAGCTTATTCAGGCAGTAATTGAAATGAATTTGAGACTAACTTAAATAATATCTCTGTAACTAAATTATAACAAACAGGCACTACATTTAAAATTGAATTCAGTTGATAAAACTTAGTTGTATAGTAAATCTCCTTCCCCTCCTTACTCATAGAAAAGGTAGTATCAACTATTTCACTAATTCTTTCCTGTTTGTCATCCCTTTATCTTTATGCTAAGTGCGCTTAATTAATATTAGTTCTGGGCTAAGTAATCAAAGAAATCTCTCCATTTCCCCCCACATCCCTTTCTTGAGCTCTTGGGTACACAAGCAGTTAATTGGGCCATTGCGCCGTATTCATGACCCTTATCTGTCCACTCTGACACTTCAGGAGAGGCATCTCGCTGCATCTCGCACTCTAGCTGCTGTCGCATGTAGCGAACGAGGTCTCCTGGCTCTTTTCTGAGATTATTTCGTAGGATATTTAATGACATGTTTTTTGGATTCCACGCAAATCTCCGTTTTCAAAATCTTCTGCATTTCCTTGTGCATTTTCTTTATCCAATATTTTTGCTCTTTCTTACAGGTCCACCACATGTGGTAAGACGTTGCATCCATGCACTGACATTTCCAGCATTGGCACTTAGTAATTTGTGCAACGTCTTTAGGAGATATATACCATCTGAAAAACATTTTATACCAGTTTTCTCTTAGTAATTGACGGGCTGAAAATGTTATATCCCTGGTCCACAGATCTTCCCGTAGGTTCATCGTAATAGTTTCTCCCAATTTTTCCATCCATTTTATCTTACAGGTTTTGACTTGCTCCGTTTCTGTGTGGTGTTACAATCATATTTTATGAATTTTCCCTAGGAGATGTTTCAGATCTCCAGATATTCATAGTTCCCATTCAGTTTCCCCCCTTAATTAACAGCCTTGTTCCTTACATTGCTCTTTGAGCCTCGACTCGTTTGGCGATACGTCAGTCCTGGAATATATCTATGTTGAGCTTGACTTCTTTGCCCGATATTTCCTTTCTCATCAGTCGTTGACTCACAGCTGGACTGATGGATTCTGCTTCTGGTGGCTGCATCATAGAATGCATTTCCGGGCGACATCAAGGGGGAAATTGGCGGGCTCGGTCTGTTTCTACCATGTTTTAAGGAGTCCCTCTCTTAGTATGGACTTAGTCCCATCCTGCTTTTGAAGAGATTTCAGTGATTTCTTGCGCCGTGGATAGTTGTGGATCCCTTCCTTGGCATTCTCTGTCTCCAGCTGGATACGTCTACTACGCGGATTCATCATAATTCAGCCAGTCATCCAAACCAGGGCCGCCCCTTGGTGATATAACTTAAAGTTTGGCACAGCCCGTTCTCCTCATTGTTTTCTCATCCTGTAATATTTTAAACCTCACCCTTGGTTTCTTCCTCCTCCATCTCGTTACCTGAACCAGCTTCACCCTTAACTGGAGGATCCCGAATCCCCTGGAATCGCCAGGAGACTCCCAGCACCACCCACCAATCCTGCATTGGCAGCCCTTGAGCCCCCTGTGAGTGGCACACACAGGAGCAGCCAATCACGGACTGCTGATCCATCCGCTGCCCCCTCCAAAACCACCCCCACCCCCAACGGGGATTTACCAGACAGAGAGGAAAAAACGCCACAACGGTGGGCCCCTAACAGAGGCACACGGCCCAATAGCTCCCCTCCCTGTTCAGAGGGGATACCCACCCCTGTGCCAGACCAGGTGCCCACCCCTTCCCTGGCAAGGACCAGGCGGGCACTAAAAGTGCCCACTCCAAGCCACAGCCCCACTCCAAGACACACTCCGCCTCCCCAGAAAAGTAAAAATAGCAAGCTAGCAGACCAAACAGCAGTCTTGCTGTTTCAATGCTTCATTAAAGTCCAATAGGACTTTAAAGCCCCCAAAGGTTTAAAACAGTTATTCTTGCTGGCGATTAAGGATGTGCGATTTCTGGCTTCCCATAATCTGACAGTGATGGCGGCTCTCTGCAGAGTGGATTCTCAGGGGTGAGTTCAGATCGGAGTGGTGACTGAGGCTTTCCATCTGGCCATTTGGGATGGCTTTTCTCTAGGGTTGCCAAGTGCCCTGCGGCTCAGAGCAGGGGAGGGGAGAAGGAGGGTGCAGCGGAAGTACTCACCTTGCATGCGCGAAGAGAGCATGTGTGCTTCCGAATGCTTCTGCGTCATGCTGGGAACGATGTCTTTCCCAGCGTGACGGAGAAGCGACAGGTCACACCAGGGGACGATCTGTTAAAAATAGGCCCCTGATCAAGTCTGGGAGGCTGATTTTTATCAAATCATCTCCTGGCGTGACAAAGCCTTTCCCCATCGTGGTGGGAATGACGTCATTCCCAGCGGGACGGGGAAATGACCGGTCACACTGGGGCCAATTAGGTAAAGTAGGACCCCCAATCTAGTGTGAGGAGCCCATGTTGATCATCTTCGCCCCAGTGGGACCCCACGCTTCAGCGTTGAGCTTGAAATAACGTCATTTCTGGCACAACGCTGAAGCAATGGGTCGCGCCGGAGCCAATTGGGTAAAAGTGGGCCTCCAATCTCATTTTGGAGGCCTACTTTTATCCAATTGGCCCCAGTGGGACCCCACACTTCTGCACTGCGCAGAGAGTGATGTCATGTCTGCGCACTGCAGAAGCAACAGGTTATCCCGCGGCCAATTTGGAAAAAACAGGGCCCTGATAGAATCTCGGGTGCCTATTGTTATCAAACAGGCTGTGGGGCAACCTTGCACTGCCGAGTCACGCTGGGCATGACATCATGCCCAGCGTGACGTGGAAATGTTCCGGAGAGCCCTGGGAGGTGCTCCGGAGGCTTGTGAGCTGTTTCGTGTGCCTCTCCCTCCACCGCTCAGGTGAGAGGTGGCAGCGGACGGAGGCTGGAAGGGGAAAATCCTGAGTCCGAGTGGCGGAATGGTAACTCTATATTTCTCTACCCGGTGGGCGGTCAAGTGCTGAATGAGGACGGAGCTCAGGTTGAAAGTTTTCCCACAGGCAAAAGACCTCCACGGGGTCCTCTTAGGTCCTATCCAAAGTGGGGTTTGTTACTGAAACATTTTCCCGCAGCCAGAACTCTTTTGTGGCTTTTCTGAAGCATGAGTGTCTTCGTGGGCAATCCCAGCAGACTGCAGACTGAACATTTCACATACCACAAGCACCTGAAAGCGAGCCTCTCTGGGAGCCATCGAGAGCGGCTCCTCACTCCTGCGCTGAGAGACCAGCTGCTCAGCTCTGCCTTCACTCCTCGGCGCCCTCCGTTGGGCTCCACCAAGGAGGCGGCAGTAGGACAACCATTTCCAGCAGGCGCAGGCAGCAACCTCCACCTCAGCGCTGCCTCCTCTGCCTTGAGGCACTTTACCAACATCTGCCTCTATCAAACAGCGCTGCCCTGCGGAGAATTGTCTCCAATCTGGGCAGAGCCAGCCTGGCAGAGAGAGACCAGCATCTCAGCGCAGCCTCCTCTGTGCTTCAGGCACTTGACCATCAGCTGCCTTCTTCAAACTGCACTACGGTGAGGAGAATTGTCTCCAGCCTGGGCAGAGAGATACCAGCATCTCAACTATGCCTTCTCTGTGACTGGAGCAATATAACAACAGCTGCGCTGCCGTTTGGAGAATTCTCCCTAGCCTGAGCAGAGAGAGACCAGCATCTCAGCCCAGCCTCCTCCATGCCTGGAGCACTTTACCAACAGCTGCCTCCTTCAAACTGTGCTGCCGTGAGGCGAATTGTCTCCATTCTGGACAGAGAGAGACCTGCCTCTCACCTCTGCCTCCTCTGTGACTGGAGCAATTTAACAACAGCTGCCCTCTTCAAACTGCGCTGCAGTGAGGAGAATTGTCTCCAGCCTGGGCCAAGAAAGAACAGCATCTCAGCCCAGCCTCCTCCATGCCTGGAGCACTTTACCAACAGCTGCCCTCTTCAAACTGCGCTGCCATGGGATGAATTCTCCCTAGCCTGAGCAGAGAGAGACCAGCATCTCAGCCCAGCCTCCTCTGTGACTGGAGAACTTTACCAACAGCTGCCTTCTTCAAACTGTGCTGCCATGAGGCGAATTGTCTCCAGTCTGGGCAGAGAGAGACCAGCATCTCAGCCCAGCCTCCTCCAAGCCTGGGGAACTTTACCAACAGCTGCCTTCTTCAAACTGTGCTGCCATGAGGCGGATTGTCTCCAGCCTGGGCAGAGAGAGACCAGCATCTCAGCCCAGCCTCCTCCAAGCCTGGGGAACTTTACCAACAGCTGCCTTCTTCAAACTGTGCTGCCATGAGGCGAATTGTCTCCAGTCTGGGCAGAGAGAGACCAGCATCTCAGCCCAGCCTTTTCTGAGACTGGAGAACTTTACCAATAGCTGCCCTCTTCAAACTGCGCTGCCGTGGGATAAATTCTCTCTAGCCTGAGCAGAGAGAGACCAGCATCTCAGCCCAGCCTCCTCCATGCCTTGAGAACTTTACCAACAGCTGCCTCCTTCAAACTGTGCTGCCGTGAGGCGAATTGTCTCCATTCTGGGCAGAGAGAGACCAGCATCTCAGCCCAGCCTCCTCCATGTCTGGAGCACTTTACCAACAGCTGTCTTCTTCAAACTGTGCTGCCGTGAGGCGAATTGTCTCCAGTCTGGGCAGAGAGAGACCAGCATCTCAGCCCAGCCTCCTCCATGCCTGGAGCACTTTACCAACAGCTGCCTTCTTCAAACTGTGCTGCCGTGAGGCGAATTGTCTCCAGCCTGGGCAGAGAGAGACCAGCATCTCCACTATGCCGCCTCTGTGACTGGAGCAATTTAACAACAGCTGCCCTCTTCAAACTGCGCTGCCGTGAGAAGAATTCTCTCTAGCCTGAGCAGAGAGAGACCAGCATCTCAGCCCAGCCTCCTCCATTCCTGGAGAACTTTACCAACAGCTGCCTTCTTCAAACTGTGTTGCTATGAGGCGAATTGTCTCCATTCTGGACAGATAGAGACCAGCATCTCAGCCCAGCCTCCTCCATGCCTGGGGAACTTTACCAACAGCTGCTTTCTTCAAACTGTGCTGCCGTGAGGCGAATTGTCTCCAGTCTGGGCAGAGAGAGACCTGTCTCTCACCTCTGCCTCCTCTGTGACTGGAGCAATTTAACAACAGTTGCCCTCTTCAAACTGCGCTGCCGTGAGAAGAATTGTCTCCAGCCTAGGCCAAGAAAGACCAGCATCTCAGCCCAGCCTCCTCCATGCCTGGAGCACTTTACCAACAGCTGCTTTCTTCAAACTGTGCTGCCGTGAGGCGAATTGTCTCCAGTCTGGGCAGAGAGAGACCAGCATCTCAGCCCAGCCTCCTCCATGCCTGGAGCACTTGACCAACAGCTGCCTTCTTCAAACTGTGCTGCCATGAGGCGAATTGTCTCCAGCCTGGGCAGAGACAGACCAGCATCTCCACTATGCCTCCATTCCTGGAGAACTTTACCAACAGCTGCCTTCTTCAAACTGTGCTGCCATGAGGCGAATTGTCTCCATTCTGGACAGATAGAGACCAGCATCTCAGCCCAGCCTCCTCCATGCCTGGGGAACTTTTCCAACAGCTGCCTTCTTCAAACTGTGCTGCCGTGAGGCGAATTGTCTCCAGTCTGGGCAGAGAGAGACCTGTCTCTCACCTCTGCCTCCTCTGTGACTGGAGCAATTTAACAACAGCTGCCCTCTTCAAACTGCGCTGCCGTGAGAAGAATTGTCTCCAGCCTGGGCCAAGAAAGACCAGCATCTCAGCCCAGCCTCCTCCATGCCTGGAGCACTTTACCAACAGCTGCTCTCTTCAAACTGTGCTGCCGTGAGGCGAATTGTCTACAGTCTGGGCAGAGAGAGACCAGCATCTCAGCCCAGCCTCCTCCATGCCTGGAGCACTTGACCAACAGCTGCCTTCTTCAAACTGTGCTGCCATGAGGCGAATTGTCTCCATCCTGGGCAGAGAGAGACCAGCATCTCCACTATGCCTCCTCTGTGACTGAAGCAATTTAACAACAGCTGCCCTCTTCAAACTGTGCTGCCCTGAGAAGAATTCTCTCTAGCCTGAGCAGAGAGAGACCAGCATCTCAGCCCGCCATACTCTGCCTGGAGCACTTTTACATCAGCTGCCTTCTTCAAACTGCGCTGCCGTGAGGAGAATAGTCTCCATCTTGGGCACAGAGTTCCAACATCTCAGCCCAGCATCCTCTGTGCCTGGAGCACTTTACCAAGAGCTGCCTTCTTCAAACTGCACTGCCATGAGGAGAATGGTCTGCAGCCTACGTAGAGAGATACCGGCATCTCCTCTGCCTCCTCTGTGCTTGGAGCACTTTACCAAGAGCTGCTTTCTTCAGACTGTGCTCCCGTGAGGAGACTTGCCGTGACGAGTGAGGACTTTACCAACATCTGCCACTACTAAATTGTGCTGCCATAAGGAGAATTGCCTCCAGCCTGGGCAGAGAGAGACCAGCATCTCCGCCCAATGTCTTCTGTGCCTGGAGCACTTTAGCAACCCCTGCCTCCTTCAAACTGTGGTACCATGAGAATTGTCTCCAGCCTCAACAGAGAGAGACCAGCATCTCCACCCAGCATCCTTGGTGCCTGGAGCACTTTACCAACCCCTGCCTCCTTCAAACTGTGGTACTGTGAAGGGAATTGTCTCCCACCTGAGCAGAGAGAGACCAGCATCTCCGCCCAATGTCTTCTGTGCCTGGAGCACTTTAGCAACCCCTGCCTCCTTCAAACTGTGGTGCCATGAGAATTGTCTCCAGCCTGAACAGAGAGAGACCAGCATCTCCACCCAGCACCCTTGGTGCCTGGAGCACCTTACCAACCCCTGCCTCCTTCAAACTGTGGTACTGTGAAGAGAATTGTCTCCCACCTGAGCAGAGAGAGACCAGCATCTCCGCCCAATGTCTTCTGTGCCTGGAGCACTTTAGCAACCCCTGCCTCCTTCAAACTGTGGTACCATGAGAATTGTCTCCCGCCTCAACAGAGAGAGGCCAGCATCTCCACCCAGCATCCTCTGTGCCTGGAGCACTTTACCAAGAGCTGCCTTCTTCCAACTGCACTGCCATGAGGAGAATGGTCTGCAGCCTACGTAGAGAGATACCGGCATCTCCTCTGCCTCCTCTGTGCCTGGAGCACTTTACCAAGAGCTGCTTTCTTCAGGCTGTTCTGCCGTGAGGAGACTTGCCGTGACGAGTGAGGACTTTACCAACATCTGCCACTACTAAATTGTGCTGCCATAAGGAGAATTGTCTCCAGCCTGGGCAGAGAGAGACCAGCATCTCCGCCCAATGTCTTCTGTGCCTGGAGCACTTTAGCAACCCCTGCCTCCTTCAAACTGTGGTACCATGAGAATTGTCTCCAGCCTCAACAGAGAGAGACCAGCATCTCCACCCAGCATCCTTGGTGCCTGGAGCACTTTACCAACCCCTGCCTCCTTCAAACTGTGGTACTGTGAAGGGAATTGTCTCCCACCTGAGCAGAGAGAGACCAGCATCTCCGCCCAATGTCTTCTGTGCCTGGAGCACTTTAGCAACCCCTGCCTCCTTCAAACTGTGGTGCCATGAGAATTGTCTCCAGCCTGAACAGAGAGAGACCAGCATCTCCACCCAGCACACTTGGTGCCTGGAGCACCTTACCAACCCCTGCCTCCTTCAAACTGTGGTACTGTGAAGAGAATTGTCTCCCACCTGAGCAGAGAGAGACCAGCATCTCCGCCCAATGTCTTCTGTGCCTGGAGCACTTTAGCAACCCCTGCCTCCTTCAAACTGTGGTACCATGAGAATTGTCTCCCGCCTCAACAGAGAGAGGCCAGCATCTCCACCCAGCATCCTCTGTGCCTGGAGCACTTTACCAAGAGCTGCCTTCTTCCAACTGCACTGCCATGAGGAGAATGGTCTGCAGCCTACGTAGAGAGATACCGGCATCTCCTCTGCCTCCTCTGTGCCTGGAGCACTTTACCAAGAGCTGCTTTCTTCAGACTGTTCTGCCGTGAGGAGACTTGCCGTGACGAGTGAGGACTTTACCAACATCTGCCACTACTAAATTGTGCTGCCATAAGGAGAATTGTCTCCAGCCTGGGCAGAGAGAGACCAGCATCTCCGCCCAATGTCTTCTGTGCCTGGAGCACTTTAGCAACCCCTGCCTCCTTCAAACTGTGGTACTATGAGAATTGTCTCCAGCCTCAACAGAGAGAGACCAGCATCTCCACCCAGCATCCTTGGTGCCTGGAGCACTTTACCAACCCCTGCCTCCTTCAAACTGTGGTACTGTGAAGGGAATTGTCTCCCACCTGAGCAGAGAGAGACCAGCCACTCTTTCTCCTCTGTGCCTGGAGGACTTTACCAACACCTGCCACTATTAAACTGTGCTGTCCTGCAGATAATTGTCTTCAGCCTGGGCAGAGAGAGAAAAGCAGCACAGCTCATGGTCTTCTGTGCCTTGGCAATTTATCAACACCTGCCTCCTTCCAACAGAGCTGCTCTGCAGAGAATTGTCCCCCGCCTGGGCTGAGGGAGATCAGCACCTTCATCAAAGGGAGTCAAAGAGAAATGGGCAGGGAGAGGGAAAGTTCGATTGTGCACCTTAGCTGCAGTTCCCAGAAAGGGATTCCCACGTCTAAGCAGCTGCCTGCTGATGGAGGCCCTTCTGTAGAGCTCTGGAGAAAGAGGCCTCCTTCCTTCAGCCAGGAGATGAGGATGGCATGGAATCTGGGGGTCCTTCGGGAAGCAAAAACAGATCAATATATGAAAAAACACCAGAGTCAGACCAGTGGCCCGTCCTGCCCAGCACGAAGGACTCCAAAGGCGAGGGGAAAGGTCATTCCAACCCTGAACTCTGGCCCCTTCCCATCACTACGCCGTATTCCTTGGAGACCTTCCAGAAAGCAGAGCTCTAATATCTGCAGCAATAAAACATCTGTGGGCCCAGCATGGATTGAAATGGGTATCTGAAGCATAGTACAAAACTGAGCAGTAATGCAAGAATAGGAAGCCCTGAGTTCAATCCCTGCACATCCCCGTTAAAAGGAGTCCTGAAACCAGGCCTAAGGAAGGCCTTGGCCTGAAAGCCTGGTGAGATCCTCCCCAGCAGAGCAGGTACTGCTGGGGACGGTGGGCCAACACCTTTGAAAACCTTGCATCATCAGCATCATCTTCATCATCATCATCATCATCATCTCATAGATTTATATACCACCCGTCAGGACAATTTAACGCCCACTCAGAGCAGTTTACAAAGAGTGGGGCTGAGAGAGCTCCTAGAAGCCGTGACTGAGCCAAGGTCACCCAACTGGCTTTAAGCGGAAGAGTGCGGAATCAAACCCAGTTCTCCAGATTAGAGCTCCAGCACTGTTAACCAGTACACCAAACTGTCTTAAAAGGAAAGGCGGAAAACACGGGCTCTCTAAGTATGTAATTGAAGCCACTCTTATCTCAATTCAATTCAATATATGTAATAAACAAAAGTATGCAATAACAATGTGTGGAAAATAAATCGATTACATCATATCCATTATTGATTCCATTTTTGACTGAATGGAAACCGTGAATAGATTTTTTGCATGAAATAGATAATCAGGACTTGATGATATCTGGATTTATGGATTACGAATCATGAACAATAGAAAAAACTGAGAAAACTTATGTTTAACTTAAAATAAGTAAGACTTTGAAAACGATTCATATTTACTGCAGAGAAAATTGCAACTCAAATTGTAGTTTAGTATTAGTTTTGCTTCCTTTTACTTGTTTATTTATTGCTAGTGTGTCTTTTTTTAGAATGTGTTGTTTTTTTAATCTTCTATGTTTATGGACTAGCTCACATATTTCAAGATGAGCTTTCGTAAGTCAGGGCGGACTTCTTCAGATATCATCATTTCTGTGTTATGGAAATCAGCCTGAGAATTCTTCTTACGTTTTCTTTTCCCCACGTAATGAATCTGCCCCTGAAAGACTCAGGACAGAATCCATCCTTGATCTTAATCCCCGCCCTGCCCGACCTGTCCCATACGAAGGGTTCTCAGTTGGATTTCCACATCCGAAGAAGTGAGCAGTGACTCACCGAGGCTCACGCTGAAATAAACGTGAGTCTTGAAGGCACCTGTAGACTAGTTCTTTTGTGCATGCAACTCCAATAGCCTGAAGTCCACTGGCCACTTTGCTGGGGCAAATAAACAAGAACTGCGCAGTGTTGCAGCTCAGAGGGACAGGACGTGCAAAGACAGGGTTGGAAACTGATTTTTCCTGCAAGTATTTATGGACCACCTGTAAGGAGAGCTGCATGAGGTGGCTCACAAGCGAAATACGATTTAAACTTTAAGAAGTCAGGGTGACAGGAGGAAACATTTCTAGAATGCTTCGATCTGTCGTTATTAGGATGCCTTAAAACTGAGCCCGTTGGCAGGTTGCAAGCCTGTTAATGTGAACAGGCTCAAAACTGAAACCTCTGGAGCTGGCCGGTAACCCCTGGTTTTGGACAAAGCGAAGGAGGAGATTTTGAAGCACCAAAAGAGTTTCCGTTTGGTGGCCCTCCTGGTCTGCAGTAGAACAGCAGGAGTGAAATCCAGTAGCACCTTAGAGACCCACAAGATTTTCAGGGAGGGAGATCCAGATGGTATCTGAAGATGTGTGCTGTGACTCACGAAAGCTCAGACCCTACCACCGATTTTGTAAGTCTTACGGGTGCCACAAGATTTTCCGGGTATCAGCCTTTAAGACACTGGAAAGCTCCTATCCTGAAAATCTTGTTCGTCTCTAAGGTGCCGCTGGATTCAAACCCTGCAAAATCTTTAAGGCTTCCTGCTTGATTCTGCACCTATGGATTCCCCCGTGAACAAGGGGAAGCCGATTCCCCTCGGCTTCCGCAGCAGGAGAGAAGGCAAGTCAGGGCCAGCTGCCCTTGGAAGCTCCCTTTAGCTTCAGATACAGATGTGGGGTGGGGTGGGGGTCGAAGAATGGCTGTGATCCTGTGATCCTACAGAGAAGGAGTCGTCTTTGAAAAAGAAAAGGAGAGAGCCAAGCTGGAGCCAGCCCCCAAGCGGCCATGCTTGAATCAACCCCCAACTGCACGATCCTAAGCAGAGTTACTCCAGTCTACCTCCAGTGATTCCACTTAGATGGAGACGCTCAGCTTGCCGAGGCGGGGCAGCCAGATCCGATTCGTGGCCGAGTCGGCATTCCAGGCTGTAAAAGTCACTTTGGAGGAGGCCTCATCAACAACAAAGCTCAGTTATCTTCCTTCAGCACCCCATGGGCCTTCTCCTCCTCCTCCTCCTCTGGCCATCGGTGGGCACGGGCGCGATGAGCGCTTAGCCCAGCCCTCCGCCCTCCTTCCTCTGCTCGACATCCTTCTTGCGGGACTCCTTCTGTGCTGAGGCCAAACGACGCCTTCCCCGTGGCGGCAGCTGAGGTGCTCCCTCCTCGCCTCGCCTCCCCTCCCCACGACTGAGGGAATCCCAGCGGTTTCATGCTGCACTGGTCAGGCCGGGCTCCATCGCTGGGCTCCTCTCCGTTCCTCAGCTAGAAAGCCAGTTGGAGGAGCTCTCTAGCCCCGCCTTGAGGCCAAGCCAGCCACAGCAGGTGGAGGTTCCCTCCCTATTGGGCCTGCCCGCAGGTGCCGGCAGAGGGGGAGGGCGGGGCCACCTGGGAGTTCGCACCTGGGAGCTTCAGCCGAGAAGCTGTGAGCAGAGGAGTCAGAAGCTGTGAGCAATTGTTCAGTTGCTCACATTAGCGCTAACACTGGTGCCAAAAGTATTTAAAACCAGGTCTCCTCTGCTGGCATGTTAGCAACTGTATCTGCTGTATAATGTTATCGGCAGTAAATGCTCAGTTCATTCCGTATCATTTTTATAAGCATCCCAAATAGTAGACGTCATTTCTGTATTATTATGTTTGAACTAGCAACAAAGCCCGTTTGGGGGGGGGGAATACAACGGGCTCTAGAAAGGAGAAGGCGGGCAGGCAGGCATTCGCTGCTCCTCCGTCACTGATCCCAGTGAAGGAGAGCGGTGGGCATTGCCATCTGCTCCACGCCTGATCGGCCTGATCTCGGCCACGTGGAGGGGTGGTGGGCTTTGCTACCTGCTCAATGCCTGCTCCATGCCGGGTAAAGGCGGAGGCATTGTCTCCTGTCCTGTGCCTGACTACGGCTGGGTGAAGGGGGGCAGGCATTGCTGATCCCAGCGGGGTGAAGGGGGTGGGCATTGCCACTTGCTCTCCACTGGGTGAAAGAAGAGGCATTGCCTCCTGCTCCATGCCTGGTCCCGACAGGTGAAGGTGGTCGGCGGGCTTTACTTCCTGCTCTGCTCCTGATCCCAGCTGGATTAAGGGGGTGCGGGCATTGCCACCTGCTCTGCTTCTGATTCCGCAAACAAACTGTATAAACCGCACCCTACTAACTAGATTATATGAATATATCAACTTGTTTAATAAAGCACTTTCATAAGAATCATTAATACAAGCATAATACAAATTCACATCATCTGAGGATCCACATCCATCATAACCCAATTCAAATATATAATTTTTGTTGTGCTGTGCAAGATTCTAATACAATAAAGGTAACTGCTGACGGAATCCCTTTATCAAACAGTTTTGATGGATGACATTTCAATAAATACTGTAAGATAAAAAAGCCACATAAATACGCTCTCAAACAATTTTTAGGACCTATAAATATGTCTTTTTAAAATTACTATTACTATTACTATTACTTGTCGCAGAAGGTCCCGTTGGGCAGCCGTGGGTTCCTTATTATGGCTTACATACAGTACAGTATATACAAAATCATTGTCTCTATGTCCCACACTCCTAAAATGTGCTACCAAGGGTGCCTCCAAGAAGCTTGGTGGACTTTTAAATTACAATCTATGGAACCCAGAGGACTGAATAATACATTTGACTTGGCTGCTTTCTTATGAGGACATGACCAGAAGCACTAGCACTTTAAATAATATAATTGATGCAGAGCAACCTGATGATTGTGAGTAATATATAACATCTGAGGTGGGTGTAGGACGCCATTGAGCAGATTGCCACTTTGCACTTTAACTTTTGGAAAAATGTATTGAACTGCTACTAGTAAGTATTTGTAATAGTAATTTTAAAAAGACATATTTATAGGTCCTAAAAATTGTTTGAGAGTGTATTTATGTGGCTTTTTTATCTTACAGTATTTATTGAAATGTCATCCATCAAAACTGTTTGTGAGTATGTAGTAGTACAATCATATGGTCATTTTTGTGCATTGTATATGAATTCTAAAAATTATCTTTGTATGTATTTTACAGAAGTAACTGCTTTGAGAAAGGGAGTCCGGAACGGGAGTTCCTGCTGGCAACCCGTCAGCAGTTACCTTTATTCATATTAGAATCTTGCACAACAAAAATTATATATTTGAATTGGGTTATGATGGATGTGGATCCTCAGATGATGTGAATTTGTATTATGCTTGTATTAATGATTCTTATGAAAGTGCTTTATTAAACAAGTTGATATATTCATATAATCTAGTTAGTAGGGTGCGGTTTATACAGTTTGTTTGCTGATTCATCCCGCACCTCTCTCCTGTGTTAATTTCGAGGCTGCTTCTGATTCCGGCAGGTTGAAGTGGGGGCAGGCATTGCTGCGTGCTTGGCTCCTGACTCTGGCGGGGTGAAGGAAGGGTGGGCATTGCCGCCTGCTCTGTGGCTCATTCTGGTCGCAGGCATTGGCACCTGCTTTGCTCCTTATCCCGGCTGGGTGAAGGGAAGGACATTGCCTCCTGCTCTGCGCCTGATTCCAGCCAGGTGAAGGCACGATGTGGGCACTGCCACCTGCTCCATCACTAATACCACCTGGGTTAAGGCAGGGGAGGACATTGCCACCTGCTCTGCTTCTAATACCAATAATAAACCTACAGCGAATCAGTCTAAGGACCAACAATATTACACTCAGCACCACCAATTTACACAATTTATAGTGTATTAAAGTGCCAAGTGCTCAAGAATGGAATAAGTACAAAAAAGGCAGACGTCCAGCAGACGAGAACGTCTCCAGTCGAAATAGGTAATCCTTCTTGCTCCTCCCGGTGCCGTCTCCGTCCGAAGTACTGGAGACCTCTCCGCTGACGGGAGAACGTAGTGAAGCTGTGGGACTTGCCGCAAGAAGTTGCAGCCCGACGCTCAACAGGGCAGCTTAACTCCTGTTTCGGGTCTTTGGCAAGAGCGTCGTCAGACAGCAAACGTTCCTAATGAAAAAATCAGATGTACAATGCAATCGAAATACAGTCCAAAGGTTACATAGCACGGCAAATACAAGTCTTAATTACAGAAGCAAGAGAAACTTGCTCTGCTCAGGCCGGGCGATTCTTCCCGATGGCGGCTGGGCAGGGCGGAGCAGCCTCCTAAGGCCCTTGTCTCCGCACTCCCAGCCCAACCCTGGGTTGAAAGGAAGGGGGGGGGAGCTGCCTCCCTCCTTCCAGGGTGGCAACTAATGTCCCCCAGCTTTAGCAGCATAGCTGCATGCCGGGAAGGGACCGTATTCCCCAGCAAAGGTTCACCCACCACGGAAGCATATCAAGACACAATTTAAACCACTTGCATTGCCCACCCAAAGCCCCTCTTTTTCCTGATCCGACCCAGAACAAGGAAGTGGAGAGAGGGGGCCCTTTGGTGGGCAATGCAAATGGTTTAAATTACAAAGACAGGATTCAAACGCACCACTGTCTAAAGACCTCCTCCCTTCTACAGCTTTTCTGAGGACCAGATGTCTACTTTTCCCATCAAGGTATAAATCTGATCTTCTACCTTCTCCCCCCTGTCTTTCCAAGCTCAGAAAGAAAATATTCTTTCAGAATTCTGCCCCTTTTCCTGTGATGTGACCAGAATCTGGCAAAACCCTGTCCTGCTACGTCGTTTGTATGCCTTGCTTCTGTTGTTGCATCACTCCATGCACATGTAGCTGCAGGATTATGACAAGTCTTGTCTTCTCCTTTTGGTATTTGCTGCTTAGATGCTCTGTCCTCCTGGATCCTCAAAAATCCAATCGCTGTTTTCTTCTTGCTTTCTCTGCGGCTTTACCTCTTTGGCCTCTTGTCTCCCTTCTTGAGTGAAACAGCTGCAGACTGCAGATAGCTGAAATAGCTGGCTGTTTGGGAGGCTTTTAAATATTTTGTAGCATTGTAAAAGCTTGAGGCTACAATTGCTTGAATTCTGCTTATTCTCCATGATTTCTGGGTTTCACCCCATCTGGATCTGTGCTCCTTCTAAACTTGTAGCAGTGTCTTGGCACTCAGTCAACGTTCCCTGACTGCTTTTAGGTAGACCACTGGATACCCATCCACGTTGTGTTATGTGCCATCAAGTCACCTCTGACCTACGGCAACCCTATGAATGAAAGACCTCCAGAACAGAACTTGCTCAGATCCTGCAAATCGGAGGACGTCGGTTTTTTTTATGGAGTCAAGCCATCGCGTTTTGGGTCTTACTCTTTTCCTACAGCCCTCCACTCTTCCTGGCCTTATTGACTTTTTCAGAGAATTTTGTCTTCTCATGATGTGACCAAAGTACAATAGCCTCAGTTTTGTCATTTTTGCTTCTAGGGAAAATTCAGGCTTGATTTGCTCCAGTACCCACTTATTAGTCTTTTTGGCCATCCACAGTATCCGCAAAACTCTCCTCCAGCACCCATTTCAAATGAAACATCCGTACATAATGGGATATTGTGGTATCATTGAGCTATAGCAATAATGAGACCACTTGCAAATGATTGCTCTAGTGCAACAACAGTGCATTATTCAACCATACGTGGCTGTAGTCTAGAATTAATACATAAAAACCTGAGCCGCTGGCCCCTTAGGCATTGAGCAAGTAACGGCAGAAGGAAAGTATCTCCCTTGTTCAGATGCTTTTAGTGCACATTGGGCCTTGAATTAAAAAGTGGGGCATGTTCACCTGGACAGGAGTCTGGTATGCTGGTCTTCCAGCCACAAACAATACGTAACCCCTGGGTGAAACATTGTCTTCTCAGTACACACCTCATCACATTCATGATTCCATGATTCCTCCTTGCTCAGCTCCATTGTTCTCACGGTCAGTGACGGAGGAGGAGGAGGAGGAACAGCGACGATCCTGCCACGCAGGAACATCTCCATTTATGGTGAGCAGAACATCTAGTCAAGGGAGCAAATCATCCGCTTGCATCTCCCGGCTCCACAGGAGACAGCAGCCCTCCTGCCAAGCTTCCCAACCCAGGAACCGGCCAGGCAAGGGAGAGGGGTGTCCAGTGGAAAGGCCAAGGGCGAGGGGTACCCTAGATGCTGGCCCATCCTCCTGATTAGCCACTGGCAGCAACCCCTGTTGAAGACCCAAAAGTCTTTTCTGCTTTGAGAGTGGAGGTGGGAATGGGCAAGCAGCACAAGGCCTGCCAGGCACTGACCCCGTCCCTTTCTCCCAGCAAATGTGGAGAGCTCCCGGGAAGTGTCAGCAGAAATCATGATGCCCACCGGCTCTGTATTGGGGAATGTTGAATGGAAGGGTCCCAGGGGTGGGGGCAGACCCTTCTTGGACTCTGGCAAGCAGCTGCCCGTGAAAGCAGAAGAGAGGGGGCTTCGGGGCCTCCTTGTCGAGAGAGCAGCTTCCCAGAGCATCAGTCGTTGCATCTAACAGGTGGCCTTTCTCTCTCAGGAGTTAGAGTCGGTCACCTCAAGTGTCTGGGACCGCTCCGTAGCATTGTCACCATTATTAGCTGGTCACTCTTGATCTGGACAGGTGGGGGAATGTATTAAAATGATCTCCTCCTGGAGCTTGCTGGACTGCTCTCATGGATTTGCCTGTCGATATGATTTTTGCTCCTGCTGATGCCCCAGTTGACCTCTGTAAGGAAGAAGTGAGCCAGGCGGTTGACACAGTCACTCCCAACCAGCCTCTCTCTGGCGTTAGAGCCCAGGTGCCCCCTTGGCTTACTGAGGGGCTGCAAGGGATGAAGACAAGAGAGACGGCTACAGTGACAGCGCAGGAGGACTCGGGATGAATCCAGTAAGATGGGCAAAAGCGAATTTTCAAGTGTACTCTGTGGCAGCGATGGTGGAAATGAAAGAACACTTTTCTGACACTATTGTGTCTGTACAGTGTAGGCCTTTTCCAGTTTATTCAGTCTGAGGATGTGGACAGGATCCTGGGAGGTTTGAGGCCTGCCACCTGTTGGTATGACCCTTGCCCTTCCCAGCTGCTTAAATCTGCCAGGGGGCTGGTCTAAAAGGTGGTTAATGCGTCCTTGAGAGAGGGCGTGGTCCCCCCACCCTTGAAATAGGCTGTGGACCATCCACTTTTAAAGAAGCCCACCTTAAGATGGTGAGGGAGTTGAGCGTGTCAGAGAAACTGAGAGCAATACTGTCAGGAGCAGTTGACACTCTGTTGACTGTCTGACCTGCTAGAACAATCAGGCAGGGCAGAATGGACAAAGCGAGGCACTAGAGAAAGATGAATCAAGCCCCTTCAGGAATCAACGGTCACATCAGCAGAAGAGAACGCTGCCCGCCACCTCCCTGCCAGAGCTGACGGAGGGGGTCTCGAGGGTGGGGTTGAGGACCCCTAGGCTGGTTGTCCTGGGGGACTCCCGCATTCAGGCTGAAGTGATCTTGGCAGGAGCTGCTCAGGATTTCATGGCCGCAATGGCAACCACGGGCCCATCTCAAGAAATAGCTGGCCCCACACATTGTGCTGGTCACACTCTTCATCTGGACAGGTGGGGGATGTATTAAAAGGATCTCATCCTGGAGTGAGACGGATCCAAAAGGTTTTCTGACAGCTTTGGGGGATTTTCCTATCGATATGGTTGGTGCTCTTATCAATGCCCCAGTTGATCTCTGGAATGAAGAAATGACCCAGGCAGTTGTCTGAGAGCCAAGCTACAACAGACAAATTACACGAGGAGGAGCACGTGAAGGCGGTCGCGATATTAGCCGGGAAGCTGAGTTTTAGAAGAGATGGGAAGGCTTTGTCAATTTCCCCTCTGCACAGTGCCAGGGAGATCTGCTTAGAGGGTTTGTTCCTTTCCTCTTTGCCTCCTAGAAGGGGAGGTGAAATTGACAGAGCCTTTGGGAGATAAAGAGGAAATTAACAAACCCTCTGAGCAGCCATCACCCTGGCTCTGTAGAGAGGGGAAATTGATAAAGCCTTTCGGTCTCTTTTAAAACTCCGCTTCCTGGCTAACATTGTGACTCCCTTCACGTGCTCCTCCTCATGTAATTTGTCTCTTGTAGCTTAGCTCTCAGAGCCAAGCTACAAGTGACACCTGACACAGGTTGGACACTTGTCAGCTTCCCTCAAGTTTTGATGGGAAATGTAGGCATCCTGGTCTTGCAGCTGTAATGGAGAGCCAAGCTGTGAAACCAGGACACCTACATTTCCCATCAAAACTTGAGGGAAGCTGACAAGTGTCCAACCTGTGTCAGGCGTCACTTGTAGCTTGGCTCTCAGTCACTCCCAACCAGCCTCTTTCTGGTGTTAGAGCCCAGGTACCTCCTTGGTTTACTGAGGGACTGCAAGAGATAAAGACACAAGAGACGGCTACAGGGACAGGGCAGGAAGACTCGGAATGAATCCAATACCGGATCCGAGCGGGTCAGAGCAGAGCAGTTCACTTTGATTTTTAAGGATCTCCCCATGTGAACCAATCACTTGTTGGATAACCCAAGGTCTTCACTCTGGTAGGGATGGATCTGACCCAAAAGCAGAGCTGACATCAGCGTCGTCATCTGATTGGGTAGAAGGGTTCAGTGTGGGTTCTGGTGGTGCCTTACTTCCTGAAACTGTATTGAAAACTGAATAAATTGTTGAAAGCACCTGAAGCAAAGCATGTACTGCCTTTTGTCATGATTGAATGCCATTGAATGCCAGGCTACAAATAGTGAACAGGACTATGGGGCAGAGGCTCTTTCTCCATCTTTACCAAAATCTGTCTGCTACCTGCTTTGAAACAGTTGGAAAGCCTTTGCTGAACTATTGGGTGGGTAAACATCTTAGTAACAAGACTGTCGTTTACTTCAGGTATAAAAAGGGTAGCCTTGAAACTCATGAAGACAAGAGAAAGTATCGCTATTAAGTAACTCCATAAAATGTGCACCAAACCCTTTCTCATTCTTAACACATACAAACGCTAACACGGTCAGCTGTATATTTAAGTGTCATTTTGAATTCTTGTTTGCAGTTAAAGCTCATAAAATAATACACTTTTTTCAAGTCACTATCAAACTGACCTGAGTTTCAAGTAAATGTGTAAACATCCCTGTTAAAAGTGTACATGTAATCCAAAACAGACAGAAAGTCTTCTAATTCCATTTGAATCAATGGGTTCAGAAGGGTGAAACTGTGCATAGGATTGCACTTTTAAAGTTAAAGATTTATTAGGTAGATTTATAGTGAATTATTAGGTTTCTATTGTAAAAAATAAATCTTAAAAGCTTTACAAATGGGAAAATAAATAGATGATGATGATGATGATGATGACGACGACGATGACAACAACAACAACAACTGCATTCCGTTTATATACCGCCCTTCAGGACAACTTAATGCCCACTCAGAGCGGTTTACAAAGTATGTTATTTTTATCCCCACAACAAAACACCCTGTGAGGTGGGTGGGGCTGAGAGAGCTCCGAGAAGCTGTGACTGACCCACGGTCACTCAGCTGGCTTCAAGTGGAGGAGTGGGGAATCAAACCCAGCTCTCCAGATTAGAGTCCCACGGTCTTAACCACTATACCAAACTGGCTCTCAGACGAAGCAGACAGATGACAGTAATATTGTATTCTTTCCTTCAGAGAAACATAGAATCATCTTGACTAATTTATTTATTTATTTGTTTATTTATTAGATTTTTTAGTCCGCCCTCCCCACCAGGCGGGCTCAGGGCAGAGTGCAACATTTCAATTTACATAAATACAGGTAAAAACAGATAAAACAGTATACAAAAAAAACATTAAAACAGTATACAAATAACATTAAATACAAAAAACATTAAAACAACTTGATACAATACAGCTTCTCTTCAGATGGCGATGACAAAATACTGCTTTTCAAGCCCCGGCTCATATGTAGGGTGGTGGACAAATCTTTAGTCTGGCCAATGGGGGCCCAACCTAGCCTCCACCATATGCCTGGTGGGACCATCTCTGTCTTACAGGCCTGGCGGAAAGATAATAAATCCCGCCGGGCCCTGGTTTCCTCAGACAGAGAGTTCCACCAGGTCGGTGCCAGAACCGAAAAGGCCCTGGCTCTGGTCGAGGCCAGGTGGGCCTCCCTTGGGCCAGGGATCACCAACAGTTGTTTATTTGTTGAACAGGGCATCCTCTGGGGTACATATGGGGAGAGGCGGTCCTGCAGATATGCTGGGCCCAATCCGCATAGGTCAACACCGAAACCTTGAACCGGACCCGGTACTCAACTGGTAACCAGTGCAGCTGGCGTAGTATAGGTGTTGTATGTTCCCTAATTGGGACCCTTGCAATTACTCGTGCAGCTGCATTTTGGACCAGCTGTAGCCTCCGGATCAGGCCCAGGGGTAGCCCTGCGTAGAGCGAGTTGCAATCGTCTAATCTAGAGGTGACCGTTGCTTGGATCACTGCGGTTGAGTCATGGGTTGAAAGGTGGGGGACAAGCTGCCGGGCCCGTCTTAGGTAGAAAAAGGAAGACCGGGCAACCGCTGCGACCTGGGCCTCCACAGTCAGGGGGGCATCCAGGATCACCCCTAGGTTCCCAACTCTCGATCTATTTGCAAAAAGAAAACTCGTAAGGTTTTTTTTAGTGTTAAAAAGCATTGTAAAGCAGTTTGGCACACCTGCAGGTGGGACATAGTATGGAATGGCATGACAGCTGTCGGCAACCCCAATTTTGCCAGCTGGCCACCGCAGAGTGACTCTGCGATCCTGGAACACATCAGGAAGGATCTGGTCCCAGTCTTGCTTGTTTGCAACATGGTTACAATAACAAGGGTAGGCTGCAGAGTCAGGCCTCCAGGCAGCAGACTAGGCCTGAGAGTCACGTGGTTGGTTGCTATGGACACCCGTTGTAGCCACCTAGTGGAAAATTTACAAACTGGGCCTAGACACAGGCACGCACTAAGCCAGAAGCAGAGAGGTCGGTGCCAGGCTCCCAGTTTCCTGCCGGAGGAGCCAAGGGACCTGGCAACCCTATCACACAGTGACCCCGAGATCCTGGAACACATCAGGAAGGATCTGGTGTCAGGCTTGCTTGTGTGCAACATGGTTAGGGGTAGGCTGCAGAGTCAGGCTTCCGGGCAGCAGACTAGGCCTGAGAGTCACGTGGTTGGTTGCTATGGATACCAGTTGCAGCCACCTAGCAGAAAATTCAGAAGCTGAGGCTAGATACAGGCAGCTTGTTGCAGGGAATCCATGCTGCAGAATCCCTTAAGGAGCAAAGGCAAAATGGAACTTTGCAAGATTTGTGGTAAAGGGTCGAAACTTCTCAGGAAGTGATAATGGAAAATCCTTGTCCTTGCCCTATCCTTTTTTCTTTTTTTTTAGATAAACGTTTTATATCCTTGCCCTATCCTTGAACCGAGATTGTGTAGAGTGTCTATGAGACATATTTATATCCCACCATTCTCCTCAATGGGAACCCACGGTGGCTTACTTAATTCTCCTCGCCTCCATTTCACCCCACAACAACCCTATGAGGTAGGTTAGACTGAGATGTATGACTGGCCGAAGGTCACCCGGCAAGCTTCCATGGAAGGGTGGGGATTCAAACCTGGTCCTCCCAGATCCCAATTTAACACTCTTAACTACCTCTTTTCAGTCACCATGGATGGATTTCCCCTCCATGAATCTGTCTAACTCCCTTTTCAAGCTCTCGAGGCTTGTGGTCATCACTAATTCTACTAGCAGTGAATTCCGCACCTCAGCGCAATCGGTGAGCTTTAGCAACTTGCAGGCTGATTTTATACAGTTCGGCAGAATTATGTACAGTCATGTTTGAGGCTACTGAAAACAACGGTGGTGTGTTACACCTACAACCCACTTCAGTTGCCCCGGCCTTCCTCAAGAAGCTGCCGCAGTCCCTGCTCCAGTTACCTCCGACTTAGACCACAGTAGTGCTCTTTATGCGAGGCTGCCATTGAAGAGAGTTAAGAAATGTTGTAACCAGTCCATTCACATAGCAAGAAGACTTCTAGCTGGGGTAGAGGACAAAGAGCACACAATACAGCTGTTTAAATGTTGGTGGCGCAATTCTGGACTCAATCCAAGGTGCTGGTTTTAACTTACTCAGCCTGCCACCAGGGGATCTGAAGGTTGGCTCTTTCCGTATAGTCCTGCTTGCCTAGGGATTGCTTTCTAAATCTCAGTTTCTTTTTTGCATTCCCCCACCTTCAGCAGGTAGATGAGTAGGGTTGTAAAAGAGAGAGGCGTGCACAACGTTTGCTCATTTTTATGTGCAACCTGGACTCTGGACAAGAGCTACTGTTAGCACAGAACACGGGGAAACAGAATAGTTTCCAAATGGCGAAAGTGTCCGACAAGGATCTATATGATCTCCCTGTCTGTTCAACCTCTATGTAGATTGATATGAAGATGACACCACATTATTGTGATGTTTGTGATTTGTGATATGCAGATGACACCCCATTTCCGGTAGAAAATAGTGATTACAGCTGAATATCAGGAAGACAAAAGTAATGACGACCAAGGAATTGCACAATTTTAAGGCTGAAAATGAAGAAACTGAAATGGTTAAAAACTTTCTTTTCCTTGCCTCAATCATCAACCAAAAGAGAGACTGCAACCAGAAGAAGATTGAGATGTGGAAGGGCAGCCATGAAAGAACGAGAAAAGATCCTTAAGGATGAAAATATGTCTCTGGGGACCAAGGTCAAGGTATGGCATTCCCTACTACGATGTATGGATGTGCAAGTTGGAAAATGAAGAAAGCTGCCAGAAAGAATATTGATTTCTTTGAAAGATATTGGAGAGAAATCTAATGGTGTCTCCCTGAATCTCAAAAAAGTCAAATTAGTGGGTTCAAAGATCAAATTAAGTCTGAATTCTCCTTAGCAGCCTAAATGACAAGAGTGAGGCTATCATGCTTTGCTCACATCATGAGAAGACTCACTGGAAAAGACTATAAGTCTAGGAAAAGGGGAAGGCAGTAGGAAAAAAGAAGTTCCGACATGAGATGGAGTGGTCAGTAAAGGAAGCCACGGCCTTCAGCTCGCAAACCCTGAGCAAGGCTGTCAGTGAGAGGATGTTTTAGAGGGCATTCGTTGATAGGGTTGCTGTCAGTGAGAGGCAAGTCAATGGCGCACAGTATACATTTTCACATGGTTTAGGGCCAAGATACCCAAAGGACCACATCCTCCTTTATGAACCTAACCAACCACTACAGTTATCTTGGAAGGACCTCCTTTGGAATCCCTCAACATCTGAGACTAGATGGGTGGCCAACCAGGAGAGGGCCTTCTCAGGAGTGGCACCAGCTCTGGAACTCTCTTCCCCCAGAGATTTATCTGCCCCTACTGTGAACGTATTCCACCAGTAGGCAAAGACGTCTTTGTTTAACTTGGCATTACCTCAATGGGCCCTTGCTCAAGTTTCACTGTTGTTGTTGTTTTTTTAATTCATTTTAAGCTCCAGTTTTGAAGTGTTGTAATGATGCAGTTGTCATCTAACTCTAGTTAGAGAGGAGTAGTGGTTAAGAGTGCAGGACTCTAATTGGGAGAACCCGGTTTGATTCCTCACTCCCCCCTTAAAGCTAGCTGGGTGCCCTTGGGTCAGTCACAGCTTCTAGCCCTGTCCACCCCACCCACCCACCTCATAGGGTGTTTTCTTGTGGGGATAATAATAAGAAACTTTGTGAACCACTCTGAGTGGGTGTTAAGTCATCCTGAAGAGCGATATATAAATCGAATGTTGTTATTATGATTAATATTATTATAGTAATGGTGAAATACTCAACCTCCTCCTTTTATGCATTTATGTGTTTCTTTGGCATACGAACCTAGCAGGGCTTTTTTGTGATGTTACTCAGCGGTAATGAGTACTGGAACCTTTCAGGGGAGCTCTCCAAAGCCCTGAAGGAAGAGAGCCAGTTTGGTGTAGTGGTTAAGAGCGGCAGGACTCTAATCTGGAGAATCAGGTTTGAATCCCCACTCCCCCACTTGAAGTCAGCTGGGTGACGTTGGGTCAGTCCCAGCTCTCTCAGAGCTCTCTCCGCCCCACCCACTTCACAGGGTGATTGTTGTGAGGATAGTAATAACACACTTTGTAAACTGCTCTTAGTGGGCATTCCTGAGGTGCCTGCTGGTGGCGGGCAACTTCTGGGAGCTTGCAACCTTCTGCTGACCACTGGCGGGTCGGCGGCCAAGGTGGCCAACCCCTGGGAGTTTGCCTGCCACCAGCAGGCTCCTGGGAACCCTGTTCTAACTATTACAACCATGCTGGCTCTTTTCAGTCCCCATGACTAGTAGCCATTGATGGATTTCTCCTCCATGAATCCCTAACTGTCCTGACCTACAGTCACTCCATTGGCTACCTATCAGCTACTGTGCTCAGTTCAAGATCTTGCTTATGACATACAGAGCTCTTCACGGACTTTGTCCAGCATACCTCTGGGACCGCCTCCCTCCCTATTTCCCTCCACGGCAGCTTCGCTCATCTGAACAGAGTCTACCACTACCACTAATTTAGTTAGTCTTATAGGTGCTACTGGAATCTTGCTCATTTCCAAAAGTAGGAAGGGAACGTTATAATAGTTAATGTTAAAAAAAACATTTAAACAGTTAAATCAGTTCCGTTACATAGTTTATTAAACATTGGTTGATCTGATAAGGAGGTTTATTAGGATGGAGAGAGTAGATATATTTCTGGGTATGTTTATATTGCATATCTGAACATTTTAAATGTTATCTGACCATTGCCTTTTGATATTCCTTGATGTTCCTTGGAAAATGTATTTCCAATTTCCTTTCAAAGGTAAACTTCTGTTCCCTATCCCCTTCTCTTTCTGCATCTACTATTTGTTCAGTAAAAAAAAATAAAAGAGTAGGAAGTAGAAAAAATGGCATGCAGGTCCGTATCTGTATCTGTATCTTTGTTCAAAATCCTCACTCACCACAAAATCTGGTGGGTGACCTCAGGCTAGTCACACTCTCTCAGCCTACCTCACAGGACTGTTGGGAGGATAAAATGAGAACAGGAGAAGCACGGACCTCGCCGGGTGGCTTTGGGCCAGTCACACATTGGTGCTCTCTCGGTGTCTTGTTTTATTTGGAGGGCGAAGAGTAAAAATACACTAAACGAATGTTCCTGTGCGTGGTTAGAGGGTCAGGAGAATCGGGTTCAAATCTCCACTCTGCCAAGGAAGCGCACTGGGTGACCTCGGGCCATCCCATGAGGGTTGCTAACTCTGGGTTGGGGAATTCCTGGAGATCTGGGCGAGGAGCCTGGGGTGGGCAGGATTTGGGGAGGGGAGGGCCTCCGTGGGCTCTACTGCCATTCGAAGGTCCGCCTGCCAAAGCCACCCTGAGGCACACCTTCTCAGCTGAACTTCCCTCACGAGGTGGTTGCTAACACGGAGAGGAGAATGATGTGAGCTCCTATAAACAACGTCCATAAATATATACAAAGAAAGGTTTGGGGAGAAAAGTAGGTAGAAATAAACACCCCTTTTTTACTTGATAAGAACCTGAGGCGCTTTGAGTTTTCAGAGAGAGAGAGAGAGAGAGAGAGAGAGAGAGAGAATGTGAGCGTGTTATGGGGGGATGGTTAGAGGAAGTCCATGCAGGCGGAAGGAGGAACCAGACACACCCTGGTGAACCTGCCAAGCAATTCCTAACATCCGGGCCTGGTCTGCTTTGCAATAAAGCCAGGGAAGACAAACAGCGGAAGAGTGTTCCTGGGCCTCTCCTGGCATCGCCTCACCTTCCAAATCCGACCAGGCTTTCCTGGCAGGTTTGGTGCCTCCAGGCTTACCACGAGCCGCTGCTTCAATCTCAGCTCCTTCAGGGGGGCCGAGTGGGGGGAGATCGTGGTGGTCCCAGAGCCCCCTGTGGCTCTCCTCTGGCCGAGGCTGGCAATGTCCGTGTGGTCAAGGCAGGCGCAGCCACAGAAGCTGAGAGCAAACGGGCACCTGACAGAGAAAAGAATGAAAGAAATCTAGAGGCCCCACCCTGGCCCTCCCTCTAGCGCAGCGGCAGGTGGTGACATCAGGCCCCAAGGAAGCGCCCCCTCTCAAGCCTGCCCTTCAGAAATGACCACACATTTGAATAAAAATAAAAATGGATTGAACGTCCCGTGATGTTTTTTCTAGAAAGTCGCCCTTGCTTGCGGTAGGAAGCTTCACCAGTTGGATTTCTGTCTCCACCGCAGCTAGTCAAGGCAGGAAAAGGGGGAGATGGGAACGGCAGATGGGAGCTTCTGAAAACAAAGATGGGTTGTTGCGGATACTCAACAGTGTCCTTTGCACGTGCTCAGAGGAAACCTCTGCCTAGGTTTCTGAGATTGCGTGAGGACCCCCTCCCCCTGTTGAGGATGCAAACAAGAGCGGATGGAGAGAAAGGGCACAATCTGGGGGCAGCTGGACCCCTTCTGAACTTGAGTGGGGGGAAAGGCAAGCCACAGGAAGAGAGCCTCGGACAGTCTCTCTACACGAGCCGTCAGGGTGCATGTTCGTCAAGTGCCGGGAATTGCAGCGTTAGCTGGGAAGCATAGTTTTAAAAGACAGAGCTGGTGGAGATCGCTTCAGAGGGACAGATTTTCTCACACCCCTCCACTGTCTCTGGGGTACTGTACCATCTCTCTACAATCTCCGTAGGTTCCCTACAGATCCATGCAGACCTGTCTTTAACTCGCCCTCCCTTTACCTTCCCGATATTTCCTGGGCTTGGTCTGACGCAGCCCCACCCCCCACGCGGCCCCAGTGGAATCCCTGCCTGGAATGCTTGGACCAGGAAGGTTCTGGGGTGACATCACTCCTGGAGCGGCAGTTGGTCAGCCTCATCCCCCCCGGCAGCGTTGAGTGGTGGAGGAGGTACCGATTCCTGGCTCTGGCCCCCCCCCCGAGGACTGGGCTGGGGGGGGTAGGCCGAGGTTGGGGGTGGAAGGAACGGACGGGTGTAAAGCAGGGGCGTAAGAAGGACGCTCTTGGGCCCCCCGCAGCCTCCTTTTCACTCGGCTCTGCTGCTGTCATTCCCCAGACCCCCCCCCCAGTCTCATTCCCCCTCCTTCCTGGGTTCTTGTCTCAGCCTGTATGTTAAGCGCGTGTCTCCCACACCCCACAAGGAGCCTCCTTTCACCTGCCCCATCTTCCAAATGGGTAGACCTTGCTCAATTTGGAGCACTGTGGAGGCAGACCTGGCCCCTCCTGGCTCAGCCCACCCCATCATTTCTGAAGGTGGCTCTCAGAACAAAATGCTGACCTGCCCCCTGAGCTGCAGGGACCCTGGGGAAGCTCAGGCCGAACTAGAATGCAAGGAAGAGGCGGGGCATTTTCATGGGGGTGGGACAGGGTGGCTAGGAATAAAAAGGCAACCCCCCCCGGTGCTGTCGAGGGATGGCCTCTCCCGTGCCAAGCCCAAACGCCGCAGGTACGGTGGGCGTTTGTCCGTCCTGGGGCACCTCCGTTCCATCCTACTGGGGCACCTCCGTTCCATCCTACTTGTCCCACTGCCTGGTGGCTGTGCTGAGCCACTCTGAAAGTCATGCTGAGTCTTTGATCTGTCGCCCTGCAGGGGGGTGAGCGGAGGATGGCGTGGTGGCGGAGATTGCGGAAGTGGCTCGTGCGGAAGAAGGAGAAAGTGGCGGCAGGTATGTGTTTTCGACCTGCCAGGCAGCGCCTTCTGCTTGCACTCCTCAGAGCCTTTCACTCTCTGCGGGTTGACAACGAAGTACTGATGCTCTTGAATCGAGATCCCAAGATCCCTCATGCCGTTCATGTTCCGTTTAATTTTAAAGGTCTCTGCTATTTTCCTCCCCTTAACTGATGAGTCAAAACTTTTCATAATATCACAAAGTTTAAGGCGTCGGAATACAAGATTGAATGGTTTCAGTATCTCCAAATAAGTAATTTAATATGTTCATTGCAAAGAAAGGGTGTTTTAAAAAGAAAATTAACATTTTTGCATTAATGTCGAAGGATTCAGAGAGTATTGTTAAAGGCTGGTTATCCAAGCTATAGAAACATTTCGTGGAAATATTCTATTCCCCATTACCAAGATACAAACAGTGTCACAAGTTGGCAAAAGGACAGAGTGAAAGAGCCAACCGAACCAGACTGGGATAAAATTTGGGCTTTGCCTTCAAATACATGGAAAATTTTGTGTATTAAATATCAATATTATAAAATGTTTTCAAATTGGTATTTGACTCCATCTAAGCTTAATTCGATATGTAACACTGCTAGCCCATATTGTTGGAGGAAATGTAGACTGAGAGGAACTGGTGGGAATGCCTGATTGTTCAAGTCTTTGGAGGGAAATTGATGAGGAGATTATAAAGATTGTTAAGGTTTCTTTCCCTTATAACCGTGTATGACAATACACGTATACCCTATAAATTATTCCACTGGTCAGCATCAGGCCAAAACGCCACAATGCAGGAGTTTATCGTGTCTATATCCTTGAGCAAATTGGACCGCAATTCTCAACCACTCCCTTCCAATCCGATACATATTCAATGTGCACAGTGTTGTAGCTCAGGAGGGAGTGTCAGTAGTTCCGCCCGACTAATGGCTAGCTTCATGCAACGGATGCTTCCTCGGGGGCCACCAAACAGTACTCGAACACCAAAAAGTTTAACCCTCAGCTTCTGGTATCATCTGGTAGTATCCGGAACAGTCTCCATCCTGTGAGGTGGGTGGGGCTGAGAGAGCCCAGAGAGCCGTGGCCAGCCCAAGGTCACCCAGGTGGCCTCAAGTGGAGGAGTGGGGAATCAAACCCGCCTCTCCAGATTAGAGTCCCGCGCTCTTAACCTCTACCCCAAACTGGCTCGCCTCAGTTTGTAATGCTAAATGTTGACTTGCTGAATGCTCATTGTGACCGACACAATTGAACCTGAATGCCCAGAGAAGACTCAGGAAGACACGTCTGAAAATGGGATTCCACCTAGGCTCTCGTTAGTTTCCACTTAAGTTCATAACGTAATACTTTTTAGAAACATTTCAACAGGGCGACCAGAATGTCTCTGGTCCCCTGAAGCTGCCTCCCCTAGCCGTCCCCACTTTGTTCCAAGGTCGTGGGGCTTCAGAGGTGCTTGCAGCCCATCCTCCTCCTAGGCAGGAGAAGCACCACTGCAGGGGTGGCCTGGGCAGCAACTGATGGGAACTTGCCTTCTGGAATCTCAGCGTCACTGAAGAAGGAGGAGGAGGAGGAACAGCGACGATCCTGCCACGCAGGAACATCTCCATTTATGGTGAGCAGAACATCTAGTCAAGGGAGCAAATCATCCGCTTGCATCTCCCGGCTCCACAGGAGACAGCAGCCCTCCTGCCAAGCTTCCCAACCCAGGAACCGGCCAGGCAAGGGAGAGGGGTGTCCAGTGGAAAGGCCAAGGGCGAGGGGTACCCTAGATGCTGGCCCATCCTCCTGATTAGCCACTGGCAGCAACCCCTGTTGAAGACCCAAAAGTCTTTTCTGCTTTGAGAGTGGAGGTGGGAATGGGCAAGCAGCACAAGGCCTGCCAGGCACTGACCCCGTCCCTCTCCCCAGCAAACGTGGAGAGCTCCTGGGAAGTGTCAGCAGAAGTCACGAAGCCCACCGGCTCCATGTGGGGAACATTGAATAGAAGGATCCCAGGGGTGGGGGGAGACCCTTCCCGGACTCAGGTGGTCAGCTGCCAGTGAAAGCAGAAAAGAGGGGGCTTAAGTGGCCCCCGTGCAGAGAAAGACGCTTCCTGGAGCATCAGTCCTTGCAGCTGACAGGTGGCCTTTCTCTCTCAGGAGGTAATGTCTGAGACCTCAAGCCTGTGGAGCGTCTCAGACCTTCTCATGGAAAAACCATCAGGTATGACATCTCCCCAGCTGATGGAAAATGGTAACCTAATGTTCTCTTTGAGTTTTTATCCTGCCCTCCCTCCAAGCATGGTTCCCGCCCATCTCTTTTACTTTCCTCCCAACAACCTTGCGATGTAGGGTAGGCTTAGAGTGAACAACTGGAGCTTGAACACGCTGTGAGGTGTGAATGGTGATAAGAACCTGGATCTCCCAGGCCCTCATCCGTGGAATCTTTGAGGCACCTGTTGCCAAGCAAGTGTGATTGGACTGCTGTCCTGTGTAGCCCCCCTTCATCCCCGTGTTTATGCTCCTAAACCGGTCACAAGAGTTAGAACTCCCATTGCTCAATCCATCCTCCTAAAAGAAGAGAAGCTCCCAAGCACTTTTTATTAGAACATATTAGAGGTCCCCATTGGAACCAAAGAGATGCTGCCACGCGAATGTCTGAGACAAGAGCTGTTCTGGGTGGGAATGTAGAAGCATGGCCGGGGCCACCAGAACGTCTCTGGTCCCCTGAAGCCCCCTCCGCTTGCTGCCCCCGCCTCATTCCAAGGTAGTGGGGCTTCAGAGGTGCTTGCAGCCCATCCTCCTCCTAGGCAGGAGAAGCACCACTGCCTGGGCAGCAACTGACGGGAACTTGCCTTCTGGAATCTCAGGGTCTCTGGAGGATGAGGAGGAGAAGGAAGAGGCATTTGCGTTCCTCAGGCAAGCAGTGACACCAGCCTGGATGGTGAGCAGAAAAGCTATCCAAGGGAGCATCCACTGGGATCTCCCTGCCCCTCCGGAGGCAGCAGCCCTCCTGCCAAGCTTCCCAACCCAGGAACAGTCCGGGCAAGGGAGAGGGGTGTCCAGCGGAAAGGCCAAGAGCGTGGGGTACCCTAGATGCTGACCCATCCTCCTGATTGGCCACCAGGAGCAACCTCTGCTGAAGCCCCCAAAGCCTGTTGTGTTTTTGGAATGGAGGTGGGAATTGGCAAGGAGTACAAGGCCTGCCCAGCACTGATCCTGTCCCTTTCCCCAGCAAATGTGGAGAGCTCCTGGGAAGTGTCAACAGAAATCAGGAATCCCACCGGCGCTGTATTTGGGAATATTGCATGGAAGGATCCCGGGGCGGGGGGAGACCCTTCTCGGACGCTGGCAAGCAGCTGCCCATGAAAGCAGAAGAGAGGGGGCTTCAGTGGCCTCCCTGTAGAGAAAGCCGCTTCCTGGAGCCTCAGTTGTTGCAGCTAACAGGTGGCCTTTCCCTCTCAGGAAGTACGGTCGCTGCCCTCCTTCTCCTCAAGCGAGGCAAGCGAGACATCCTCCATGAAGGCAGAAAATGGTAACCTCATGTTCTCTTTCTCTATTTTTCTTGTGCCCTCCCTCCATGGAGCTCGAGGCAGAATGCATGGTTCCCTTCCACCCTTTTCACTTTCCTCACAACAATCTTGCAATGTAGGGCAGGCTGAATGAGAACGACTGGTGCTTGATCACCCTGTGAGATTCACGGCTGAATGGGGATTTGAAGCTGGGTCTCCCAGGACCTCATGCGCTGAATCTTTTAAGCACCTGTTTCCTAGCAAGAGTCATCGGACTCTGGTCCCATGTTGCCCCCTGTCCCCGTCCCCATGCTTATGCTCCTGCATCTGTCACCAGAGTTAGGACACTCATTGAGACAGAGAAGAGAAGCTCCCATTAGCATTGCCTCTTCCATAGTACTGGGATACATTATAGCTCCACAATGGAACCCAAGCGATTCTGCCACGAGAATGCCCAAGACAAGAGCTGGTCTGCATGGGAGCATAGAGGCACCTCCAGGGCCACCAGAACGTCTTGGGTCACCTGGAGCTCCCTCCGCTTGCTGTCCCCGCCTTATTCCATCTTAGTGGGGCTTCAGAGGTGCTGCCTTGCAGCCCATCCTCCTCCTAGGCAGGAGAAGCACCACTGCAGGGGTGGCCTGGGCAGCAACTGACGGGAACTTGCCTTCTGGAATCTCAGGGTCAGTGACGGAGGAGGAGGAGGAGGAACAGCGACGATCCTGCCACGCAGGAACATCTCCATTTATGGTGAGCAGAACATCTAGTCAAGGGAGCAAATCATCCGCTTGCATCTCCCGGCTCCACAGGAGACAGCAGCCCTCCTGCCAAGCTTCCCAACCCAGGAACCGGCCAGGCAAGGGAGAGGGGTGTCCAGTGGAAAGGCCAAGGGCGAGGGGTACCCTAGATGCTGGCCCATCCTCCTGATTAGCCACTGGCAGCAACCCCTGTTGAAGACCCAAAAGTCTTTTCTGCTTTGAGAGTGGAGGTGGGAATGGGCAAGCAGCACAAGGCCTGCCAGGCACTGACCCCGTCCCTTCCCCCAGCAAACGTGGAGAGCTCCCGGGAAGTGTCAGCAGGAATCATGATGCCCACCGGCTCTGTATTGGGGAATGTTGAATGGAAGGGTCCCAGGGGCGGGGGCAGACCCTTCTTGGACTCTGGCAAGCAGCTGCCCGTGAAAGCAGAAGAGAGGGGGCTTCGGGGCCTCCTTGTCGAGAGAGCAGCTTCCCAGAGCATCAGTCGTTGCATCTAACAGGTGGCCTTTCTCTCTCAGGAGTTAGAGTCGGTCACCTCAAGTGTCTGGGACAGCTCCGTAGCATCGTCACCAGCAGGTATGGCCTCTCCCCAGCTGACGGGAAATGGTAATCTAATGTTCTCTTTATTTTTCTCCTGCCCTCCCTCCAAGGGGCTCACGGCAGAATGCTTGATTCCAGCCCATCTCTTTCACATTCCTCCCAACAACCATGCGGTGTAGGGTAGGCTGAATGAGACCAATGGTGCTTGATCACCCCGTGAGATTCATGGCCGAATGGGGATGTGAAGCTGAGTTTCCCAGGGCCTCATGCGCTGAATCTTTTAAGCACCTGTTTCCAAGCAAGAGTCGTTGGACTCCGGTCCCGAGTAGCCCCCTGTCCCCGTCCCCATGCTTATGCTCCTGCATCTGTCACCAGAGTTAGGACACTCATTGAGACAGAGAAGAGAAGCTCTCATTAGCGTTGCCTCTTCCGTAGTACTGGGATACATTATAGCTCCACATTGGAACCCAAGCGATGCTGCCACGCGAATGCCCGAGACAAGAGCTGGTCTGGGTGGGAATGTAGGAACATGGCCGGGGCCACCAGAACGTCTCGGGTCCCCTGAAGCCCCCTCCGCTTGCTGCCCCCGCCTCGTTCCAAGGTCGTGGGGCTTCAGAGGTGCTTGCAGCCCATCCTCCTCCGAGGCAGGAGAAGCACCACTGCAGGGGTGGCCTGGGCCGCAACTGACGGGAACTTGCCTTCCGCAATCTCAGGGTCTGTGAAGGAGAAGGAAGAAGAAGAAGAAGGAGAAATGCCGGGCAAGGACAGAATGGAAGAACTTACGGTGAGCAGAAAAGCTAGTCAAGGGAGCAGATCATCCACTTGTATCTCCCTGCCCCTCAGGAGATAGCAGCTCTCATGCCAAGCTTCCCAGCTTCTCTTTGCCAAGCCGAGGAAGAAGCCAGGGAAGGGAGATGGGTGCCCAGTGGAACGGCCAAGAATCTGGAGCAGCCCAGACACTGACCCATCCTCCTGATTAGCCACTGGCAGCAACCCCTGTTGAAGCCCCCAAAAGCTTTTGTGTTTTGTGTGCTCGCGGGAAATGTCAGCAGGAATCACGAAGCCCACCAGCTCCACGTGGGGAATATTGAATGACAGGGTCCCAGGGGTGGGGGCAGACCCTTCTCGGACTCTGGCAAGCAGCTGCCCGTGAAAGCAGGCTAGGTGGGGCTCCAGGGCCTCCTTGTCGAGGGAGCAGCTTCCTGGGGCATCAGTCGTTGCATCTAACGGGTGGCCTTTCTCTCTCTCAGGAGTTGGAGTCCATCACCTCCAGTATCTGGAACGTCTGCCTAGGTGCAACACCAGCAGGTATGGCTTCTCCCCAGCAACTGGAAAACCCGATGTTCTCTTTCTCTATTTTTATCCTGCCCTATCCCAAGGAGCTTTAGGCAGAATCCATGGTTACAACCCCTCTCTTTCCCTTTCCTCACAACCACCTTGCGGTGTAGGGTAGGCTGAGAGAGAACGAGTGGTGCTTGACCACCCTGTGAGATTCACGGCTGAATGGAGATTTGAAGCTGGGTCTCCCAGGTCCTCGTCGGCAGAATCTGTGGAGCTCCTCTTGCCCAGCAAGTGTCATGGGGCTCCCGTCCCGTATAGCCCCTCCTTTCCCCCATGTTTAGGCACCTTCACGTGTCACAAGAGTTAGAACTCCCATTGCTCAGTTGATACTCCCAACAGAAGAGAAGCTCCCCATAGCCTTGTGTCTTCCATAGTGTTAGAATATGTTGTACTCCTCCTCCTTGGAACCAAAGAGATGCTGCCACGCGAATGCCCGAGACAAGAGCTGTTCTGGGTGGGAATGTAGAAGCATGGCCGGGGCCACCAGAACGTCTCTGGTCCCCTGAAGCCCCCTCCGCTTGCTGCCCCCGCCTCATTCCAAGGTAGTGGGGCTTCAGAGGTGCTTGCAGCCCATCCTCCTCCTAGGCAGGAGAAGCACCACTGCAGGGGTGGCCTGGGCCGCAACTGATGGGAACTTGCCTTCTGGAATCTCAGGGTCTGTGGAGGAGGAGGAGGATGAAGAAGCGGAAACGTCCTGCAGTGAGGGAACATCTGCAGTTATGGTGAGTAGAAAAGCTAGCTAAGGGAGTGAATGTGCCTCTTGGATCTCCCTGCTCCACAGGAGACAGCAGCTCTACTGCCAAGCTTCCCAACCCAAGAACAGTCCGAGCAAGGGAGATGGGTGTCCAGCGGAAAGGCCAAGAGCGTGGGGTACCCTAGATGCTGAGGCAGCCTCCTGACTAGCCACTGGCAGCAACCTCTGTTGAAAAGGCCGTTGTGTCTTGAGAACGGAGGTGGGAATGGGCAAGCAGCACAAGGCCTGCCAAACACTGACCCCGTCCCTTTCCCCAGCAAACGTGGAGAGCTCCCGGGAAGTGTCAGCAGGAGTCACGAAGCCCACCGGCTCCATGTGGAGAACATTGAATAGAAGGATCCCAGGGGTGGGGGGAGACCCTTCCCGGACTCAGGTGGTCAGCTGCCAGTGAAAGCAGAAAAGAGGGGGCTTAAGTGGCCCCCGTGCAGAGAAAGACGCTTCCTGGAGCATCAGTCCTTGCAGCTGACAGGGGGCCTTCCTCTCTCAGCAGCTGCAGTCTGAGACCTCAAGCCTGTGGAGCGTCTCAGACCTCCTACGGGAAACACCATCAGGTATGGCCTCTCCCCAGCTGACGGGGAAAACGCTAATCTAATGTTCTCTTTCTGTTTTTATCCTGCCCTCCCTCCAAGGAGCTCAAGGCAAAATGCATGGTTCCCGCCCATCTCTCCCCCATTCCTTATGACAACCTTGCGATGTAGAGTAGGCTGAGAGAGAACGACTGGTGCTTAATCACTCTGTGAGATTCATGGTTGAATGGGGATTGGAAGCTGGGTCTCCCAGGTGTTGGTCTGTGGAATCTTTTAAGCGGGGGGGCGGGGTTAGTTTTCCAGCGGGATCTCCCAGGATCTGGGATCTGGCACCTCTGACAAAAGATCCCGTGACTGGTGTCCCTGCCCCACTGCTCAAAGACCCAGGGGCTATCTCCCCCGGTGGAGCTCCTCCCAGCCGTTCCCTTCTTCCCTCCCCCCTCCCTCCCTCCCTTTCTCTTTTTTCTTTCCTTTCCTTGTCTCCTTCTTTCTTTCCCTCTCCCCCTCCCTCCTTTTTTCTTTCCATGTCTTTTCTTTGTTCCTTTTTTTACCTTCCTTCTCTGGAGGACGTAGGAGGCCGCGGGCATCTGGCCGCTGCATTTGGAGGTGGTGGTGACGGCCAGTGCGGCAAGCACGCACCCGCTCGGGCTCTCCTCTGTGCCCACTGCTCAGGCCCAGCGCTGCTGCCAGAGGAGGCCACGGGCAGCTGGCCTCAGTGTTCGACGGCGGCAGCACTGAGAAAATGGAGGAAACCGTGAGGAGGAGAAGACTGCAAGTTGCTTTGAGTTCCTGTTTCACCTTAAATGGGCTTATAGTTGGGCCGATGAATCTTCCTTCCCTATTACTGAGCGTAGTATCTTTTGGCTCCACGTTCAATTTTCAAGTATTTAAAGTTACAAGATTAATTCCCTCTGTGTGTGTGTGAGAGAGAGAGAGCATTTCTAAGTAGTGTTACAACCTTCTAAACCCGTTGACTTCAGGGACTTGGAAAGGTGTTGCTTTGGATTACGTGGCTAGTTAATTTAATAATTCGATTTGGGGCCTGGAAAACAACCTTATTTCCCGGCTTCTAAGCCCCTGTTGCCAAGCAAGTATCATTGGACTACCTTCCTGTGTAGCCCCCCCCCCCCCATGTCCCCGTGTTAATGCTCCTAAACCTGTCACAAGAGTTAGAACTACCATTGCTCAGTTCGTACTGCTAAAAGAAGAGACGCTCCCAATAGCCTTGCCTCTTCCATAGTGTTAGAATATGTCAGAGCTCCCCTCTGGAACCAAAGAGATGGTGCCACGAGAACGCTCGAGACACCAGCTGTTCTGGGCGGGAATGTAGACACATACCCAGGGCCTAGACTGTGACTGCAACTGGGACAGCAACTGAGGGCCAAGCTAGACGTGACGAATGACACCTGAATCGTAGTGATCGAGTGGAGCGCAAGTGGACTGCAAGTGAACAAGGAGAAATACATGGGAGTCTGTTCACTTGCCATGCATGGGTAATCCGTCACTTCTAGCGTGGCTCTGAAATGCCAGTGCCCGTCAAGACGGAAAATGGCAATCTCATGTTCTCTTTCTCTATTTTTATCCTGCACTCCCCCCAAGGAGCTCAAGGCAGAATGCATGGTTCCCACCCCTCTCTTCCGTCTTCCTCACAACAACCTCCTGATATAGGGAAGGGTAGGCTGAGCGTTCTTACATCAGTGAGACCTCTCATTCCCCCATTCCTATGGCTAAAAGAAGAGAACCTCCCATTAGCATTCCCTCTTCATTGGTTTTAAAATATGTTCTCGTTCCCCATTGGAACCAAAGGGATCCTGCCAGGAGAACTGAAGGGGGAAGAAGAAGGGTTCTATACTCTGGAGTTATCATCCTTCCCTTCTTTTTCCTACAGAGCCCCCTGAAGAGAGATCAAAATGGCAGTATCTCTTCTGCTGCGACTGCCTTAAAGGACACTGACGACTTACCGGCAAGCTGGATTGGCACCGAGTGCAAGACGGAGTGGAGGCGGGATTAGAAAGGAGGAGGAGCGTCCATCCTGCGCTGGCCCAGCCGTATGGCCAGCGCCATTATACCTGAGCATCCGCAGGAGCAGCTGGACAAAGCCACCCACAGGTGAGGGCAGATGCTCGGGTGGGCCCCCCTCCTGGGATGCTACAGGGGGAGGAAGCATGCTTGGGCCCCTGTCACTCACCCTCGTTCCCTCGGGGGGGGCAAGAGTCTCCTGGCCAGTGTGCTGGATTGCCTGGCACGGAACCTGCAGGGCCCACACGCGGGCCCCTGAAAACTTGGATATCTGTAAGGCCGCAAGGGTCCCCCACTGCCAGGGGTGGGGGGCGGACAGCCTGGCCAGGGGTCCTCCCTGGCCAATACCTGTACCCTGGAGCCCTTGAGGGGCCCTGACATGGTTCTGCCTCCATGGAGCGGGGGTGGCGTGGCGGCGCTGGGGTCTATTGCGCTGTCCCCCCTCGCCCAGTGTGCATGGCCTGGGAGGTTGGGGCTGGGGGGCATATCCTTACCCAGCCCTGCCCCAGCTGGGGCCAGTAGTCATGCCCCCTCCCGCTGTGCTGGCAGGGCTCGCATCACCCCCCTGCAGGACTGGCTGGGTTGGGTTGCTGTCCCAGGGACGGCAGGTTGGCCTTGGTCGATTGTGGGGAGACATCCCATGCGGACCACGGTTACACCGATAGGCAATGGCAAAATACCTTGGTTGGAAAAAACAAAAACCACTGCTCCAGGCGTCGCCACAAATCAACTCCGGCTGGAGGGCTGGTTTTCAGTTTCGCTGCCTTGGTCAGCTTCACCACTCGACATGGGCTGACGCATCCGCCTCGCAGGGGCGGGCCGTTCTTCTCTTTGCTTTTTGCAGGATGGCAGTTCTAGGAGTGACATGGAAGAGGGGCAGAGCCAGGGGCGGTCATGGGAAGAAAGTCACGAAGGCCCTGGCAGAGGAGCAGCAGCACTTCACCGTCCAGGGTATCAGGAGGTGAGTCATTGGCGGACAAGGATTGGGAAGGGGAGGCTAGGGATTCCTGCCAGGCAGCCGCCTACGTCCCCGGGCTGGTTGAATGGGCTCAGTGCCACAGACAGCGCGGGAGAGCCAGCGCAGGGGCCCGGGCACCCTAGGATACGCTACTATCCTAGGGAACAGCTCAGGCGGGGGGGGGGAGATGGGCTGCTCGGGGGTCCTGGCGGAGATCTCCAGGGCCGTTTGTGCCGGTCGCCTTCGGGGGCCAGGGAGGAATTTTTCCCGCAAGGGGCCAGATTGGCCAAGGCCTCTTGGGGTTTTTTCGCCTTCCTCTGGGCATCAAAGTCAGGGACCCTGGGGGTGGGGGGTGGCTCCATCTTTCTTGGTTGCAGCAGCTGGAGCGTTGGCAGGAGTCGGGCCTGCGGCCTTCCTCCTGTGACAGTGTTTGAGGCATTGGGCCCGATCCCCATAGGGTGAGTGGGCCTTTGGGTCTGCTCACCCTGACGGATCTGGAAGCAAGGTTCGCCAGGCAGGGCCGGCGACGGAACAACACGTGCTGAGGTGTGCCAGCGGGAGGCTGGCGGGTGATGCATCGGTCGCCAGCCAGGCCTACAATGCCAACGGGGATCCGTGCCCAGATGCCAGGCCAATGCTCCATCCAGCTGTAATCAATAAAGTTGTGGCCATTTTTAACCCAAGCAAGTGTCTGGTGTGATTCTTAGCTGCTGCGCAGTCTGACATAGCACATAGGTGACAAATGAAGCTGACAACATACCGGCAAGCTGGGTTGGCACTGAGTGCAAGACGGAGTGGAGGCGGGATTAGAAAGGAGGAGGAGCGTCCATCCTGCGCTGGCCGAGCCACAATGTCAGCGCCATTATACCTGAGCTTCCGCAGGAGCAGCTGGTCACCCGCCCACCCTCCGCTGATTCAGGACTATGGGGGGGGGGCACTGTCACAACTGTATGGGTTGGCGGGAATGCGGGGCCGACCAGGCCAGCTCTGTACAAAAAACCCTTTGTGCCTCTGCATCAGGCAGTGGGCCTCCTTCCCTAGCATGGGCCCAGCACTACAAGGATGCTCCCTGTGGCCATTATGCAAACGAGAAATAACGGATAGACACGCCCCTCCGCTTATGATTTCGGGGTCAGGATACCAAAAGTGCCTGAGTCTCCCGCGATCCGACCAACAGCCCGCAATCTTGGCTCAATGTTCTGAGGACGGCCCCATGATTAGCAGCCACCACCACAGACAGGGCCCAAACCCCCTGATGCCAATGAATTTCTGCCCATTTCTGCCTGCCCTGGAATGCAGGCAGGAAGCAGAGGACACCCATTGACTTCCAGGAGGACTGATGGGGCCAAGTGCAAGCATTGTACTCCTCCAAACATCCCTGCCTGCAGCGGAGTTCCCTTGGGCAGAGAAGGGGCATGCAAAGCCTAAGACAGCAACCCAGGCACAAGCCACTGCAAGAGAGTCTTGTCAACCTCACTACAGAAAGGCATCCCTGAGGCCAATGGCAGACCCCAGTTCGATTCCCAAGAAGGCGCATGTTGGGTAAAGGCAACGCTTCACTTATGCCCATTAGCAACTGGCCCAGGAGCAGCGAAGCAGGAAGTAGGGGGTGGACCAGAATCCACACCCCAAGCCCCAGAGAGAGGGAGGCAGAGAAGACTGCGGAGACAAGGGGGGGCCTCTCAGCTGTGACTGGGGTTCAGCGCAGGACTGCCTCTGGTCTCTCCCCGAGTGGAGATGGAACTTGGAGGGCTTGGCTGCTCCGGCTGCATGGCTTTCCGCAGTGCCATCCTTGTCTTTGTGGTCTCCCCTAGCCAGTTTGAGGGCCTTGGTGTAGAGAGTGCCAATGCTGATGCCTAATGCTATATGGAGTGTCCTTTTCCTGTGCTGCCAATAAGTGTTCTAGAAACATCGCTGAGCTCTGGGAAGGGAAAGGGTTGACCTCACCTCAGGGCTTTCTTCTGAACCCAATTAGATGGGCCAAACTGAATTTTAAAGTGTACTCTGTGGCAGCAGTGGTGGAAAAGAAAGAGTTTTCTGACACTACTGTGGTCCGAATTTTGGGACTGGGCCACAACCAGGCCTATGCTTATAATATGGAACCAGCTTCAGTATGGCACAGAGATCTTCCAAAGGCTCTCTCTCTCTGTTCAATAAAGGCTCTTTCCTGAGAGCAGGCAGAAGGTTTCACTTTGTGTGACTTTGTGAAACCAGATAAAGCCACAAAAGTTGCTGATTGTTAAATGCCTTCAGAGGGCCTTTTGGTGAGCAAGGTGATAACGACTGAAACAAACAGCTTATTGCCGGAAAGGACAGACCCTCCCAAGTTATGGCTGGTTAAAAAGTGAACATTCCTTTGTAGTTTACAATGTAACTAATTGCGTATCAAAGAAGAAGTCTATCTTAAATGTCGAGGATGTCCTGGTTAATGTTTTTGTAAAATTCTTCATTAGATTTGTGTCATCAGAACAAAGTTTGTGCAATTGATGATGGTGTCAAACTATGTATTTTTTTGATTTTCCAATCTATAAAAGGTGAAGACACAAGATGCTTGGGACCCTTCTCTCGTTAGAGGACAGAGCCCTCACAGGTCTCTGCTCTGTGCAATGGGGGGGGGGGGGTCTCACGAGCTCTTGATATTGGGGGGGGGTAAGATATCTGAGTTGTCTTGAGTTAACAACTTCCAAATAGGGTGCCCCCAGAACAATTCAATAAGAAGAAAAGGGAGGCAGCTGCAGTGGGGAAAAAACTTTGGATCACCCCAAATCACACAGCCCTGAACTCCAGAGACCCTACAAGAGGACATGTGCTGGTGCTGATCCAGTCTCTGGTTCCAGAGTTGAGGCCTCCTATTCCCCCTCACTCCCAGAACCTTGCATTAGACGCGGAGCTGAAGTTGGTTCCCAGTTCCCAGTTCCTTGTTTGCAGTTCCTGGTTCCGGATCTGGGTTTTGTAGGATGGCCCAGTAGAGGTCCACTTAGAGCGCTGAGTCTGCTGAATCCGGAGGTGTATAACATGTACCCCTGCAAACTTCATTTTGGGGTTCAGAGTTTTTCCATTTCTCCACAATATTTTCCTTTGGCTTTGCGAATAAGGAACTAGGAACTGTGAACAAGGAATTGGGAACTGGGAACCAACTTCAGCTGCATCCAAAACACTTGTTCCCAGAGAGTGGCCTGCCTTCTTATGCGGAGGGAAAGGGATACCAGGGCCAAGCTCAATTATAATAATTAACAAGGACTTGAATGCTGATAGACTAATACAAGCAGTAGAAAAGAGCAAGAGTTCTGCAAGGCTAACAAAAATTTGGGCAGCATATGAGGTTTCATAAGTCACAGGTCACTTTTGAAGAAGTGAGGAGGAGCCGGAGTGCAGTAGCACCTATAAGACTTAACAAGATTTGTGGTAGGGTATGAGCTTTAGTGAGTCACAGTTCACTTCTTCAGAAAAGAGCAAGAGTCCAGTAGTACCTATAAGGCTAACAAAATTTTTGGCAGCGTATGAGCTTTCCTGAGCCACAAGTCACTTCTTCAGATATGTGAAAGCTATCACAAATACCCTATCATAAATGTTGTTAGTTTTATATCGGTGCTACCAGACTCTTGCTCTTTTCTACTGCTACAGACAGACTAACACAGCTCCCTGTCTAGATGGAATACAATCAGTGATTCCTAATGCGTTTGCAATAAGCAATATCACAATTGCTTAGTTAACTTTGAGAAGCTGTGTTTAGTTACATTGAGTTCGGAAGGCAAGAGAACGAGTACAGACTGGCGTTGTGTGTTTTGCCAGATACATTCAGTCAGAAAGGAATTCTTGAAAAGTAATAGTAGTAATAATAATATTAATTCTTGAAAAGTAACATATTCAGATAATGGCTTATTCTGTAGGATCTCACATGCGCAAACATAACACGAGCAGTTACGTTTGCTCCTTTTTTTGCACTAAAAAGGTGACAGGCATACTGAAATTTCTAAGTGCGACAAACTAAGAACCGTGTAATTACGTACAATGTACGTAAAACTCTGCTGCTCAAGGGAGGAGCCAGAGGGAACCATTTTGGGTGTTTTGTTCTCTCTCCTATAATTGCAATTAAAGTGCTAAAGACCACTCCCTTCACTCCTGCCCTTTGTATGTTCCCTATTAAACAAGGCAATTGGAAAACTTTAACTTGACATGCATAAAAGCACGGGTGTATGAGAGATAACTATACTATATACTATAGGTTTGTAAAAATCCCCTAACAGTTCAGAGTGCAAGACACTCTTTTTTACAGAGCTGCTGTAGCACAGTGGTTAAGTGATTTGGCTGTGAATCAGCACTCTGTTGGTATGAATCTCACTACTGCCATGAGCTCAGGAGGTGGCCTTGGGTAAGCCGTTTCTCTCAGCCCCAGCTCCTCAGCTGTATTGTGGGGATAATAATGACACTAACTTGTTCACTGCTCTGGGTGAGGCAGTTGTTGTTGCTGTTGTTAAGTGAATTGTAGCACAATCCTAAGCAAGGTGACTCCAGTCCAAACCCATTGATTTCAATAGACTGGAGACGTTTTGGTTACAATTGCATGACAAGTCTTGCAATTTCTGTTCCTGATTTAACCCCCACGAAATCCACACAGACAAAAATAATAGATGCTTCAGCAGGTGCAATCTTTGATCCGGGTGCCATGTGTACACTCAATGCCTCAGAAACGGACTGTAGGCCGCAAAGGAATAAATTAGATTCAAACCATTACTCTTCAATACACAGCAAGGCCCTGCTTTGTTTCCTGCAACCGAACATGCCATTCTGTGGGAAACAAGATAACTCTGTGTAACCAACATCTTGCACTTTTGAGGAGGTAAGAATGCTGGTTTTAATGTAGGAAACGTTTATTGAGAGAGATCCTGATTCGGTTTCATTTTCCCGGCCATGTCGGACGCTCCTCTCCGCAGGTCCGGGAGGAAACGTCCGAGCAGACTGACCGGGTGGTTGACCCGCGAGGGTTAATCCCCAGGACTCCCAGTGAGGGAGGCAGGGTCCGGAGCGCGGCGGGAAGAACCCCCTGAAAGCAATGCAGGGGGTAAATTGCCCGTTTGCTCTAACGGAGGCCGGCAGACTTGCGCAGCACATCGCGTGCCGCCGGGCCATGGAGAACAGCAATAAGCAGATTTAAGGTGAAAACCTGTAAGTAAGCGAATCCCTTCTGATTTCTAAGCGTATGCGAAGGATTGGTGGGAGCTGAAGCTAAGAAGGTGCGGATTTCTTCCCCTTCACGGAGTTTCGGAACTTAGCTGGCGCCCCCCCCCCCCTAAGATGGCGATGAAAAAGCAGAGCCCTGCAATGAGTAAATCGGTGATGGCGATGTTAGAGGGGAAGGGGGAAACTTTGGAAGAGATGGTCGGACGAGCGGTCTTTGAAGCTATGCAACCCTTTGTAGCGAAGTTAAATGAAATGAGACAAAAGGTTGATTCAGTGGAAAGCGAAGTGAAAACCATTAAAGAAACAGCGTTTGGAGCAGAGCAATCTGCATGCGAAAACGTAGTACTCATGAAAGCAACAAGTAAAGTAGTGAAGCTCTTAGAGAATCAAATAATAGGATTGCAAGTGGACCGTGCCCAAACGGTACTGCGTCTTCAGAGTGTAAAAGAGGAACAAAATGAAAATTTAAAGGATTTGGTGTCGGGACTTTTGGCGCCATTCGCAAAGGCAACTAAAGAAGTGTTAAAAAGCGATATTTTGGAAGTCCGTCGGACATCTTCAAAGTCTGCAATGAAGCGTCAGCTGCCTCGCGAGATTATTATTGACTTTTCATCTAAGAAGACTCGGGACACCATCTTATATAATTCGTATAATGTGGACTTGGACTATTTGGGCAACAAGGTTAAAATATTGAAGGATGTTCCATTTTTGGCTCGTAAAAGAAGATTTAAGTATAAAACACTTGCGGCTTTCCTGAGGAAATGTGATGTAAAATATAAATGGTTGTTTCCGGAAGGTGTTTGGTTTAGATATAAGGATCAAACCTACAAGATTACATCGGAAGTACAGCTGACAGACTTTTTGTTCAACCATCAGGAGTTTCAGCAAGAAGAAAGTCCAAAGTCTGAAGGGGAAAGTGGGGGGGGAGGAGAGAACGAGCGCAGCTGTTGTAGCTGCGCAGAGAGAACTGAGACCGAGACGCAAGGGGGGGGGGGAAGAAGACCTGATCCTGAATATAGTCTGTATTGTATAAGATCTACCAATCTGATAGCATATTAGAAAGTTAACTTTAATGAAAAATTGCAGTAGGAAGGGAATACAAGACATACAGAGCGTGTGTGTTTTCTTGTCTATATGTTGCTTTTCCCTTTTCCCCAGTCCCCCCTTTTTCCCTTATATCTTTGTAGTCATTTGTAGTTTTTTATGTTAGATATTAAAAAATAAAAAAATTTACAAAAAAAAGAGAGATCCTCACATAAACTTGATGCACTCTTGCCTCAGAAGTGCGTGCTTGCAAAAAGATTGTGGACTTGCATAGATACATAGATGTAACAAGATAAGCAAACTTGTTTATAATAATAAAGAATTTGCACATACCAAGAAAACAGAAATACGTGGAATTTCAAACATTTGCAATTAATACAAAAATTGATGGGTAAATTGTAACAGGTCATAAAGACAACAGAAAGTAAATATCACCAGCTTGGCTCTGTTTGTTATCTTAAAGTTCTCTAAGAAAACATCCCAAGGATAAGAGAAAGTATCATACGGGATTCATGGTCTTATCCTTGGAGTCTACAGGAAGCATACGACCCTAAATAATTTCTTTTGTCTCTTTAGAGCGGCCTGTCTTGTGTCCCAGTCCCCTTTCGATTACACAAAGAATATGTAAATAGAGGGCAAAAGTATTTGAGTGAAAGTAACACCCACAACTTACAACTTCGTAAGTGAACTAAAATGGAGGAGATCTGACTTCTTTATTAAAATTCTTTAATGTATATTTATAGATAAGCACAAAGCCATGGTTTGTTTCAATTCTGGTTAGTTTGTGAAACCTAGACTTAGTTTACAGATAAATATTCAGATCGTGGTTTGCTTCACCAAATACTGTTCCCCCCCCCATCTTTGCACTTTTCTTTGGGGGTTCCTGCCTGGCACTATTGCGTCGGGTCTGGCCTCATGCTGCTTCAGTTTATCCCATCTTCTGCGCGTTCTCTAGAGCTGTTAGTTTTATGAAGCTGAAATTGGTTCCCAGTTCCCAGTGCCTTATTCGCATCCCTAGTTCCTTATTCACAGTGCAAAACGCAAACACTGGGGAAAATTGAAAATCTCTGTAGCCCCAAATTAAATACTGTAGGAGCACGTATCATACACTTCCATATTTAATGGACTCTGCCCTCTAAGTGGACATATACTGGGTCCTACTACAGAGACCAGGTCTTAACCGCTTCATAGTAGTGGGTTCAGACTCTGAAGAGATTTCAACAAGCTCTTTATTCAGCAGGAACATCTCTGAAGCACAGGCAGCAAGCTGCCAATATTTATACACAACTTCAACCCCCAAACCACGCCCCAGCTTTCCTAACGCCCAATAAGAATCATCTAACGAGAAGCCCTTGTTTGCATCACCGATATACACTGTAACTTATTTACAGCAGTTGCATCTGACGAAGAGAACTGTGGTTCTTGAAAGCTTATGCTACAGTAAAGTTGGTTAGTTTTAAAGGTGCTACTGGACTCTTTTTGATTTTATTTACAGCATAGTGATTGGTCTTTATTGTGCTGTTATGATTGGCTGCTGCTGGCACTAACAACCAATGACAATGCAGACTGCAGGAGCCCTATTTATGACAGAAGCTCGACCAATACATAACAGGGTGCCCCCCAGAACAAATCAACAAGCAAAAAGGAGGTAGCTGCACCCCCCAAAAAAATCTTGGAATCACCCCAAATGACAAAGCCCTGCACGAGTCCAGAGACTGTCCCCTGCAAGAGGACATGTGCTGGAGCTGATCCAAACACTGATTCTAGAGCTATGACCTCTTATTACTCACAACAACCTTGTAAGGTGGGCTATGCAATGTAAGCTGCTTTGGGTCCACCAAAGCTGCTTCCTGCTCCAAAGCCCAGTTTTTGCTGGGTGACCTCGGGCCAATCCCAGATCCTCAGCATAACCCACCTCGCAGGGTTGTTGTGAGTATGGAATGGAGGACAGGTGAACAACGTAAGCTGCTTGTGGGTCCACACGGAGGGGAAAGGCAGGGCATACCTTGACCAGATGAATCTGCCTCCCTGGTACTTCCAAGCCATGGAAACATTGTCCACTGCCAATGGACTGTACGTAGGTCTTCCTTTGAAATCCCCCCCCCGAGGCTTGTGGGGGTGTAAGCCTAATCTGTGGGTTCAGGGGGCACGTATCTTTCCCACTTCCTTAGTCACAGCTGTTCCCAAGATAAGCTTCTGGGGGGAGCAGCCTAAAAAGGAGGACAGTCTCTGGAATTCAAGGCTGTGTGATTTGGGGTGATCCAAAGACTGTTTCGGGGTGCAGAGGGCTTTTACCTGTCCCAGTTCCTTATTCACAGCAATTCCCAATACAAGCTTCTGGGAGACAGGTCAAATAGGAGGCCTTAGCTCCAGAACCAATGTTTGGATCAGCACCAGCACATGTCCTACTGTAGGGGACAGTCTCTGGAGTTCAGGGCTGTGTGATTTTGAGTACTCCAAACATTTTTTGGGGGTGCAGCTACCCCCCTTGCTGCTTATTGATTTGGTCTGGGAGCTGTTAACTCAAGAACTGGGCTTTGTAGGAGGACCCAGAATAAGTTCACTTGGAGGGTCTGCTGAATGTGGCAGTGTATGATATGTGCTCCTGCAACCTTTATTTGGGGGTGCAGAGCTTTTCAATTTCCCCCAATACATGTCTTTGGTTTTGTAAACTGAGAACTGGGAACCAACTTCAGCTTCCTCTGATCTCTTTAGTCTGGAGATCAGTTATAATTTTATAACCCTTTTAGGCCTTGAAACTGCAGCTGTGAGGCAGGGGGCGCAGTACATACTTAAAGAAGACGGGTGCATCATCCAGAGGCCACTCCGTAGCCCAGCCGCTGAAACAAAAGCCTCAGTACCCAAACATTCAAACATGAAAAGGAGCTCTTCCAGCTAAGAATCCTCCCCACAGCAGGTGTTTGGGGCATCTGAAACGGGACATGCAAACCGGTTCCCTGGGGGCTACGGAGCCTCTCTTGGATGATTCACCACGTCCCCATTAAGTATATTCTGCACCTCTTGCCTCACAGATAGAGGTTAGTTGAGTAGAACGGACAGACTCCTTGGACTGGAGCAGGAGTCGTAATACAGGGTAGAGCTAAGCAGCAGATATTCCTTTGTACTTCTTTAAGGACTTTAGCAGCTTTTTCATTGTTGGAGACTACTGAGACACATTGTTTGGATTAATGTAATTGTGATGTCATTCAACAAGCTGTTGTTATAAATGACTTTTGTAACAAGACTTTATTGTTCTTTGGTAACGTATACATAGTCTTTACGGTTGTATTTTCTTTTTTGTATCATTTTCAAATCTCTGCACATTTGCATTGGTGTCCCCTGTTGCATTGTTTATTGGATGTCCCTCCTGTTGACTGTATTGACTCACACTGGCCACTTCCACAGGCTCCAATTCTGGGTTTTTTCCCCTGTGCCAAAGCCACCTCTTCCCAATCTGCTTTGAGAACTCACCTTCCACATGCATCATCCACACGAGTGTTTTGTGGGTGTTTGTCGTGAAAAGAACCCTATGATTCTATGACTCTATATCATGTTTCCCCGGGTTTTATCTCTTCAGTAGCAACTCTTCTTAGCAGTTTCTTTTATTCCTTAGGAAAACCTGTCTCACTTTTTTTAAAAAAAGTGTCTCGCAAAAGCTTTGCTTGCCTCCCATGGAAAGACACCTGAAACATCTCTTGTATCATTCCTATGGAAGAAGACTTCTCTCTGAATATTTTTGGTAAATGCTTTACCATCCAACAGATGTTTCTACAAGCACCAAACTCTGTCTCTTTCAAAATGAATTTTTAGGGAAATCAAAGCATAATCTGAAGAGCCATTCCAATTTGCGTATTCTTAATTTTTAAAACCAAGGTCTTAGAAATAAGAAATAAATTTATTCTACTCCACAAGTCAAGTTTATATGAAAAAGGAGTATCATCTTACCTAATTCTGAAACATCCAAGAATTTAGACTGAGATATCTTTACATGAGTTTTTATGGGAGGACAAGACAGGACTGTTCCTTAATCAATGAATGAAAAACCCTGAAGTTTTTGATGGATTAGTTAATCCATTGACATTTAAAGAAATAAATTTTAATTCAATAGAGTAAAATGTTTTATTTTCCAAACAGCACCTATATCATAAGGAAAATAATTTACGGACCCTACTGCTTCTACGTTCCTTACATTAACCTTGGGTCCAGTTCCAGCACAAATCAAGCGAATACAATTAAGTTCAAATACAAATCAAATAAAGAAAATAATTGAAAGAGAAAAATATGTACATAAATAGAATCAGCAAAAATACAATAAGAACATCCAGGGTGGAACCTGGATGAACCGATACAGCACACTGCTGGACACAGCTGGCCCCCGACAGCCCAGGCTACAGTTCTTTCTTCCATTACAAGCAACAGTCTCCTAGAGGCAGACATTATCTAGAGTGCCTCAGGCACAGAGGGAGCTGGGCTGACCTGCCGGTCTCTCTCTGCCCAGGCTGGAGACAATTCTCTGCTGGACAGTGCAGTTTGAAGGAGGCAGCTGTTGGTAAAGTTCTTCAGGCACAGAAGACACTGGCCTGAGCTCCTGGCCTCTCTTTGCTCATGCTGGATATCTTTCTCCGCAGGGCAGCGGAATTTGAAGGAGGCAGGTGCTTCAGGCACAGAAGAGATTGGGCGAAGATGCTGATATCCCTCTGCCCATGCGGGGGACAATTCTCCACAGGACTGCTCTGTTGGAAGGAGGCAGGTGTTGATAAATTGCCAAAGCACAGAATACCATGAGCTGTGCTGCTTTTATCTCTCTGCCCAGGCTGGAGACAATTCTCCTCACGGTACCACAGTTTGAAGAAGGCAGGGGTTGGTAAAGTCCTCCAGGCACAGAGGATGCTGGGCGGAGATGACGGTCTCTCTCTGCCCAGGCGGGAGAAAATTCTCCTCACGGCAGACAGTTTGAAGAAGGCAGGTGTTGGTAAAGTGATCCAGGCACAGAGAAGGCAGAGTTGAGAACATGGTCTCTCTCTCCTCCGGCTGGAGACAATTCTCCTCATGGCAGTACATTTTGAAGGAGGCAGGGGTTGGTAAAGTGGTCCAGGCACAGAGAAGGCAGAGTTGAGAACATGGTCTCTCTCTCCTCCGGCTAGAGACAATTCTCCTCATGGCAGTACATTTTGAAGGAGGCAGGGGTTGGTAAACTGCTCCAGGCACAGATGATGCTAGGCTGAGATGCTGATCTCTCTCTGTTCAGGCTGTAAATAATTCTCCTCAGAGCAACACAGTTTAAAGAAGGCAGATGTTGGAAAGTGTTTCGGGAACAGAGGATGCCGGCGTGAAATGCCGGTCTCTCTCTGCTCAGGTTGAAGACAATTCTCCTCATGGCAGCGCAGTTTGAAGAAGGTAGCTGTTGGTAAAGTGCTCCAGGCACAGAGGATGATGGGTGGAGATGCTGGTCTCTCTCTGCCCAGGCTGGAGACAATTCTCCTCACGGCAGCACAGTTTGAAGGTGGCAAGGGTTGGTAAAGCACTCCAGGCACTCCAGGCACAGAGGATGCTGGGCGGAGATGCTGGACTCTCTGCCCAAGCTGGAGACAATTCTCCTCACGGTACCACAGTTTAAAAGAGGCAGGGGTTAGTAAAGTGCTCCAGGCACTGAAGATCATGGGTCGAGATGCTGGTGTCTCTCTGCCCAGGCAAGAGACAATTCTCCGCCTGACAGTGCAGTTTGAAGGAGGCAGCTGTTGGTAAGGTTTTTCAGGCACAGAGGACACTGGCTTGAGCTCTTGGCCTCTCTTTGCTTATGCTGGATATCTTTCTTCACAGGGCAGCGCAATTTGAAAGAGGCACAGAGGATGCTGGGTGGAGATGCTGGTCTCTCTCTGCCCAGGCGGGAGAAAATTCTCTTCACAGTACCACAGTTTGAAGGAGCCAGGGGTTGGTAAAGTGCTCCAGGCACAGAGGATGCTAGGCTGAGATGCTGATCTCTCGCTGCTCAGGCTGTAAATAATTCTCCTCAGAGCAACACAGTATAAAGAAGGCAGATGTTGGAAAGTGCTTCGGGAACAGAGGATGCTGGGCAGAGATGCTGATCTCTGGTATCTCTCTGCGTAGGCTGGAGACCATTCGTCTCACGGCAGTGCAGTTTGAAGAACGCCGCTGTTGGTAAAGTGCTCCAGGCACAGAGGCGGCATAGTTGAGATGCTGGTCTCTCCCTGTCCAGGCTAGAGACAATTCTCTTCACAGTACCAGAGATTGAAGGAGGCGGGGGTTGGTAAAGTGCTCCAGGCACAGAGGATGCTGGGCGGAGATGCTGATCTCTGGTATCTCTCTGCGTAGGCTGGAGACCATTCGTCTCACGGCAGCGCAGTTTGAAGAAGGCAGCTGTTGGTAAAGTGCTCCAGGCACAGAGGCGGCATAGTTGAGATGTTGGCTCTCTGTGCCCAAGATGGAGGCAATTCTCCTCACGGCAGCGCTGTTTGAAGAAGGCAGCTGTTGTTAAATTGCTCCAGTCACAGAGGAGGCATAGTTGAGATGCTGGTATCTCTCTGCCCAGGCTGGAGACAATTCTCCTCACCGTAGCGCAGTTTGAAGAAGGCAGCTGATGGACAAGTGCCTCAAGCACGGAGGAGGCTGCGCTGAGATGCTGGTCTCTCTCTGCCAGGCTGGCTCTGCCCAGAATGGAGACAATTCTCCGCAGGGCAGCGCTGTTTGATAGAGGCAGATGTTGGTAAAGTGCCTCAAGGCAGAGGAGGCAGCGCTGAGGTGGAGGTTGCTGCCTGCGCCTGCTGGAAATGGTTGTCCTACTGCCGCCTCTCTGGTGGAGCCCGACGGAGGGCGCCGAGGAGTGAAGGCAGAGCTGAGCAGCTGGTCTCTCAGCGCAGGAGTGAGGAGCCGCTCTCGATGGCTCCCAGAGAGGCTCGCTTTCAGGTGCTTGTGGTATGTGAAATGCTCAGTCTGCAGTCTGCTGGAATTGCCCACGAAGACACTCATGCTTCAGAAAAGCCACAAAAGAGTTCTGGCTGCGGGAAAATGTTTCAGTAACAAACCCCACTTTGGATAGGACCTAAGAGGACCCCGTGGAGGTCTTTTGCCTGTGGGAAAACTTTCAACCTGAGCTCCGTCCTCATTCAGCACTTGACCGCCCACCGGGTAGAGAAATATAGAGTTACCATTCCGCCACTCGGACTCAGGATTTTCTCCTTCCAGCCTCCGTCCCCTGCCACCTCTCACCTGAGCGGTGGAGGGAGAGGCACACGAAACAGCTCACAAGCCCGCGGAGCACCTCCCAGGGCTCTCCGGAACATTTCCACGTCACACTGGGCATGATGTCATTCCCAGCGTGACTCGGCAGTGCAAGGTTGCCCCATGGCCTGTTTGATAACAATAGGCACCCAAGATTCTATCAGGGCCCTGTTTTTTCCGAATTGGCCGCGGGATAACCTGTTGCTTCTGCAGTGCGCAGACATGACATCACTCTCTGCGCAGTGCAGAAGTGTGGGGTCCCACTGGGGCCAATTCGATAAAAGTAGGCCTCCAGAATGAGATTGGAGGCCCATTTTTAGCCAATTGGCTCCGGCGTGACCCATTGCTTCAGCGTTGTGCCAGAAATGATGTTATTTCCAGCTCAACGCTGAAGCGTGGGGTCCCACTGGGGCGAAGTTGATCAACATAGGCTCTTCAGACTAGATTGGGGGTCCTACTTTACCTAATTGACCCCAGTGTGACCGGTCATTTCCCCGTCCCGCTGGGAACGACATCATTCCCACCGTGATGGGGAAAGGCTTTGTCACGCCAGGAGATGATTTGATAAAAATCAGCCTCCAAGACTTGATCAGGGGCCTATTTTTAACAGATCGTCCCCTGGTGTGACCTGTCGCTTCTCCGTCGCGCTGGGAAAGACATCGTTCCCAGCATGACGCAGAAGCATTCGGAAGTACACATGCTCTCTGCGCACATGCAAGGTGAGTACTTCCGCTGCACCCTCCTTCTCCCCTCCCCTGCTCTGAGCCGCAGGGCACTTGGCAACCCTAGAGAAAAGCCATCCCAAATGGCCAGATGGAAAGCCTCAGTCACCACTCCGATCTGAACTCACCCCTGAGAATCCAATCTGCAGAGAGCTGCTATCACTGTCAGATTATGGGAAGCCAGAAATCGCACATCCTTAATCGCCAGCAAGAATAACTGTTTTAAACCTTTGGGGGCTTTAAAGTCCTATTGGACTTTACTGAAGCATTGAAACAGCAAGACTGCTGTTTGGTCTGCTAGCTTGCTATTTTTTTACTTTTCTGGGGGTGGCAGAGTGTGTCTTGACGTGGGGATGTAGCTTGGAGTGGGCACTTTTAGTGCCAGCCTGGTCCTTGCCAGGGAAGGGGTGGGCACCTGGTCTGGCACAGGGGTGGGTATCCCCTCTGAACAGGGAGGGGAGCTATTGGGCCGTGTGCCCACCGTTAGGGGCCCACCGTTGTGGCGTTTTTTTCTCTCTGTCTGGTAAATCCCCATTGGGGGTGGGAGTGGTTTTGGAGGGGGCAGCGGATGGATCAGCAGTCTGTGATTGGCTGCTCCTGTGTGTGCCACTCACAGGGGGCTCAAAGGCTGGCAATGCAGGATTGGTGGGTGGTGCTGGGAGTCTCCAGGCGATTCCAAGGGATTCAGGATCCTCCTGTTAAGGGTGAAGCTGGTTAAGGTAACGAGATGGAGAAGGAAGAAACCAAGGGTAAGGTTTAAAATATTACAGGATGAGAAAAAATGAGGAGAACTGGCTGTGCCAAACTTTAAGTTATATCACCAAGGGGCGGCCCTGGTTTGGATGACTGGCTGAATTATGATGAATCCGCGTAGTAGACGTATCCAGCTGGAGACAGAGAGTGCCAAGGAAGGGATCCACAACTATCTACGGCTCAAGAAATCACTGAAATCTATTCAAAAACAGGATGGGACTAAGTCCATACTAAGAGATGGACTCCTTAAAACATGGTTTCAATGTAGAAACAGATGGAGCCCGCCAATTTCCCCCTTGATGTCACCCGGAAATGCATTCTATGATGCAGCCACCAGAAGCAGAATCCATCAGTCCAGCTATGAGTCAACGACTGATGAGAAAGGAAATATCGGGCAAGGAAGTCAAGCTCAACATAGATATATTCCAGGACTGACGTATCGCCAAACGAGTCGAGGCTCAAAGAGCAATGTAAGGAACAAGGCTGTTAATTAAGGGAGGAAACTGAATGGGAACTATGAATATCTGGAGATCTGAAACAAGTCCTAGGGAAAATTCATAAAATATGATTGTAACACCACACAGAAACGGAGCAAGTCAAAACCTGTAAGATAAAATGGATGGAAAAATTGGGAGAAACTATTACGATGAACCTACGGGAAGATCTGTGGACCATGGATATAAAATGTTCAGCCCGTCCATTACTAAGAGGAAACGGGTATAAAATGTTTTTAGATGGTATATATCTCCTAAAGACGTTGCACAAATTACTAACTGCCAGTGCTGGAAATGTCAGTGCATGGATGCAACATTTTGCCACATGTGGTGGACTTGTAAGAAAGAGCAAAAATATTGGATAAAGAAAATACACAAGGAAATGCAGAAGATTTTGAAAACGTGGAATCCAAAAAACATGTCATTAAATATCCTACGAAATAATCTCAGAAAAGAGCCAGGAGACCTCGTTCGCTACATGCGACAGCGGCTAGAGTGCGAGATGCAGCGAGATGCCTCTCCTGAAGTGTCAGAGGGGACAGAGAAGGGTCATGTATACGACGCAAGGGCCCAATTAACTGCTTGTGTCCCCAAGAGCTCAAGAATGGGACGTGGGGGGAAATGGAGAGATTTCTTTGATTCCTTAGCCCAGAACTAATATTAATTAAGGGAATTTAGCATCAAGATAAAGGGATGGTACACAGGAAAGGATTGGTGAAATAGTTGATACTACCTTTTGTAGAAAGGGAGTATCCTTTGAACGTCTTCCCTCCCGCTTCTCTCTGCTCCAGCCACAAGCCGGCCTTGCCCCCATCTGTCCCCCTCCTCCCCTCCGATCTCCTACCGCCCTGTTCCCACTGGAAGCGGCTCTTGGATTCCACTCACTTTGATCTTCTCCACCACCTCTTCCTTCGGGCAGGGGAGATGGTATTTCCCCTGCCGCTTCCCCTGCTCTGCCAGGCAGATGACGTCCGCCAAAAACCCACTGCTCACTCCCTGGAAGTAGCAAGAGTCAGGCTGTTAGCAGGGCAGGGACCACCCCGGGGCCCACGCTGAGGTGATGGGCCCAGGGTGTCCTCATGTTTCCATCGAGATTCTCTGAAGGAGTCCCTCTCGCTTGAGAGTGGTTGATCCCCCATCCCAAACAGGCCTCTGAAGACGCGGGGGGGGGGGGTGTCTCCTACCACTCCTTGCCTTCGTGGCCCAGGGAAGAACAGCAGGCTGAGCCAGCCGGATTTGCTCCCTGGCCAAATATCCCTTCTGGCCACCTTGGAGGCCGCTGGGTATTACCTAGGGGGACATGGGGAGCAGACCGCACCCTTCGGAGGCCGAAGCACTCCGGAAGCCAGCAAAGAAGCTTTCTTTGGGACCAGGAATCGGGGCTCCAAAACGCCCTCTTCTTCTGTCAGTACCCTGCACCCAGCAGCCAGATGGGCAGACAGGGCCCCTGTGCATCTGGCCTGACCTGGCTGCCATGGGGTTTGGGGTCTTCTGCTCCCAAAGGGAGTGGAAGAAGAGGGGTGGCATTGGGGGTCCCTGGAGGCTCAGCAAGGGAATGGAAATGGCCCTGGGCCTTCTGGAGGGATATGGATGCCGGGGGGGGGGGGTGTTACCTGGCCACGCCCTCTCATGTGGTCCCGGATGGCCTTCTTGAGGGCCCTTTGCCTTCCTGATGTGCAGGCTTTTAAAAGTTGGGAAGAAAGAGATGGAGGAGACAGTGAGACCGGGAAGAGTGGTGCTTCCTTCCACCTTCCAAGCTGTCTTCCCCGTCACCCCTCTCCATGGGCTTCCACACAGCTTAGAGCAGTCACACAGTCTCCTCAGGGGTCCGGATGGATCAGCGGGGAGGGGGGGTTGGAATCCTCTTTGCTGACCTCACGGGCTCCCCCTGCTGTTTTGAGAACAGTAGAGCAGGCTACCCTTGGGGGTGAGTCCAGGGATTTCACTCCCCTTTGCCCCTCTCGACACAGCAGGGGGACACGGGCTGGGGGTGGGGTGGGGGTGACAGCCTCTCGGGGCTTTCTTGGGCCTGCTTAGGCAAGGGAGACCTCCCCTTCCCCAGAAGACAGGCAAAGTCTGGGGAAGAAGACTTCCGGTGGATCTGGAATTTTGGGGCCCAGTGCCCTCCTTCTGCTGTCTTTGGCCTCTTCCTTCTCCTCGAACGGGTCCGTCAGCCCGAGGATTGCATGCTATGGCCTGGGCCGGGAGCCTCACCAGCAAGGAGGTTTCTATCTGGCTTCAGCATTGGCCCCACATCCTGCAGCATCAGCCAGCTGAGCGAGGCTCCTAAGAGCTCCAGGGAGGGCCCACTCTGATCTCTCTCTCTCTCTCTCTCTCTCTCTGCCTGGTGTAGCCCCCAGCACTGCCAGGGCTCTGCAATGTACACCCGGGAGAGCTGGAAGGGTCCCGGGGGGGGGGGCTGGTGCTGGGCAGAGTGGGAGCCTGAGCCTTCTAGAGCAGGTGGGGAGGCCACAGGGAAGCAACCCCCCCCCCGCCAGGACGGACAGATCAGCCTCGTCCCCCGACACACTCCCCAGGGCCCGCAGCATCTCCTCACCAGGCGCTGCCTGAGGCTGCGGCGGCTCCTCATTGGTGGGCAGGGGGAAGATTTTACTCCCCCCCCCCACACCACCGCGCCACTCGTCGGCGAAGCCTAGGAGAGAGCAAGAACGTGAAAAGTGGGCCTGGCAGCCTCCTCGCTCTCTTTGGGCGCTTGCTGTGGTTTTGGGCTGCTGGAAACTCTGGGCCTGGCAGGCACTGGTGGTCCCCTGGAAGGATTGTGTGATGGGCACCTCAGGGAACCCTCAACTCTGGGCTTTCCTGGGGGTTTCCGGGTGACCTTTCTCTGAACAGGGAGGGCAGCTCTCCCCTCTGCTCGGCTGGGGAGGGGGAAGCCCGGTGTCTACTTCTGCTCTGCTGTTCTCTCCCCTTCACAGCCCAGGCCTGCTTGCAGCGTGTCCTGCTGTCGCCTGCTGCCTCGCCTCCTCTCTTCTGCCTCTTCCTCCATACCAATTCGATGCAGAGGCTGTGAGGCATTCTTGATCGTGGTTCGATACAATCATTATTGATCGATTGACTTGCTTTATACCCCACTTTTCTACCCGGGGGCCGGGGATCCAAAGTGGCATACATCTTCTCCAATTTGCGCTCACAACTTTGTGAGGTAGCTTAGGGTGCGAGTATATGACTGGCCCAATGGTACCCAGCCGATGTGAGAGGCTGGTGAGCATTCAACCCTAAGTGCTTCCCAGTCAGAGTCCCTAACAACAGCCCTGAAAGGTAGGCCGTTGTGAGTCCTCCCCCGATTGCTGAGAAGGGGCATGCCGAAGGGGAATTGGTTAAACCATGTGGGATTTCCCCTCCCCCCTAATTTCTGTATAGGTACGCTCCTATGTATGAGGTGAATAGCTGGATGTGACGCTGTAATAGAATAAATGTTTATTGTAATTTGCAATGTTTGCACTGTATATATAGGGTCTGAGCCCTTTAAGATCAGCTGGATGTAATTATGTGGACTATGCCAAATTAGGCCCATTAACCTAGTTGTAATGATGTATTTAGACTCCCTTATCTGCTGTATGAGCTTTGTCCATTCACCTATGTCCGTCATCCATTTGGCAGGGAGAGCTGTGGTTATCGAAGTCTCATACTGCATTGGAATTGGATAGTCTAGCTGTTTGGCTGCTACAAACTAACAGGGCAAACTCCTTTAAAGCCAACTGATCCACACACCAAAAGGAGATGTTTACATATACTAGCAAAGGAATGTTTTGGTTGCACCCTCCCCTTTCCCCCCCTAATCGCCTCTTCTCTCTCCTCCCCTTCTCTCCCTCCTCTTCTATATTTGACCAGTCTATGTATCATGCATCTGATGAAGAGAACTTGATTCTCGAAAGCTTATGCTACAATAAAATTGGTTAGTCTTAAAGGTGCTACTGGACTCTTTTTAACATTTACAGTAGAGTATGAGCTTTCGTGAGACACAGCTCAGTTCTTCAGATACAGCTAGAATTCGCCCCAATGTCGCTTCTGGCAACCTTGTATGCAGGGCTCCGTGGGAGGGGAGCGCTCTCCCTTCCTGAGGAATGAGGTTGCATTGAGCAGCCCTTCCCCTTTCTCTGGGGCTTCTTCTCGGCCTTGAAAGGGACAACTGATCTCGCAGCTAGCTTCCTTCTTCCAGCAACACATTTTCTTTCCCCTTTCTCTATTGCTACATTTAACACAAAGCAGCTTTACTAAGAAGTTTCTGTCTCAAGTCATGACTCAGGTGTCCTGCAGGTGCAACTACCTTATAGCAAGCTTCACAGTGACTGGCCTTGAGTTTTCTTCACGGTGATTAACATACACAGATTAACATTCTGCTTTGATCCGTCTGTTTCCAGTCTCGTTTTCTTGCAAATGGCGTTACAAGGGCTACATTCGCTCATGGGAATAAGAATGCGTAGCAGTATTAAAGGCACATAAAGTTATGAAATCGTGCTCAGTAAATCTACTTCCCACACCTCTAAACCTTTATTTTTGTACCTACTAATCTTCAAAAGCACAAACCATCTGTTCGATTCTATTTCCTGCAAAATGTCTACAAGGGGTTTCCCAGTAACAATAAATATATCCAATGTCTTTTCCCTGATCAAAGAGGTAAGTTTAGCCATCTTAGCAACTCCAAGATTTTCACCAACCATTCCTCTGTTGTCGGGAATGTCATAGTTTTCCATATATCCATCTCACTGCTGTGGTCATATACAAAAACAATATTCCATGTTGAGTAGCTTCTTGCTGTTTATCCATTAATCCCAACAAAAAGGCCTCCACAGGAAATAGTTCTGAACCCAGTTTGACCAGGCCATCAGATCCCTGCAGGCCAGGTTCAAGTGATTATCAAGCCGGAGTGAGTTTAACGGCAAGGATACAAGTGACCAGAAAAAGAAGGCCGGTTTACTATGGGCCAGTAATGACTCGGTGCTTGCACAGACCACCTTTACCTTTTACCTACTATTGCATACTTAACAGCACATTACTCTGCAGAAATTAACAGGCAAAGCTTTTTTTAAAATAAATTTTTATTAAAACTGTAAAACACAACTATAAACTGTTAAACAATAAGCATACAAAATTTAAAAACATGCAACAGGCAAAGCTTTTCATGCCATGGATATGAATATTGTTTGTACATCAAGTTTTTTATTAAAGGCACAACAGTTTCTGGTTGGAAAAATGAGTAATTGTAGCATTTCTCTCCCATGCCGTGCATTTGAGAACCGTACGATGTAAGAAGTGGTGGGGAGCTGGATGGCCACTCACTTCATACAATTCTTTTTTCATGCAGTCAGTTCACACATTCAGCAGTGACCCAACAAATGTTGAACTCATCAAGTGAAATCTTATGCATGTATGTGTGATTGGCGTCGAGGACGGGAGGAAGAGAAGAGAGAATCCCTTGCCTCTAAGGAGAATCGTTTCAGGCTTCTTCTCTATTATAACGCGGATGCTTGGAACATTGAGCTTTAGACATTTTTCACATTCATTCCCACCATATCAATACTGTCTCCGAGATCCTAAATTTCCCCCTGTGCTTTGAGTGTTTGGTATGGGCAATTCAGAAAGCTGTACGCATAAGGCTGCCAAGGTCCCCAGTGGGACTGGAGAATCACACAGCCCCAGCTCTTAAGCAGCAGTTCGGAGTAGTGGGTAAGAGTGGAGGGACTCTAATCTGGAAAACCAAGTTTGATTCCCCGTTCCTCCGCTTGAAGCCAGCTGGGTGACCTGGGGTCAGTCACAGCTCTCTCAGAGCTCTCTCAGCCCCACCCACCTCACAGAGTGATTGTCATGAGGATAATAAAACACACTTTGTAAACCACTTTGAATGTTAAGTTGTCCTGAAGGCCGGTATATAAATGGATTGATTGTTGTTGTTATAAAATGGCCTTTGGCTCACAGCAGGGTTTTCGGCACACTTTTTTCCCTGTCATTTCTGGCCCCGTACTGCTTCAATTTATCCCCTGATTTCCACATACATTTTTTGCCCTTAGTTTTCACTTTGGTCCCCCCTTTGGAGTAGGACGTGCTTCAGAAGAGCCCGGGAGCATCTCTTTTGTGTCTACAAGGAGCACCCATTTGAAAACAGCCACCTGCACTTGTTCTTATGGCTCCCAGCTGGTAAGCCAGGGTGTACTTGACAAGGGTACGTGACCTTGTTAACCTGTGCTAAAGGACCACTGATACTATCTGTCTCGGGACAGTGCAGAATTAACTGAATCCCATATGGAAGATATAAGTCCATAAGAGGGTGATATGGAGGGACCATCAACACTAGATGGATATAGGAGGAGTCTGTTCCTCACCAAACACCTGCCTGCGTGCATTTTTGCAGTACGTAAGTTGAGATAATGCCTTGACCTCGATAGCCCAGCTGAGCCTGATCTCGACAGATCTCAGAAGCTAAGTAGGGTTGACCTTGGTTAGTAAATGGATGGGAGACCTTCAATGAAGACCATTGGAGAGGCAGGCAACAGCAAAACACCTCTGTTAGTTTCTTGCCATGAAAACCCCACGAGGGGTGGCCATAAGTCAGCTACGACTTGAGTGCACTCCCTACTACTAAGTTAAGATAATAGCTTACATCTGTATTTTGGACCCCACATATCTTGGACCATGCATCTGTGATGCAACATTCAAAAACATAATGAGGGAAGTCTGGAAGGAGGTAGCATGTAAAAGGTGTCTGCAGAACAATGGAGCTGAGCAAGGAGGAATCATGGACGTGATGAGATGTGTACTGAGAAGACAATGTTTCACCAAGGGGTTATTTATTGTTCATGGCTGGAAGACCAGCATACCAGACTCACAGAGCTTTTTTTCTGGGAAAAGAGGTGGTGGAACTCAGTGGGTTGCCCTCGGAGAAAATGGTCACATGGCCAGTGGCCCCACCCCCTGATCTCCAGACAGAGGGGAGTTTAGATGGTCCCCCGGGCCGCTCAGCAGCGCAGAGGACAATCTCAACTCCCCTCTGTCTGGAGATTAGGGGGTGGGGCCACTGGCCATGTGACCATTTTCAAGAGGTTCCGGAGCTCCGTTCCCCCGTGTTCCCCCTGAAAAAAAGCCCTGCAGACTCATGTCCAGGTGAACATGCCCCACTTTTTAATTCAAGGCCCAATGTGCACTAAAAGAGTCTGAACAAGGGAGATACTTTCCTTCTGCCGTTACTAGCTCAATGCCTAAGGAGCCAGTGGCTCAGGTTTTTATATATTAATTCTAGACTACAGCCACGTGTGGTTGAATAATGCACCGTTGTTGCACCAGAGCGATCATTTGCAAGCGGTCTCATGATTGCTATAGCTCAAGGATACCACAGTATCCCATTATGTACGGATGTTTCATTTGAAATGGGTGCTGGAGGAGAGTTTTGTGGATTCCGTGGATGGCCAAAAAGACTAATAAGTGGGTCCTGGATTAAATCAAGCCTGAATTTTCCCTAGAAGCAAAAATGACAAAACTGAGGCTATTGTACTTTGGTCACATCATGAGAAGACAAAATTCTCTGAAAAAGTCAACAAGGCCAGGAAGAGTGGAGGGCTGTAGGATCCCATCCCAAAACGAGATGGTTGACTGCATCAAAAAACCGACGTCCTCCGATTTGCAGGATCTGAGCAAGTTCTTTTCTGGAGGTCTTTCATTCATAGGGTTGCCATAGGTCAGAGGTGACTTGATGGCACATAACACAACGTGGATGGGTAACCCTAAGCAGTGGTCTACCTAAAAGCAGTAAGGGAACGTGGACTGAGCGCCAAGACACTGCTACAAGTTTAGAAGGAGCACGGATCCAGATGGGGTGAAACCCAGAAATCACGGAGAATAAGCAGAATTCAAGCAATTGTAGCCTCAAGCTTTTACAACGCTACAAAATATTTAAAAGCCTCCCAAACAGTCAGCTATTTCAGCTATCTGCAGTCTGCAGCTGTTTCACGCAAGAAGGGAGACAAGAGGCCAAAGAGGTAAAGCCGCAGAGAAAGCAAGAAGAAAACAGCGATTGGATTTGTGAGGATCCAGGAGGACAGAGCATCTAAGCAGCAAATACCACAAGGAGAAGACAAGACTTGACATAATCCTGCAGCTACATGTGTATGGTGTGATGCAACAACAGAGGCAAGGCATCCGAACAACAGAAGCAAGGCATACAAACGACATCGCAGGACAGGGTTTTGCCAGATTCTGGTCACATCACAGGAAAAGGGGCAGAATTCTGAAAGAATGTTTTCTTTCTGAGCTGGGAAAGAGGGAGTGGAGAAGGTAGAAGATCAGATTTATACCTTGATGGGAAAAGTAGACATCTGGTCCTCAGAAAAGTTGCAGAAGGGAGGAGGTCTTTAGACAGTGGTGCGTTTGAATCCTGTCTTTGTAATTTAAACCATTTGCATTGCCCACCAAAGGGCCCCCTCTCTCCACTTCCTTGTTCTGGGTCGGATCAGGAAAGAGAGGGGCTTTGGGTGGGCAATGCAAGTGGTTTAAATTGTGTCTTGATATGCTTCCGTGGTGGGTGAACCTTTGCTTGGGAATATGGCCCCTTCCCGGCATGAAGTTAGGCTGCTAAAGCTGGGGGGCATTAGTTGCCGCCCTGGAAGGAGGGAGGCAGCACCAGCCCTTCCTTCCACTCCAGGGTTGGGCTGGGAGGACGGAGACAAGGGCCTCGGGAGGCTGCTCCGCCCTGCCCAGCCGCCGTTGGGAAGAGTCGCCCGGCCTGAGCAGAGCAAGTTTCTCTTGCTTCTGTAATTAAGACTTGTATTTGCCGTGGTATGTAACCTTTGGACTGTATTTCGATTGCATTGTACATCTGATTTTTTCATTAGGAACGTTTGCTGTCTGACGACGCTCTTGCCAAAGACCCGAAACAGGAGTTAAGCTGCCCTGTTGAGCGTCGGGCTGCGACTTCTTGCGGCAAGTCCCGCAGCTTCACTACGTTCTCCCGTCAGCGGAGAGGTCTCCAGTACTTCGGACGGAGACGGCACCGGGAGGAGCAAGAAGGATTACCTATTTCGACTTGAGACGTTCTCGTCTGCTGGACGTCTGCCTTTTTTGTACTTATTCCATTCTTGAGCACTTGGCACTTTAATACACTATAAATTGTGTAAATTGGTGGTGCTGAGTGTAATATTGTTGGTCCTTAGACTGATTCGCTGTAGGTTTATTATTGGTATTAGAAGCAGAGCAGGTGGCAATGTCGTCCCCTGCCATAACCCAGGTGGTATTAGTGGTGGAGGAGGTGGCAGTGCCCACCTCGTGCCTTCACCTGGCTGGGATCAGGGGCAGAGCAGGAGGCAATGCCTGCTACCAGAATGAGCCACTGAGCAGGCGGCAATGCCCAGCTGGGATCATGCTCGGAGCAGGCAGCGATGCCTGCCCCCTTCACCCAGCCGTAGTCAGGCACAGGACAGGAGACAATGCCTCTGCCTTTACCCGGCATGGAGCAGGCATGGAGCAGGTAGCAAAGCACACCACCCCTCCACGTGGCCGAGATCAGGCCGATCAGGCATGGAGCAGATGGCAATGCCCACCGCTCTCCTTCACTGGGATCAGTGACGGAGGAGCAGCGAATGCCTGCCTGCCCGCCTTCTCCTTTCTAGAGCCCGTTGTATTCCCCCCCCCCTCAAAACGGGCTTTGTTGCTAGTTCAAACATGATATGCCTAATACAGAAATGATGTCTATCATTTGGGATGCTTATAAAAATGACACGGAATGAACTGAGCATTTACTGCCGATAACATTATACAGCAGATACTGTTGTTGCTAACATGCCAGCAGAGGAGACCTGGTTTTAAATACTTTTGGCACCAGTGTTAGCGCTAATGTGAGCAACTGAGCAATTGCTCACAGCTTCTGACTCCTCTGCTCACAGCTTCTCGGCTGAAGCTCCCAGGTGCGAACTCCCAGGTGGCCCCGCCCTCCCCCTCTGCCGGCACCTGCGGGCAGGCCCAATAGGGAGGGAACCTCCACCTGCTGTGGCTGGCTTGGCCTCAAGGCGGGGCTAGAGAGCTCCTCCAACTGGCTTTCTGGCTGAGGAACGGAGAGGAGCCGAGCGATGGAGCCCGGCCTGACCAGTGCAGCATGAAACCGCTGGGATTCCCTCAGCCGTGGGGAGGCGAGGCGAGGCGAGGAGGGAGCACCTCAGCTGCCGCCACGGGGAAGGCGTCGTTTAGCCTCAGCACAGAAGGAGTCCCGCAAGAAGGATGTCGAGCAGAGGAAGGAGGGCGGAGGGCTGGGCTAAGCGCTCATCGCGCCCGTGCCCACCGATGGCCAGAGGAGGAGGAGGAGGAGGAGAAGGCCCATGGGGTGCTGAAGGAAGATAACTGAGCTTTGTTGTTGATGAGGCCTCCTCCAAAGTGACTTTTACAGCCTGGAATGCCGACTCGGCCACGAATCGGATCTGGCTGCCCCGCCTCGGCAAGCTGAGCGTCTCCATCTAAGTGGAATCACTGGAGGTAGACTGGAGTAACTCTGCTTAGGATCGTGCAGTTGGGGGTTGATTCAAGCATGGCCGCTTGGGGGCTGGCTCCAGCTTGGCTCTCTCCTTTTCTTTTTCAAAGACGACTCCTTCTCTGTAGGATCACAGGATCACAGCCATTCTTCGACCCCCACCCCACCCCACATCTGTATCTGAAGCTAAAGGGAGCTTCCAAGGGCAGCTGGCCCTGACTTGCCTTCTCTCCTGCTGCGGAAGCCGAGGGGAATCGGCTTCCCCTTGTTCACGGGGGAATCCATAGGTGCAGAATCAAGCAGGAAGCCTTAAAGATTTTGCAGGGTTTGAATCCAGCGGCACCTTAGAGACCAACAAGATTTTCAGGATAGGAGCTTTCCAGTGTCTTAAAGGCTGATACCCGGAAAATCTTGTGGCACCCGTAAGACTTACAAAATCGGTGGTAGGGTCTGAGCTTTCGTGAGTCACAGCACACATCTTCAGATACCATCTGGATCTCCCTCCCTGAAAATCTTGTGGGTCTCTAAGGTGCTACTGGATTTCACTCCTGCTGTTCTACTGCAGACCAGGAGGGCCACCAAACGGAAACTCTTTTGGTGCTTCAAAATCTCCTCCTTCGCTTTGTCCAAAACCAGGGGTTACCGGCCAGCTCCAGAGGTGTCAGTTTTGAGCCTGTTCACATTAACAGGCTTGCAACCTGCCGACGGGCTCAGTTTTAAGGCATCCTAATAATGACAGATCGAAGCATTCTAGAAATGTTTCCTCCTGTCACCCTGACTTCTTAAAGTTTAAATCGTATTTCGCTTGTGAGCCACCTCATGCAGCTCTCCTTACAGGTGGTCCATAAATACTTGCAGGAAAAATCAGTTTCCAACCCTGTCTTTGCACGTCCTGTCCCTCTGAGCTGCAACACTGCGCAGTTCTTGTTTATTTGCCCCAGCAAAGTGGCCAGTGGACTTCAGGCTATTGGAGTTGCATGCACAAAAGAACTAGTCTACAGGTGCCTTCAAGACTCACGTTTATTTCAGCGTGAGCCTCGGTGAGTCACTGCTCACTTCTTCGGATGTGGAAATCCAACTGAGAACCCTTCGTATGGGACAGGTCGGGCAGGGCGGGGATTAAGATCAAGGATGGATTCTGTCCTGAGTCTTTCAGGGGCAGATTCATTACGTGGGGAAAAGAAAACGCAAGAAGGATTCTCAGGCTGATTTCCATAACACAGAAATGATGATATCTGCAGAAGTCCGCCCTGACTTACAAAAGCTCATCTTGAAATGTATGTGCTAGTCGTTGAAGAAGCATTTTTCCTTATTGAGGCTATAAACAATAACATAAAGGCTATAGACAATAAACATAGAAGATTAAAAAAACACCACCTTCTAAAAAAAGACACACTAACAATACATAAACAAGGGAAAGAAAGAAAAAACTAAAACTAAACTACAATTTGAGTTGTAATTTTCTCTGCAGTAAATATGAATCGTTTTCAAAGTCTTACTTATTTTAAGTTAAACATAAGTTTTCTCAGTTTTTTCTATTGTTCATGATTCGTAATCCATAAATCCAGATATCATCATGTCCTGATTATCTGTCCAGATATCATCATGTCCTGATGATGTCATGCAAAAAATCTATTCACGGTTTCCATTCAGTCAAAAATGGAATCAATAATGGATATGATGTAATCGATTTATTTTCCACACATTGTTATTGCATACTTTTGTTTATTACATATATTGAATTGAATTGAGATAAGAGTGGCTTCAATTACATACTTAGAGAGCCCGTGTTTTCCCCCTTTCCTTTTAAGACAGTTTGGTGTACTGGTTAACAGTGGTGGAGCTCTAATCTGGAGAACTGGGTTTGATTCCGCACTCTTCCGCTTAAAGCCAGTTGGGTGACCTTGGCTCAGTCACAGCTTCTAGGAGCTCTCTCAGCCCCACTCTTTGTAAACTGCTCTGAGTGGGCGTTAAATTGTCCTGACGGGTGGTATATAAATCTATGAGATGATGATGATGATGATGATGATGATGAAGATGATGCTGATGATGCAAGGTTTTCAAAGGTGTTGGCCCACCGTCCCCAGCAGTACCTGCTCTGCTGGGGAGGATCTCACCAGGCTTTCAGGCCAAGGCCTTCCTTAGGCCTGGTTTCAGGACTCCTTTTAACGGGGATGTGCAGGGATTGAACTCAGGGCTTCCTATTCTTGCATTACTGCTCAGTTTTGTACTATGCTTCAGATACCCATTTCAATCCATGCTGGGCCCACAGATGTTTTATTGCTGCAGATATTAGAGCTCTGCTTTCTGGAAGGTCTCCAAGGAATACGGCGTAGTGATGGGAAGGGGCCAGAGTTCAGGGTTGGAATGACCTTTCCCCTCGCCTTTGGAGTCCTTCGTGCTGGGCAGGACGGGCCACTGGTCTGACTCTGGTGTTTTTTCATATATTGATCTGTTTTTGCTTCCCGAAGGACCCCCAGATTCCATGCCCATCCTCATCTCCTGGCTGAAGGAAGGAGGCCTCTTTCTCCAGAGCTCTACAGAAGGGCCTCCATCAGCAGGCAGCTGCTTAGACGTGGGAATCCCTTTCTGGGAACTGCAGCTAAGGTGCACAATCGAACTTTCCCTCTCCCTGCCCATTTCTCTTTGACTCCCTTTGATGAAGGTGCTGATCTCCCTCAGCCCAGGCGGGGGACAATTCTCTGCAGGGCAGCTCTGTTGGAAGGAGGCAGGTGTTGATAAATTGCCAAGGCACAGAAGACCGTGAGCTGTGCTGCTTTTCTCTCTCTGCCCAGGCTGAAGACAATGATCTGCAGGACAGCACAGTTGAATAGTGGCAGGTGTTGGTAAAGTCCTCCAGGCACAGAGGAGAAAGAGATGCTGGTCTCTCTCTGCTCAGGTGGGAGACAATTCCCTTCACAGTACCACAGTCTGAAGGAGGCAGGGGTTGGTAAAGTGCTCCAGGCACCAAGGATGCTGGGCGGAGATGCTGGTCTCTCTCTGTTGAGGCTGGAGACAATTCTCATGGTACCACAGTTTGAAGGAGGCAGGGGTTGCTAAAGTGCTCCAGGCACAGAAGACATTGGGCGGAGATACTGGTCTCTCTCTGCCCAGGCTGGAGACAACTCTCCTTATGGCAGCACAATTTAGTAGTGGCAGATGTTGGTAAAGTCCTCACTCGTCACGGCAAGTCTCCTCACGGCAGCACAGTCTGAAGAAAGCAGCTCTTGGTAAAGTGCTCCAGGCACAGAGGAGGCAGAGGAGATGCCGGTATCTCTCTACGTAGGCTGCAGACCATTCTCCTCATGGCAGTGCAGTTTGAAGAAGGCAGCTCTTGGTAAAAGTGCTCCAGGCAGAGTATGGCGGGCTGAGATGCTGGTCTCTCTCTGCTCCGGCTAGAGAGAATTCTTCTCAGGGCAGCGCAGTTTGAAGAGGGCAGCTGTTGTTAAATTGCTCCAGTCACAGAGGAGGCATAGTGGAGATGCTGGTCTCTCTCTGCCCAGGATGGAGACAATTCGCCTCATGGCAGCACAGTTTGAAGAAGGCAGCTGTTGGTCAAGTGCTCCAGGCATGGAGGAGGCTGGGCTGAGATGCTGGTCTCTCTCTGCCCAGGCTGGAGACAATTCGCCTCACGGCAGCACAGTTTAAAGAAAGCAGCTGATGGTAAAGTGCTCCAGGCATGGAGGAGGCTGGGCGGAGATGCTGGTCTCTCACTGCTCAGGCTAGAGAGAATTCTTCTCATGGCAGTGCAGTTTGAAGAGGGCAGCTGTTGGTAAAGTTCTCCAGGCATGGAGGAGGCTGGGCTGAGATGCTGGTCTCTCTCTGCCCAGAATGGAGACAATTCACCTCACGGCAGCACAGTTTGAAGGAGGCAGCTGTTGGTAAAGTGCTCCAGACATGGAGGAGGCTGGGCTGAGATGCTGGTCTCTCTCTGCCCAGAATGGAGACAATTCGCCTCACGGCAGCACAGTTTGAAGGAGGCAGCTGTTGGTAAAGTTCTCAAGGCATGGAGGAGGCTGGGCTGAGATGCTGGTCTCTCTCTGCTCAGGCTAGAGAGAATTTATCCCACGGCAGCGCAGTTTGAAGAGGGCAGCTATTGGTAAAGTTCTCCAGTCACAGAGGAGGCTGGGCTGAGATGCTGGTCTCTCTCTGCCCAGACTGGAGACAATTCGCCTCATGGCAGCACAGTTTGAAGAGGGCAGCTGTTGGTAAAGTGCTCCAGGCATGGAGGAGGCTGGGCTGAGATGCTGTTCTTTCTTGGCCCAGGCTGGAGACAATTCTCCTCACTGCAGCGCAGTTTGAAGAGGGCAGCAGTTGTTAAATTGCTCCAGTCACAGAGGAGGCAGAGGTGAGAGGCAGGTCTCTCTCTGTCCAGACTGGAGACAATTCGCCTCACGGCAGCACAGTTTGAAGAAGGCAGCTGTTGGTAAAGTTCCCCAGGCTTGGAGGAGGCTGGGCTGAGATGCTGGTCTCTCTCTGCCCAGACTGGAGACAATTCGCCTCATGGCAGCACAGTTTGAAGAAGGCAGCTGTTGGTAAAGTTCTCCAGTCACAGAGGAGGCTGGTCTGAGATGCTGGTCTCTCTCTGCCCAGGCTGGAGACAATTCGCCTCATGGCAGCACAGTTTGAAGAAGGAAGCTGTTGGTAAAGTGCTCCAGGCATGGAGGAGGCTGGGCTGAGATGCTGTTCTTTCTTGGCCCAGGCTGGAGACAATTCGCCTCACGGCAGCACAGTTTGAAGGAGGCAGCTGTTGGTAAAGTTCTCAAGGCATGGAGGAGGCTGGGCTGAGATGCTGGTCTCTCTCTGCTCAGGCTAGAGAGAATTTATCCCACGGCAGCGCAGTTTGAAGAGGGCAGCTGTTGGTAAAGTTCTCCAGTCACAGAGGAGGCTGGGCTGAGATGCTGGTCTCTCTCTGCCCAGACTGGAGACAATTCGCCTCATGGCAGCACAGTTTGAAGAAGGCAGATGTTGGTAAAGTTCCCCAGGCTTGGAGGAGGCTGGGCTGAGATGCTGGTCTCTCTCTGCCCAGGCTGGAGACAATTCGCCTCATGGCAGCACAGTTTGAAGAAGGCAGCTGTTGGTCAAGTGCTCCAGGCATGGAGGAGGCTGGGCTGAGATGCTGGTCTCTCTCTGCCCAGGCTGGAGACAATTCGCCTCATGGCAGCACAGTTTGAAGAAGGCAGCTGTTGGTAAAGTTCCCCAGGCTTGGAGGAGGCTGGGCTGAGATGCTGGTCTCTCTCTGCCCAGGCTGGAGACAATTCGCCTCATGGCAGCACAGTTTGAAGAAGGCAGCTGTTGGTAAAGTGCTACAGGCATGGAGGAGGCTGGGCTGAGATGCTGGTCTCTCTCTGCTCAGGCTAGGGAGAATTCATCCCACGGCAGCGCAGTTTGAAGAGGGCAGCTGTTGGTAAAGTGCTCCAGGCATGGAGGAGGCTGGGCTGAGATGCTGTTCTTTCTTGGCCCAGGCTGGAGACAATTCTCCTCACTGCAGCGCAGTTTGAAGAGGGCAGCAGTTGTTAAATTGCTCCAGTCACATAGGAGGCAGAGGTGAGAGGCAGGTCTCTCTCTGTCCAGAATGGAGACAATTCGCCTCACGGCAGCACAGTTTGAAGGAGGCAGCTGTTGGTAAAGTGCTCCAGGCATGGAGGAGGCTGGGCTGAGATGCTGTTCTTTCTTGGCCCAGGCTGGAGACAATTCTCCTCACTGCAGCGCAGTTTGAAGAGGGCAGCTGTTGTTAAATTGCTCCAGTCACAGAGGAGGCAGAGGTGAGAGGCAGGTCTCTCTCTGCCCAGAATGGAGACAATTCGCCTCACGGCAGCACAGTTTGAAGGAGGCAGCTGTTGGTAAAGTGCTCCAGGCATGGAGGAGTCTGGGCTGAGATGCTGCTCTCTCTCTGCTCAGGCTAGGGAGAATTCTCCAAACGGCAGCGCAGCTGTTGTTATATTGCTCCAGTCACAGAAAAGGCATTGTTGAGATGCTGGTATCTCTCTGCCCAGGCTGGAGACAATTCTCCTCACCGTAGTGCAGTTTGAAGAAGGCAGCTGATGGTCAAGTGCCTGAAGCACAGAGGAGGCTGCGCTGAGATGCTGGTCTCTCTCTGCCAGGCTGGCTCTGCCCAGATTGGAGACAATTCTCCGCAGGGCAGCGCTGTTTGATAGAGGCAGATGTTGGTAAAGTGCCTCAAGGCAGAGGAGGCAGCACTGAGGTGGAGGTTGCTGCCTGTGCCTGCTGGAAATGGTTGTCCTACTGCCGCCTCTCTGGTGGAGCCCGACGGAGGGCGCCGAGGAGTGAAGGCAGAGCTGAGCAGCTGGTCTCTCAGCGCAGGAGTGAGGAGCCGCTCTCGATGGCTCCCAGAGAGGCTCGCTGTCAGGTGCTTGTGGTATGTGAAATGTTCAGTCTGCAGTCTGCTGGGATTGCCCACGAAGACACTCATGCTTCAGAAAAGCCACAAAAGAGTTCTGGCTGCGGGAAAATGTTTCAGTAACAAACCCCACTTTGGATAGGACCTAAGAGGACCCTGTGGAAGTCTTTTGCCTGTGGGAAAACTTTCAACCTGAGCTCCGTCCTCATTCAGCACTTGACCGCCCACCGGGTAGAGAAATATAGAGTTACCATTCCGCCACTCGGACTCAGGATTTTCCCCTTCCAGCCTCCGTCCGCTGCCACCTCTCACCTGAGCGGTGGAGGGAGAGGCACACGAAACAGCTCACAGGCCCCCGGAGCACCTCCCAGGGCTCTCCGGAACATTTCCACGTCACGCTGGGCATGATGTCATGCCCAGCGTGACTCGGCAGTGCAAGGTTGCCCCACAGCCTGTTTGATAACAATAGGCACCCGAGATTCTATCAGGGCCCTGTTTTTTCCGAATTGGCCGCGGGATAACCTGTTGCTTCTGCAGTGCGCAGACATGACATCACTCTCTGCGCAGTGCAGAAGTGTGGGGTCCCACTGGGGCCAATTGGATAAAAGTAGGCCTCCAAAATGAGATTGGAGGCCCATTTTTACCCAATTGGCTCCGGCGCGACCCATTGCTTCAGCGTTGTGCCAGAAATGACGTTATTTCCAGCTCAACGCTGAAGCGTGGGGTCCCACTGGGGCGAAGATGATCAACATGGGCTCCTCACACTAGATTGGGGGTCCTACTTTACCTAATTGGCCCCAGTGTGACCGGTCATTTCCCCGTCCCGCTGGGAATGACGTCATTCCCACCACGATGGGGAAAGGCTTTGTCACGCCAGGAGATGATTTGATAAAAATCAGCCTCCCAGACTTGATCAGGGGCCTATTTTTAACAGATCGTCCCCTGGTGTGACCTGTCGCTTCTCCGTCACGCTGGGAAAGACATCGTTCCCAGCATGACGCAGAAGCATTCGGAAGCACACATGCTCTCTGCGCGCATGCAAGGTGAGTACTTCCGCTGCACCCTCCTTCTCCCCTCCCCTGCTCTGAGCCGCAGGGCACTTGGCAACCCTAGAGAAAAGCCATCCCAAATGGCCAGATGGAAAGCCTCAGTCACCACTCCGATCTGAACTCACCCCTGAGAATCCACTCTGCAGAGAGCCGCCATCACTGTCAGATTATGGGAAGCCAGAAATCGCACATCCTTAATCGCCAGCAAGAATAACTGTTTTAAACCTTTGGGGGCTTTAAAGTCCTATTGGACTTTAATGAAGCATTGAAACAGCAAGACTGCTGTTTGGTCTGCTAGCTTGCTATTTTTACTTTTCTGGGGAGGCGGAGTGTGTCTTGGAGTGGGGATGTGGCTTGGAGTGGGCACTTTTAGTGCCCGCCTGGTCCTTGCCAGGGAAGGGGTGGGCACCTGGTGTGGCACAGGGGTGGGTATCCCCTCTGAACAGGGAGGGGAGCTATTGGGCCGTGTGCCTCTGTTAGGGGCCCACCGTTGTGGCGTTTTTTCCTCTCTGTCTGGTAAATCCCCGTTGGGGGTGGGGGTGGTTTTGGAGGGGGCAGCGGATGGATCAGCAGTCCGTGATTGGCTGCTTCTGTGTGTGCCACTCACAGGGGGCTCAAGGGCTGCCAATGCAGGATTGGTGGGTGGTGCTGGGAGTCTCCGGGCGATTCCAGGGGATTCGGGATCCTCCAGTTAAGGGTGAAGCTGGTTCAGGTAACGAGATGGAGGAGGAAGAAACCAAGGGTGAGGTTTAAAATATTACAGGATGAGAAAACAATGAGGAGAACGGGCTGTGCCAAACTTTAAGTTATATCACCAAGGGGCGGCCCTGGTTTGGATGACTGGCTGAATTATGATGAATCCGCGTAGTAGACGTATCCAGCTGGAGACAGAGAATGCCAAGGAAGGGATCCACAACTATCCACGGCGCAAGAAATCACTGAAATCTCTTCAAAAGCAGGATGGGACTAAGTCCATACTAAGAGAGGGACTCCTTAAAACATGGTAGAAACAGACCGAGCCCGCCAATTTCCCCCTTGATGTCGCCCGGAAATGCATTCTATGATGCAGCCACCAGAAGCAGAATCCATCAGTCCAGCTGTGAGTCAACGACTGATGAGAAAGGAAATATCGGGCAAGGAAGTCAAGCTCAACATAGATATATTCCAGGACTGACGTATCGCCAAACGAGTCGAGGCTCAAAGAGCAATGTAAGAAACAAGGCTGTTAATTAAGGGGGGAAACTGAATGGGAACTATGAATATCTGGAGATCTGAAACATCTCCTAGGGAAAATTCATAAAATATGATTGTAACACCACACAGAAACGGAGCAAGTCAAAACCTGTAAGATAAAATGGATGGAAAAATTGGGAGAAACTATTACGATGAACCTACGGGAAGATCTGTGGACCAGGGATATAACATTTTCAGCCCGTCAATTACTAAGAGAAAACTGGTATAAAATGTTTTTCAGATGGTATATATCTCCTAAAGACGTTGCACAAATTACTAAGTGCCAATGCTGGAAATGTCAGTGCACGGATGCAACGTCTTACCACATGTGGTGGACCTGTAAGAAAGAGCAAAAATATTGGATAAAGAAAATGCACAAGGAAATGCAGAAGATTTTGAAAACGGAGATTTGCGTGGAATCCAAAAAACATGTCATTAAATATCCTACGAAATAATCTCAGAAAAGAGCCAGGAGACCTCGTTCGCTACATGCGACAGCAGCTAGAGTGCGAGATGCAGCGAGATGCCTCTCCTGAAGTGTCAGAGTGGACAGATAAGGGTCATGAATACGGCGCAATGGCCCAATTAACTGCTTGTGTACCCAAGAGCTCAAGAAAGGGATGTGGGGGGAAATGGAGAGATTTCTTTGATTACTTAGCCCAGAACTAATATTAATTAAGCGCACTTAGCATAAAGATAAAGGGATGACAAACAGGAAAGAATTAGTGAAATAGTTGATACTACCTTTTCTATGAGTAAGGAGGGGAAGGAGATTTACTATACAACTAAGTTTTATCAACTGAATTCAATTTTAAATGTAGTGCCTGTTTGTTATAATTTAGTTACAGAGATATTATTTAAGTTAGTCTCAAATTCATTTCAATTACTGCCTGAATAAGCTTTATTATGTATTTTTATTGTTATATCTAATCTTTTCTTTTAAAGAAAATGTTCAAAAAAAAACCCCCCAATTCTATTTATTCTTGTGGACAATTAAGGGTGTATGATTTCTGGCTTCCCACAGTCGGGACAGCTTTATGGCTGTGTAGATTCTCTGAATTTATAGTGGGTGAAGGTTTCCGTACAATCCCTGCATTTGGGATGGATTCTCTCCCGCGTGGGGTCTAATGTGCCCGAGAAGGAGCTTTTTTAAGGAAGGACCTTGAATGGTCCTTTTGCCACAGGCAAAAGACTTAACAGGGTTTGTTTCTTGTGTGCCCTCTTGGGACCTGGGATTGGTTCCTGAAACATTTTCCTGCAGTCGGAACTCCTGTGTGGCTTCTCTAAAGCATGCGTGTTTTCGTGGGCAATGACAGCGGATGGCACACTGAACCTTTTCCCATACCACAAGCGCTTGAAATGGCTTCTCTGCACAGCCTTGCCTGGCCTGCGAAAGAAACCAGAAAGGGGAGATTTTAGTCCACTGGTCCAACCTTCGGCATGCCATGTTCCTTCAGGAAACAACGCCCCTGTGAAGACGCCTACAGTCAGAGGAAATGGTGCCAGGCCATTGGCCGGCCGAGGAATGAATGAGGGACTGCCCCCTCCCCCACCACTTGTCTCTCAGGACAAACCCCAAGCGGACTGGGTTCATCCAGGTCAGCCGTGTCTGCAGTGGCTGGCCGGCAGGGAAGGGTCTTTGGGAAGAGCAGCTCCCGGAGCTCCTCCAGGAGAAAACCTGGGCTTGAAGCTGGGGCAGCAATCATGGCTCTTTCCTCCTTCTTTACCCTCATCACAAGAACGCAGTGAGGGAGGGCACAGAGAGAGAGGGTGTGACGGGCCCAAGGTCACCCCATGTGCTTCTCCATTGCCGGTCTGGCAAACTAAGCCATACTCCACAGTCGAAGGGAAGCAGCAGCCCTTCCCTCTTCTTTGCCCCCATGGTTCCCTTCTTTGTTCCCTTTCTTGGGGTTTCGTGGTTGGGAAAGCTTCTTTTTACAGTAACAACAGCACCAAAAATAGCCCTCAGTCTCAGATCCATGCAGGACCCTGCCCGAGAGAGGCACTTTCTCTCTCTTTCTTCGTTTTCAGGGGGAGAGCTGCAAAGGGCCAGGGCTCAGGTGGCCGACTGCTTGGAGGAAAAAGCTGTTTCCTCCAGTCGTGTTGGCAACCCTCCTCAGCAGCTGAGCCTCAGCTTTGCATGCCAAAGTCGAGATCGCTCTCCGGGTCTCCTTTCCCAGGAGAGGACGGCTTCTTTCTTCCTTCCCACCTCCCAGAGGGCGAAGACAAAGAGGCCTTTGCTAAGGGGGCCAGGCAGCACCAGGAGACCGCTTGCTCAAGGGCAGGCGACACCGAGGGCCCTTTTTCTCACAGAAACCAAAGCGGGTCCCTCTTTGGCCTGGGACAGGTCTGTTGTGTCAAGGGTCAGTTTCAGATATCGGGCTGAAGAGAGGGAAGGGGGCTTGGGGGCTGCCATGGACCAAGGAAAACTTCAAGGGGGGGGGCTTGCAGGGGAGCAGCAGTCCTTTGGGCTTGTTCCCTGCTTCTCGGGAGGGGGCTGTCTTTATAACCCCCCCACCCATTCTGCTGGGAAATGGCCTTACCTGCTGGTCAGAGGAGGAGTTGGAGTTCAGGGGGGACGTTGCTGCTGTTCCGGTAGTCGATAGCGACTAACGCAAGTCCCGCCCTGAGTTCTCTTTCCTGTAGATGTGAACCAAAAAGACCCCGGATCACCCCAATTCTTCTTTCCCCATCACATCGGGAGGGGGCGGCTTCCACTCACCCACCCACCCTGAAGGCCCCTCGCCAGGTGGGCCCACTTGCTCACCTCCTCCTCGTCGTCCAAAACTGCCTGGGCCTGGCCGAGGAGGGAGAGGACCACGAAGGCGGCTCCCTCCCTCACCCAGTCCGGGCCCAGGCAGACGATGAAGTCCCAGCAGGCCAGGAGGCATTGTGAGAGCTGCTCCTCACTCAGGCAGGCCTGGAAGTGCTGCAAAGAGAAGTCCCCCTCAGCGGCGGCTCACTCTCTCCCGGACACAAGGGGAGTGGCCTGGACACCTGACCCTGCGGAGCCCCCCCCGGCTTGCCCCCCCACCTCTGCCTAGCCCCCTTTCAGCAGAGAGACCAGAAGCTCCCCCTCTCATCCCGCTACACTCCGGAGGGCGAGGGAAATGGAAAGCCAGGTGTCATCGGAAGGGGAAGAAGCGTGGAAAGGGTGAGTCCTGACTGCAAGCGAGGGGAGGCCTGTGTCTCTTGGCACCGCTGGCTAAGGAATTCCTGGCCGTGACTGTCAGGCTTTCTGGAGGGGAAGGGCATAAGGACCCCATTCGCCCGGGACCCTCCCTTCTCAAGAGAGCTGTCTTGGAAAAAGACCCCTGCCAGCACCGCCACAACGTTCTCCTTACCTTTCCCATAGAGATGACATTCTGGTACTGGGACCTCCAGGCCTGCCCGTCCTCTGCCTTCCACCTCAGGCGGCGCCCCCTCCGGCCCAGCCCTGGCAGGAAGAAAGCTCACGTTCAGCCTCGGCTGCCCTGACCGGCACAGCTTCCCGTCCTTCTCCTCTGGGTCTCTGTCTCTCTCTCTCCCCCCCCATCTGAGCCCCCTCCCCTCCAGCCCCCCTTTCTCCCTGACTCCCTCCTGAGTTGCTGTCGCAGAGCTCTGAGGCAAGACTCGAGAAATGCAAGGGCTGCGAGGGGCGCGTGAAGGTTCCCCTTCCGTGTGGGCTCAAGGGGTGGGGTCTTGGGAGGAAGCGTGTCGGGGACGGTCCTGGCTCTGCTACTGTGCATGGAAAGAGCCACATTTTCAGAAGATGCATCCTTGCATAAGGGCCATGAAGTCCATGGGCATGAAGGGAAACTTCGAGCACAGTTGGTTGAGCGATCTCAAAGGTCAGCTGGCCTCCTCCATCCCTGTTGACTTACCCTTCTGGCCCAGCAAGATGTCATAAAGCTGGCCCACGGACTCCCTGGCTTGCTCCCGAATCCGGGGTTCGGGATCCACCAGGGAGAGGGCCAGCGGGGCCAGAAGGTGGCCGATGTCGGGCTCGAAGAAGTCCTAGAGGGAGGGAAAAGAAGAGGCGTCTTTTCCAAGCCACAAAGAACCCTGGGCTTGACTCTGAGGTCCCTCCTGGTGGTCCTTTGAGGGTCTGAATGGGGCCCCAGTTCTTAGCACTGAGCACCCTCGTCCTGTCGAGGCGGTCCAGGGGCAAGGCAGGGGCCTCTGTCTGCTCTCTGCATTCTCTGCTCTGCGGCGGGTGGTGCCTCTCTTTTGGGACCCAGAAGGCGATTCTCAGGGATATCCGCTTGGTTGTCATCACCCCCTCCCTTCTCGGCCTCTCTCTCCGTCCTCCCCTTAGAAAGCTAAAGAGAATGCCTGCCAGGCTTTTCCCAGCAGAGGGTGGATTTCTTAAGTCCTCAAGAACACCCTTTCTTTCTAGGGCAACCCCTTTGGGGTGGACTGGATTCTCACCGCCAAAAAGTCTGAAGCCTCATTTTCCCTGCTGACTTGCACTGGCTCAGTCGGCTCTTGCTGTTTTCTCTGCACTGAACCCTCACCCTTTGCATCCCCCCCTCGGTCAGAGCCGCATCCTCTGCTCCAAAGTCTGCACATGGCGACTCCTGGAGCTCTGCCCCCACCCTGAATGCAGATTAGGATGCCCAGCGGAAGGGATTCTGTGCTCCAGACAAGGAGAGGGCAGCAAAGCCTCTCCCGAAGGAGAGTCCAAAGGGAACGGATGGGGCATGGGCTGTGAGCCAGGCCAAGGGAGCCCCCACAGAGACAAGGACCTTGGCAAGTGAGACCAAGCCTTCCCCCTCACCCTGCTCCCCCCAAACCCCAGACAAACACTTACATGAAAAGCCAGGAGGCGGCAGGCATAGGACAGCAGGGAGCTGTACAGGGAGAGGGCTGTTGATCTCACCCCTGCCCTCCTGTTCTGCATCCAGTAGGACAGATGCTGTGGAAAGAAGCAACGCTTCCGAATCAGGCCCCCGGCTCTGTGCCCACAGCTGTGCCCACCCAGGACTTTGCTCCTCTGCAGAGAAATCTCCTCCTGTGGGATATCTGCCTGCATCCATTCTGGGATTGTGACCTCAGGACAGGGGGAAGAAAGGAAGGCACCACTTCTTCCCGGACAAGTTCCTGTGCCTTGCCCAGAGAAACTGGAGGATGGGTCAGCCCCAAAGGTCCATTCTCCCAGCTGCACCCCACACAGGCCCAGTCCACACGTGGCTTAACCGTGCTTAGACTCCAAGGCACAACAGGAGACGCTCCCAGGAACCTCTCCGGGGCAACGGCCGGGGCACGTCATGAGGTGGGGAGTTCCAGCGTGGCCAGGGGGGAAGTGGAGGGGACGGCCTCTCCTGACCCCCGGGGATCGTCTCTTCCCTGATTGCTCCATCCCCTCTTCTCTTACACACTTACGTCAAGTAGTCCCACCAGATGCAGAACAGAGGGCAGCCCCCTGTACAGTCCCTGCAGCATTTCCAGCAGGGCCTCCTCTGCCTCGCGATGGAGGGTCTGGAAGGACAGAGGGGGTCAGCAAAATTACTTGCTTGCTTTCCTGTCCAAACAACCCTCCGTTGGAATTGGGCTCATGGCTGGTGGAGGCACTGCAGCTGAGGCCTCTTTCCCAAACACCACCACCCCCTTTCAGATCTGAGGAGCAAAAGAATTCCTTGGAAGGCCTTTTGGATCCAAGGCTCCCAACAGACAAGAAATTGCCTGCCTCTGGAGCTGTCTGTTTAGTGCCCTGAGGCTGGAGGCTTGGCTCTTCATCCCTAAGTCCTGGGGGTGAGCAGAGAGGCTGGGGACAGTCGCTACCAGACCTGGATCGCTCGCTTGCCCCTTGGGCGGTCCCTGGAGGGTCCCTGCTGGTTGGGGATTCTGGTTGCGGCAGCCCTGGGTTCCCCAACAGAGGACAACCCCTCCTCCCAGAAAGCCACTCCGGCAGGAACATACCTGGCTGGCTGCATCCTGGTGGCCTGGGCTTTCTCCGATGATGACCCGGAAAGCCCAGGCCACTATGGACCTTTCCAGGTCCCACGAGAGGGCGGGCAGGAAGTGGCTGGCAAGGAAGAGGAGAAATGATTGGACTCTGCCGTGCATGGGAGGGAGGGAACTCTCTGGGCCTGCCCCCCCCCCATCCAACCCAAAGCCTAGGCAAAGCCCCAGGTCCACACGCTGACTGAGGGGGACCGGCAGCAAAGCCCACCCACAAGAGGCCAGTCGGGGCAGCGAAGCCAAAGGGGGCCTCTGGATCCAAGGGCCGGCCTTCCTCGGGGTGCTCAAATGACTCCTGCGCCCTTGCTGGCCAGGAAGAATCATTCCCCCAAGAGAGGCATACCTGAGGCTGGTGATGGCCTTAAGGCACTGGAGGAGCAGGGGCGAGGTGGTGAAGAAGTCTGACATCATGATGTCCTAGGAGTGACGAAGAGGCAAACACAGCTGACCGTAGCCCCTAGCAGCCCCACGAGCACTCCTGTCTCCCGCTCTCTCCACCCCACAGGAGTGGGTCTTGGCTCTTGGGCCTTCCTTAGCCCTGCGCACAAATCCTCAGAGCAGGAATTAGTCTCTTGGAAGGGAATGCATTGCGGGACTCAAATGCCTCCCGCTCAAAGCACAACCCCAAGATCACTCAGAATACAAAAAGCCAGAAAACAGCGGACGGAATGCTGAATCCCAGCCAATGGCCGGCAGGCAAGGATGTCCAGGAGAGGACAGTCCGTCCCAGAGAGGCTGCCTGCCCCCCCACCCCCCAGTCTCTCTCCTGGACTCTCGGGCCACCCGTCCCTGAGAAGGAGGCCCTCCGCATAGCCGCCTCACCATCAGGCAGCTTCCCATCTCAGCAGGCTGTCCACGGGAGCTGAGAAGCTCACTTGGAAGTCCACCGGGCGGATAAAAGCCTGGTGGGAAAAGCACGCACCCCCACCTGCCCCGTGTGCAGCAAGACTCTGGGAGAGGTGAGCACGAGCCTCCACCACATGTCGGTTGCCTTCTCCATCGGAGACATTGCAGCCCTGCCCTACGTGTGCCAGTGGCCCTCGCCCTGCTCTCTCTCTCGCTCCTTCCACGGGAGGGTGGCCAGGCCCTTTTCCTGGGCTCCTTTGGCCTCCTGGTCGGCCCCCAGGAAGAGTCACAACGTCTTCCCTCCCGCTTCTCTCTGCTCCAGCCACAAGCCGGCCGTGCCCCCATCTGTCCCCCTCCTCCCCTCCTATCTCCTACCGCCCTGTTCCCACTGGAAGCGGCTCTTGGATTCTACTCACTTTGATCTTCTCCACCACCTCTTCCTTCGGGCAGGGGAGATGGTATTTCCCCTGCCGCTTCCCCTGCTCCGCCAGGCAGATGACGTCTGCCAAAAACCCACTGCTCACTCCCTGGAAGTAGCAAGAGTCAGGCTGTTAGCAGGGCAGGGACCACCCCGGGGCCCACGCTGAGGTGATGGGCCCAGGGGGTCCTCACGTTTCCATCGAGATTCTCTGAAGGAGTCCCTCTCGCTTGAGAGTGGTTGATCCCCCATCCCAAACAGGCCTCTGAAGAAGCGGGGGGGGGGGGCTGCCTCCTACCACTCCTTGCCTTCATGGCCCAGGGAAGAGCAGCAGGCTGAGCCAGCCGGATTTGCTCCCTGGCCAAATATCCCTTCTGGCCACCTTGGAGGCCGCTGGGTATTACCTAGGGGGACACGGGGAGCAGACCGCACCCTTCGGAGGCCGAAGCACTCCGGAAGCCAGCAAAGAAGCTTTCTTTGGGACCAGGAATCAGGGCTCCAAAACGCCCTCTTCTTCTGTCAGTACCCTGCACCCAGCAGCCAGATGGGCAGACAGGGCCCCTGTGCATCTGGCCCGACCTGGCTGCCATGGGGTTTGGGGTCTTCTGCTCCCAAAGGGAGTGGAAGAAGAGGGGTGGCATTGGGGGTCTCTGGAGGCTCAGCAAGGGAATGGAAATGGCCATGGGCCTTCTGGAGGGATATGGATGCCGGGGGGGGGGGGTGTTACCTGGCCACGCCCTCTCATGTGGTCCCGGATGGCCTTCTTGAGGGCCCTTTGCCTTCCTGATGTACAGGCTTTTAAAAGTTGGGAAGAAAGAGATGGAGGAGACAGTGAGACCGGGAAGAGTGGTGCTTCCTTCCACCTTCCAAGCTGTCTTCCCCGTCACCCCTCTCCATGGGCTTCCACACAGCTTAGAGCAGTCACACAGTCTCCTCAGGGGTCCGGATGGATCAGCGGGGAGGGGGGGTTGGAATCCTCTTTGCTGACCTCACGGGCTCCCCCTGCTGTTTTGAGAACAGTAGAGCAGGCTACCCTTGGGGGTGAGTCCAGGGATTTCACTCCCCTTTGCCCCTCTCGACACAGCAGGGGGACACGGGCTGGGGGTGGGGTGGGGGTGACAGCCCCTCCGGGCTTTCTTGGGCCTGCTTAGGCAAGGGAGACCTCCCCTTCCCCAGAAGCCAGGGAAAGTCTGGGGAAGAAGACTTCCGGTGGACCTGGAATTTTGGGGTCCGGTGCCCTCTTTCTGCTGTCTTTGGCCTCTTCCTTCTCCTCGAACGGGTCCGTCAGCCCGAGGATTGCATGCTATGGCGTGGGCCGGGAGCCTCACCAGCAAGGAGGTTTCTATCTGGCTTCAGCATTGGCCCCACATCCTGCAGCATCAGCCAGCTGAGCGAGGCTCCTAAGAGCTCCAGGGAGGGCCCACTCTGATCTCTCTCTCTCTCTCTCTCTCTCTCTGCCTGGTGTAGCCCCCAGCACTGCCAGGGCTCTGCAATGTACACCCGGGAGAGCTGGAAGGGTCCCGGGGGGGGGGGGCTGGTGCTGGGCAGAGTGGGAGCCTGAGCCTTCTAGAGCAGGTGGGGAGGCCACAGGGAAGCAACCCCCCCCCCCCCCCGCCAGGACGGACAGATCAGCCTCGTCCCCCGACACACTCCCCAGGGCCCGCAGCATCTCCTCACCAGGCGCTGCCTGAGGCTGCGGCGGCTCCTCATTGGTGGGCAGGGGGAAGATTTTACTCCCCCCCCCACACCATCGCGCCACTCGTCGGCGAAGCCTAGGAGAGAGCAAGATGGTGAGAAGTGGGCCTGGCAGCCTCCTCGCTCTCTTTGGGCGCTTGCCATGGTTTGGGGCTGCCGGAAACTCTGGGCCTGGCAGGCACTGGTGGTCCCCTGGAAGGATTGTGTGACGGGCACCTCAGGGAACCCTCAACTCTGGGCTTTCCTGGGGGTTTCCGGGTGACCTTTCTCTGAACAGGGAGGGCAGCTCTCCCCTCTGCTCGGCTGGGGAGGGGGAAGCCCGGTGTCTACTTCTGCTCTGCTGTTCTCCCCCCTTCACAGCCCAGGCCTGCTTGCAGCGTGTCCTGCTGTCGCCTGCTGCCTCGCCTCCTCTCTTCTGCCTCTTCCTCCATACCAATTCGATGCAGAGGCCGTGAGGCATTCTTGATCGTGGTTCGATACAATCCTTATTGATCGATTGACTTGGTTTATACCCCACTTTTCTACCCGGGGGCCGGGGATCCAAAGTGGCATACATCTTCTCCACTTTGTGCTCACAACTCGGTGCGAGTATATGACTGGCCCAATGGTACCCAGCCGATGTGAGAGGCTGGTGAGCATTCAACCCTAAGTGCTTCCCAGTCAGAGTCCCTAACAACAGCCCTGAAAGGTAGGCCGTTGTGAGTCCTCCCCCGATTGCTGAGAAGTGGAATGCCGAAGGGGAATTGGTGTCTGAAGAGGGATTTCAGCCCTCCATCTCCCACGTCACGTCAGCCTTTCTGCTGCAGCAACTGCTTTCTGCAGCTCACGGTCTGATGGGGCACTGAAAACTCTGAAACAAGTCCAGCTTTCCAATGGCCGACTGCCAGGAGTGAAGGCAGGTGTGCAACGAAGGCAGATGAGCCCCCCATGTCTCATGGCTTGCCCGACGGCAATGGGGCCTCTGTGTGTGCGGAGGAGCATCACAAGCACAGCTTTTCTTCCCTGCCTAGAAAACCTGGGGGTTGCCTGGGATGGAGAGCTGGGGGCCCCTTGTGGACAGGCGGGAGGAGGAGAAGCCCCTTCCAGGGCAGAAGGTCTGGGAAGCAGTCCCAGGTAGCCTCATGGGGGCCTGAGCATCCCTTTGTTGAGAGCCCTCCCTGGCTGGGGGAGAAAGGAAGGGAGGGAGGAAGGAGGAAGGGAGGAGGGGAGAGGCAAACAGATGAAATGAGAGGAAATCTCACTTACATCAAGAGGTGCTTGCTTCTAGAAGCCATCTGGAAGAATACCAAAGAGCAAGAAAGGCTATTAGTCCCAAGCGGAGAAGAATGGCTAGTGAGCCGCAGTCGCTAAACTGCAGCCCAGAAGGCATACAGAACCCGAAAGAGAAGGAACAGAATCAGCATGGCTGACGGAGGGCCACCTAGTCCCTGTTTGAAATCCTCTGGCGGAGGAGAGCTCGCCACTTCCCGAGGGAGCCTGTTCCACTGAGGAACTGCTCCAGCTCTCTGGAAGTGCTCCCTAATGGTTAGCCAGACACTGTTTTGCTTTAATTTTTGCCCACTGGTTCCGGTCCAATCCTCTGGTTCAAGAGAAAAGAACTTGGCTCCATTCCCTATGTGACAGCCCTTTAAATACTTGAAGAGGGCTGTCGTTTCACCTCCGGTCCTCTCCTCCCCAGGAGAAACAGACCCAGCTCCTTCAACCTTCCCCGATAGGACTTGAGCTCCAGAACTCCCCGGCCATCTTGTTCGCTTCCTTCGGACCCCTGCTGGCTTCTCAACAGCCTTCTGCAACGGTGGGGCCCCAAACAGAACACAACACTCAAGACTAAGCAGAGCCGCGTGAAGGGAAACTGTGACTCCACCGTGATCTGGACCGCAGGGGTGTGATGCTGCCCCCCCCCCCCCCGAACTGCCTCTCCTCCTTAGCTGCCTCCTCTCTCTGCTGACTTGCTTTCAGGGGATGGTCTACTAAGACCCCCGGTCCTTTTCTCATGCTCTGTTGCCGAGACAAGGCTCGTCCCTTCGAGAATGTTGCATTTAATTCTTTCTACCTAAATGCAGAACTGGACATTTCTCTTGGTTGAAATTCATTTGGTTAGTCTTAGCCCAGCTTTCCAGCCTGTCCAGATCTTCCTGAATCTCCTGCTGGATTAGCTCCCCCCCCCCCCGATCTAGTTTTGTCTGCACATTTTACGGAGCGCCCCCTCCATTCCCTCCCCCAAGCCATTTAAAGAGGTGTTAAGCAAGACAGGGCCCAGGACAGATCCCAGGGGCTCCCCCGTGTCTCCGGGCTCTGCTTAGAACGGAGGACTTCATAAGCCAGCACTTGGCACGGGGCCTGGAAGAAGGCCAGCGACCCTTTTTGCTACTCCACACAGGCCCCTCCCTCTGACGGGGGTCCCTCAGCTGGGAGGTTTCCCTACCTCGCTGGGTGCGGTCACATGAACCACTGCCGGGGAGGGGGGCTACCAGAGAGGAGGCTGGACCCCGTCTCTTAGCAACCGCCTCTGGGCCTGCCCTGTCATTCCCAGGGGGATAATGGCATTGATGACATCAGAGGTTGCTTGGCCTTCAGGAGAGGTTTTGCGCATTAAAAGCCAGCACTTAGAGGAGACAGGTTCCGGTCAAAATATGAACCACCCCACAGCTATTTGCGTATTAAATGTATATACCTCCTTCAGTAGGAACTTTCCAAGTGCAGAATACCCTCAGAAGCCTTCTTCTGTCCCGTCACAAGCCTCTGGAAGGTTCCGTGGCGCCCAGGGCCTTCCGGGGCCCATAAGAGCACCTCAGAGCTCCTGGCTGAAGCTTTGCTGTTTACGCTGTTTTGTGCCTCCAGACAAAGGGAAAGACTTGTCCTACTGCATGGAATTAAGTTTGCGAGCCGGACCTTATTTACAACACAAGTTCCTTCGTGCAAGCAACAGCCATGCAATTTGGATCGGCCATCATATGAAGATCCTCCAGGAATCCCTCTTTTACCACAGGAGTCAATAGAGACAGAGTGTTGAATAGATTCCCCATGAATAAATATCGCTGTCACAGAGGGAAAATCCGAATCCCCAGGATCATAAATGAGAGGATTGGGAGGGGACGGAGTCTCCTCCCAAAGTCATCTGAAGTTTCCCCTGACGACCCCCCCCCCGTTTTCAAGCCTCCTCCTCCTCCTCTTGCTGCCCCCTTATTCAGTTTAATGTTCCCTTCCTGCTTTCCTAACCCCGTTCTATTACACAGAGTTTGGGAGTGGGTCCTGTGCCGGCCGCTTGGGCACGAGGGGGAAAGGGCTGGGGATGAGCCCTGCAAACCGGCTGAAACCAGCAGAGACGAGGGAGAAAACCTTCTCCCTTTCAACACTGAAATAACCAGGGTGTTTCTAGAGCCGGCTTTGATTTCCTCTCCTGGTGAATTTCTTTCTGTCTCTCTAACACACACATGTACGTGTGCACATACAACACACCCAACTGCCTGAAGAGTCTTGGCTCGCGTTCTGGGCTCACTTCCTCCCACCGCCGATTCTGGAACACAGAGCCCTCAATTGAAAGGAAAGGTCCTCAGCATTATTGTTCTGTTTGGTTCACGTGCTGATGACAAAGAAAGGGGCATTGAAAGGGGGAGGGAAGGGGTGTTGCATTGAATCAGGGCGCGCTCATCCTACAGAGTCAGGGGATGAGTTTGGGGTTGGAGTTCGTTAATCAATCCCGTCCTGTGGCTCTCCTTCACGCCTCACAGACATGCTGTAGCCAGTCTACCGGATCAGAAATATTCACAGACTTGGAGAGAAATCTGCAAGAAATCTGCAAGGCAGGAAAAGTGTCTCTAACTTTGGTAGATGGATGTTTGATACACAAACCTGTTTAGAACAAGAGAAAAGAGCAGGAGACCAATAACACCCTGAAGGCTAACAACATTCACTGTAGATGCAGAGGAGTTAGCCGTGTTAGTCTGTGGTAGCAAAATCAAAAAGAGTCCAGTAGCACCTTTAAGACTAACCAATTTTATTGTAGCATAAGCTTTCGAGAATCAAGTTCTCTTCGTCAGATGCATGATACAGAGACTGGTCAAATATAGAAGAGGAGGGAGAGAAGGGGAGGAGAGAGAAGAGGCAATTAGGGGGGGAAAGGGGAGGGTGCAACCAAAACATTCCTTTGCTAGTATATGTAAACATCTCCTTTTGGTGTGTGGATCAGTTGGCTTCAAAGGAGCTTGCCCTGTTAGTTTGTAGCAGCCAAACAGCTAGACCATCCAATTCCAATGCAGTATGAGCCTTCGATAACCACAGCTCTCCTTGCCAGATGCATCTGACAAAGAGATCTGTGGTCCCCGAAAGCCCACGCCAGGTCCCACTGAGCTCCCCCAGACCCCGCCTCTGTAAAGGAAATCTGTTACCTGTGATAATGTGATAACCATTCATAGTCCCTATTCAGTCCCAGCTTGGCAGAGTCAAATTTGCGTATGAATTCTAGTTCAGCAGCCTCCCGTTGGATTTTGTTTTTGAAAGGTTTCTGTTGAACCACAGCGACCTTTAAGTCTTTGCTGGAATGTCCTGGTAGATTGAAGTGTTCTCCCACTGGTTTCTGGACGTTTCCATTGCTAATGTCAGATTTGTGTCCATTTATTCTTTTGCGTAGAGGTTGGCTGGTTTGTCCAATGTACAGAGCAGAAGGACATTGTTGGCACATGAGGGCATATATCAGATTGGAGGATGAGCAGCTGTAAGAGCCAGAGACAGTGTAGTTGATGCCATTGGGTCCTGTAATTGTATTCCCTGGGTAGATATAGGGGCAGAGCTGGCATCTGGGTCTGTTGCAGGGCCTGGTACCTGTGCTGGTGACTCTGCTGGCTGATTCATGGTTGTGAGTGAGAAGTCGTTTAAGGTTGGGGGGCTGTCTGTAGGCAAGGAAAGGTCTTCCACCCAGGGCTTCTGAGAGAGAGGTATCATTTTCCAGGATGGGTTGTAGCTCGCTGATGATACGTTGGATGGGTTTGAGCTGGGAGCTATAGGTGACAACCAGTGGTGTTCTGTTGTTAGTTCCTTTAGGTTTGTCCTGGAGCAGACTGTTTCTGGGTACTAGTCTGGCCCTGTTGATTTGTTTCTTCACTTCATTTGGTGGGTACTGTAGTCTCAAAAATGCTTGTTGTAAATCTCTTAAGTGTGAGTCTCGGTCGAGAGCATTGGAGCAGATACGGTTGAAACGTAAGGCTTGGCTGTAGACAATAGACCGAGTGGGATGTTTAGGGTGGTAGCTGGAGGCATGTAGATATGAGTATCGGTCTGTTGGTTTCCGGTATAAGGTGGTATTTATTCGTCCATTATGTAGTTGTACAGTGGTGTCCAGGAAGTGTACCTGTTGTGTAGAGTGGTCCAGGCTTAGGTTGATAGTAGGGTGAAAGTTATTGAAGTCCTGATGAAATCTCTCAAGAGCTTCCTTCCCATGGGTCCAAATGATGAAGATGTCATCCAGGAATCTTAAGTATAGTAGTGGTTCCAGAGGATGGGAGCTGAGGAAGCGTTGCTCCAAGTCCGCCATGAATATGTTAGCATATTGTGGTGCCATGCGTGTGCCCATGGCTGTGCCATTAATCTGTAGATATAAGTTGTCACCAAATTCGAAGTAATTGTGAGTGAGTACGAAGTGACCAAGTTCAGTGGCGAGGTGTGCTGTGGTTTTGTCCGGGATGGTATTCCCTATTGGTGTATAAAGCCCCCACGTCCATGGTTGCTAGGATGGTGTCATCTGGTAGGTTGTCAATGGACTGTATTTTCCTGAGGGCAAACTCCTTTGAAGCCAACTGATCCACACACCAAAAGGACTGCTTCAATTTATCCCCTAGATTTCCACAGACATTTTTTGCCCTTAGTTTTCACTTTGGTCCCCCCTGTTTTACCCCAATCTTTTTCTGGAAGCCAATTTTAACTTGATTATTTCCCCTGTGCGCAAGGTCTCTTTTCATTTTGTTTGTCCCACCCACCTCCACCCACTTTTCGACTATTGGACATTCATCATCATTGAACCTCTCGCCCATCTTCCTTTCTCCTCTTCCTGGTTTTGTTTTTTTAGCTATTTTTTATCTAGTCCCTCTTTATTGTATCCCTTGCAGAGACGTAAGGAAAAAAGCCATAATCCTGTCATCGATGGAACAGGCTAGAGAGTATATATATTTTGAAATGAAAGCTGGGAATTCAGAGACTCTGCTGCATGTATTGTTACAACAGGAGGTGAATATATCACTATGAAAATGATGATTTTTTAAAAAAAAAGATTCCCAAAGCCCTGAGGGTCTGGGGTTGGGGGGGATTTCTGGCCCAACACCCACGGTGTGAAAAGAACGGAGCCACTGCTGCTCCAGCCTCCATCCCAACAGAGGCTTCTTTGGCTGGCTGGTGCTAGCCTCCATCTCCGAGCTCTGGGTCAGCCCAGGTGGAGCTCTCCAGCTTGGACTTAGGTATCGTTGGTGGAGCTGCCCCTCTTTTAGGCTTCCCCATACACAGGGCCGGTGCCAGAGTATCTGGCGCCTGAGGCCAGGGGGGGCAGCTTTAGGACTGCTACTGCCCCTTTGTGCGAGTGCACACAGAGAGCACGCGCGCACCTGGACTATGGGGCGGCAGGTGGCTGGGTGGGAGGGCTGAGAAGCTGCCACCCCAGCCAGGCATGGAGGGTGGCTGGGAAGGCGCACGTGTGTCCTCCTAGCCCTCTTGCTCCATTGCTCCACGCTCCACCCTGGACACCTGCCATGCCATGCTATGCATGGCTGCAGCTCCCAGCTCGGGGTGCGTGTTGGAGGCAGCAGCAGTGCAGGAGAGCCGGGAGGCTGCAGTAGCTGTGTGCCAGGCGTAGCAGGTGGCCAGAGTGGCACGCGGGCAGCTTCCCATCCTTCCCGGTCAGCCATCTGCAAGCTGCTGCCGCCAGCTCCTCGGCATGCTCCCTGCCCCCGGTGCCCCCTCCAGCGCTTCGGTGCTGGAGGCAATCGCGGGGGTTGCCTCAATGGAGGCGCCGGCCCTGCCCATACAGCCATAGAGATGTTCACTTGCCATAATTCACTGGTAACATTATTAAGCATGAGCAAGTATGGTGAAGCATGCTTAGCAGCAGCAACTTAAACCTTTTTGTTTCCAAAGTGGGAATTGCATTTCACTATGCTAGTGATCCCTAACTTGGTGACCATAGACAGCGGACACTTGCCAGTATAGTTCTTGGCACTCACTTGTTTCTTATCCAAAGCATCCCTTCTTCCAAGAAAAAAGCCGTTTCTGGCATTCCTCTGTTTCATTGGCATAGGACGTGCTTCAGAAGAGCCCGGGAGCATCTCTTTTGTGTCTACAAGGAGCACCCATGTGAAAACAGCCACCTGCACCTGTTCTGATGGCTCCCAGCTGGTAAGCCAGGGTGTACTTGACAAGGGTACGTGACCTTGTTAACCTGTGCTAAAGGACCACTGATACTATCTATCTCGGGACAGTGCAGAATTAACTGAATCCCATATGGAAGATAGAAGTCCTTAAGAGGGTGATATGGAGGGACCATCAACACTAGATGAATATAAGAGGAGTCTGTTCCTCACCAAACACCTGCCTGCGTGCATTTTTGCAGTACGTAAGTTGAGATAATGCCTTGACCTCGATAGCCCAGCTGAGCCTGATCGCAACAGATCACAGAAGCTAAGTAGGGCTGACCTTGGTTAGTAAATGGATGGGAGACCTTCAATGAAGACCATTGGAGAGGCAGGCAACAGCAAAACACCTCTGTTTGTCTCTTGCCATGAAAACCCCACAAGGGGTGGCCATAAGTCAGCTATGACTTGAGTGCACTCCCTACAACTAAGTTAAGATAATAGCTTACATCTGTATTTTGGACCCCACATATCTTGGATCATGCATCTGTGATGCAACATTCAAAAACATAATGAGGGAAGTCTGGAAGGAGGCAGCATGTAAAAGGCGTCTGCAAAACAATAGAGCTGAGCAAGGAGGAATCATGGGCGTGATGAGATGTGTACTGAGAAGACAATGTTTCACCAAGGGGTTATTTATTGTTCATGGCTGGAAGACCAGCATACCAGACTCACAGAGCTTTTTTTCTGGGAAAAGAGGTGGTGGAACTCAGTGGGTTGCCCTCAGAGAAAATGGTCACATGGCCAGTGGCCCCACCCCCTGATCTCCAGACAGAGGGGAGTTTAGATGGCCCCCCGCGCCGCTCAGCAGCGCAGAGGACAATCTCAACTCCCCTCTGTCTGGAGATTAGGGGGCGGGGCCACTGGCCATTTGACCATTTTCAAGAGGTTCCGGAGCTCCGTTCCCCCGTGTTCCCCCTGAAAAAAAGCCCTGCAGACTCCTGTCCAGGTGAACATGCCCCACTTTTTAATTCAAGGCCCAATGTGCACTAAAAGAGTCTGAACAAGGGAGATACTTTCCTTCTGCCGTTACTAGCTCAATGCCTAAGGAGCCAGTAGCTCAGGTTTTTATATATTAATTCTAGACTACAGCCACGTGTGGTTGAATAATGCACTGTTGTTGCACCAGAGCGATCATTTGCAAGCGGTCTCATGATTGCTATAGCTCAAGGATACCACAATATCCCATTATGTACGGATGTTTCATTTGAAATGGGTGCTGGAGGAGAGTTTTGTGGATACCATGGATGGCCAAAAAGACCAATAAGTGGGTACTGGATCAAATCAAGCCTGAATTTTCCCTAGAAGCAAAAATGACAAAACTGAGGCTATTGTACTTTGGTGACATCATGAGAAGACAAAATTCTCTGAAAAAGTCAATAAGGCCAGGAAGAGTGGAGGGCTGTAGGAAAAGAGTAAGACCCAAAACGCGATGGCTTGACTCCATCAAAAAACCGACGTCCTCCGATTTGCAGGATCTGAGCAAGTTCTGTTCTGGAGGTCTTTCATTCATAGGGTTGCCATAGGTCAGAGGTGACTTGATGGCACATAACACAACATAGATGGGTAACCTTAAGCAGTGGTCTACCTAAAAGCAGTCAGGGAACGTGGACTGAGCGCCAAGACACTGCTACAAGTTTAGAAGGAGCACGGATCCAGATGGGGTGAAACCCAGAAATCACGGAGAATAAGCAGAATTCAAGCAATTGTAGCCTCAAGCTTTTACAACGCTACAAAATATTTAAAAGCCTCCCAAACAGTCAGCTATTTCAGCTATCTGCAGTCTGCAGCTGTTTCACGCAAGAAGGGAGACAAGAGGCCAAAGAGGTAAAGCCGCAGAGAAAGCAAGAAGAAAACAGCGATTGGATTTGTGAGGATCCAGGAGGACAGAGCATCTGAGCAGCAAATACCAAAAGGAGAAGACAAGACTTGACATAATCCTGCAGCTACGTGTGTATGGTGTGATGCAACAACAGAGGCAAGGCATCCGAACAACAGAAGCAAGGCATACAAACGACATCGCAGGACAGGGTTTTGCCAGATTCTGGTCACATCACAGGAAAAGGGGCAGAATTCTGAAAGAATGTTTTCTTTCTGAGCTGGGAAAGAGGGAGGGGAGAAGGTAGAAGATCAGATTTATACCTTGATGGGAAAAGTAGACATCTGGTCCTCAGAAAAGCTGTAGAAGGGGGGACGTCTTTAGACAGTGGTGCGTTTGAATCCTGTCTTTGTAATTTAAACCATTTGCATTGCCCACCAAAGGGCCCCCTCTCTCCACTTCCTTGTTCTGGGTCAGATCAGGAAAGAGAGGGGCTTTGGGTGGGCAATGCAAGTGGTTTAAATTGTGTCTTGATATGTTTCCGTGGTGGGTGAACCTTTGCTTGGGAATATGGCCCCTTCCCGGCATGAAGCTACGCTGCTAAAGCTGGGGGGCATTAGTTGCCGCCCTGGAAGGAGGGAGGCAGCACCAGCCCTTCCTTCCACTCCAGGGTTGGGCTGGGAGGACGGAGACAAGGGCCTCGGGAGGCTGCTCCGCCCTGCCCAGCCGCCGTTGGGAAGAGTCGCCCGGCCTGAGCAGAGCAAGTTTCTCTTGCTTCTGTAATTAAGACTTGTATTTGCCGTGGTATGTAACCTTTGGACTGTATTTCGATCGCATTGTACATCTGATTTTTTCATTAGGAACGTTTGCTGTCTGACGACGCTCTTGCCAAAGACCCGAAACAGGAGTTAAGCTGCCCTGTTGAGCGTCGGGCTGCAACTTCTTGCGGCAAGTCCCACAGCTTCACTACGTTCTCCCGTCAGCGGAGAGGTCTCCAGTACTTCGGACGGAGACGGCACCGGGAGGAGCAAGAAGGATTACCTATTTCGACTTGAGACGTTCTCGTCTGCTGGACATCTGCCTTTTTTGTACTTATTCCATTCTTGAGCACTTGGCACTTTAATACACTATAAATTGTGTAAATTGGTGGTGCTGAGTGTAATATTGTTGGTCCTTAGACTGATTCGCTGTAGGTTTAGTATTGGTATTAGAAGCAGAGCAGGTGGCAATGTCGTCCCCTGCCTTAACCCAGGTGGTATTAGTGGTGGAGGAGGTGGCAGTGCCCACCTCGTGCCTTCACCTGGCTGGGATCAGGGGCAGAGCAGGAGGCAATGCCTGCTACCAGAATGAGCCACTGAGCAGGCGGCAATGCCCAGCTGGGATCATGCTCGGAGCAGGCAGCGATGCCTGCCCCCTTCACCCAGCCGTAGTCAGGCACAGGACAGGAGACAATGCCTCTGCCTTTACCCGGCATGGAGCAGGCATGGAGCAGGTAGCAAAGCACACCACCCCTCCACGTGGCCGAGATCAGGCCGATCAGGCATGGAGCAGATGGCAATGCCCACCGCTCTCCTTCACTGGGATCAGTGACGGAGGAGCAGCGAATGCCTGCCTGCCCGCCTTCTCCTTTCTAGAGCCCGTTGTATCCCCCCCCCCTCAAAACGGGCTTTGTTGCTAGTTCAAACATGATATGCCTAATACAGAAATGATGTCTATCATTTGGGATGCTTATAAAAATGACACGGAATGAACTGAGCATTTACTGCCGATAACATTATACAGCAGATACTGTTGTTGCTAACATGCCAGCAGAGGAGACCTGGTTTTAAATACTTTTGGCACCAGTGTTAGCGCTAATGTGAGCAACTGAGCAATTGCTCACAGCTTCTGACTCCTCTGCTCACAGCTTCTCGGCTGAAGCTCCCAGGTACGAACTCCCAGGTGGCCCCGGCCTCCGCCTCTGCCGGCACCTGCGGGCAGGCGCAATAGGGAGGGAACCTCCACCTGCTGTGGCTGGCTTGGCCTCAAGGCGGGGCTAGAGAGCTCCTCCAACTGGCTTTCTAGCTGAGGAACGGAGAGGAGCCCAGCGATGGAGCCCGGCCTGACCAGTGCAGCATGAAACCGCTGGGATTCCCTCAGTCGTGGGGAGGGGAGGCGAGGCGAGGAGGGAGCACCTCAGCTGCCGCCACGGGGAAGGCGTCGTTTGGCCTCAGCACAGAAGGAGTCCCGCAAGAAGGATGTCGAGCAGAGGAAGGAGGGCGGAGGGCTGGGCTAAGCGCTCATCGCGCCCGTGCCCACCGATGGCCAGAGGAGGAGGAGGAGGAGGAGAAGGCCCATGGGGTGCTGAAGGAAGATAACTGAGCTTTGTTGTTGATGAGGCCTCCTCCAAAGTGACTTTTACAGCCTGGAATGCCGACTCGGCCACGAATCGGATCTGGCTGCCCCGCCTCGGCAAGCTGAGCGTCTCCATCTAAGTGGAATCACTGGAGGTAGACTGGAGTAACTCTGCTTAGGATCGTGCAGTTGGGGGTTGATTCAAGCATGGCCGCTTGGGGGCTGGCTCCAGCTTGGCTCTCTCCTTTTCTTTTTCAAAGACGACTCCTTCTCTGTAGGATCACAGGATCACAGCCATTCTTCGACCCCCACCCCACCCCACATCTGTATCTGAAGCTAAAGGGAGCTTCCAAGGGCAGCTGGCCCTGACTTGCCTTCTCTCCTGCTGCGGAAGCCGAGGGGAATCGGCTTCCCCTTGTTCACGGGGGAATCCATAGGTGCAGAATCAAGCAGGAAGCCTTAAAGATTTTGCAGGGTTTGAATCCAGCGGCACCTTAGAGACGAACAAGATTTTCAGGATAGGAGCTTTCCAGTGTCTTAAAGGCTGATACCCGGAAAATCTTGTGGCACCCGTAAGACTTACAAAATCGGTGGTAGGGTCTGAGCTTTCGTGAGTCACAGCACACATCTTCAGATACCATCTGGATCTCCCTCCCTGAAAATCTTGTGGGTCTCTAAGGTGCTACTGGATTTCACTCCTGCTGTTCTACTGCAGACCAGGAGGGCCACCAAACGGAAACTCTTTTGGTGCTTCAAAATCTCCTCCTTCGCTTTGTCCAAAACCAGGGGTTACCGGCCAGCTCCAGAGGTTTCAGTTTTGAGCCTGTTCACATTAACAGGCTTGCAACCTGCCGACGGGCTCAGTTTTAAGGCATCCTAATAATGACAGATCGAAGCATTCTAGAAATGTTTCCTCCTGTCACCCTGACTTCTTAAAGTTTAAATCGTATTTCGCTTGTGAGCCACCTCATGCAGCTCTCCTTACAGGTGGTCCATAAATACTTGCAGGAAAAATCAGTTTCCAACCCTGTCTTTGCACGTCCTGTCCCTCTGAGCTGCAACACTGCGCAGTTCTTGTTTATTTGCCCCAGCAAACTGGCCAGTGGACTTCAGGCTATTGGAGTTGCATGCACAAAAGAACTAGTCTACAGGTGCCTTCAAGACTCACGTTTATTTCAGCGTGAGCCTCGGTGAGTCACTGCTCACTTCTTCGGATGTGGAAATCCAACTGAGAACACTTCGTATGGGACAGGGCGGGCAGGGCGGGGATTAAGATCAAGGATGGATTCTGTCCTGAGTCTTTCAGGGGCAGATTCATTACGTGGGGAAAAGAAAACGCAAGAAGGATTCTCAGGCTGATTTCCATAACACAGAAATGATGATATCTGCAGAAGTCCGCCCTGACTTACGAAAGCTCATCTTGAAATGTATGTGCTAGTCTTTGAAGAAGCATTTTTCCTTATTGAGGCTATAAACAATAACATAAAAGCTATAGACAATAAACATAGAAGATTAAAAAAACACCACCTTCTAAAAAAAGACACACTAACAATACATAAACAAGGAAAAGAAAGAAAAAACTAAAACTAAGCTACAATTTGAGTTGTAATTTTCTCTGCAATAAATATGAATCGTTTTCAAAGTCTTACTTATTTTAAGTTAAGCATAAGTTTTCTAAGTTTTTTCTATTGTTCATGATTCGTAATCCATAAATCCAGATATCATCAAGTCCCGATTATCTATTTCATGCAAAAAATCTATTCACCGTTTCCATTCAGTCAAAAACAGAATCAATAATAGATATGATGTAATCGATTTATTTTCCACACATTGTTATTGCATACTTTTGTTTATTACATACATTGAATTGAATTGAGATAAGAGTGGCTTCAATTACATACTTAGAGAGCCCGTGTTTTCTGCCGTTCCTTTTAAGACAGTTTGGGGTACTGGTTAACAGTGGTGGGGCTCTAATCTGGAGAACTGAGTCTGAATCTGCACTCTTCCACTTAAAGCCAGCTGGGTGACCTTGGCTCAGTCACAGCTTCTGGGAGCTCTCTCAGCCCCACTCTTTGTACACTGCTCTGAGTGGGCGAATACTTGACAGAGATGCTTTAGGCTGATCCTGCACTGGGCAGTGGGTTGGACTAGATGGTCTGTATGACCCCTTCCAACTCTATGATTCTATGATTCTAAGTTGTCCTGACGGGTGGTATCTAAATCGATGATGATGATGAAGATGATGATGATGATGCAAGGTTTTCAAAGGTGTTGGCCCACCGTCCCCAGCAGTACCTGCTCTGGTGGGGAGGATCCCACCAGGCTTTCAGGCCAAGGCCTTCCTTAGGCCTGGTTTCAGGACTCCTGTTAACGGGATGTGCAGGGATTGAACTCATGGCTTCCTATTCTTGCATTACTGCTCAGTTTTGTATTATGCTTCAGATACCCATTTCAATCCATGCTGGGCCCACAGATGTTTTATTGCTGCAGATATTAGAGCTCTGCTTTCTGGAAGGTCTCCAAGGAATACGGCGTAGTGATGGGAAGGGGGCAGAGTTCAGGGTTGGACTGACCTTTCTCCTCGCCTTTGGAGTCCTTCGTGCTGGGCAGGAGGGGCCACTGGTCTGACTCTGGTGTTTTCGTATATTGATCTGCTTTTGCTTCCCGAAGGACCCCCGGATTCCATGCCCATCCTCATCTCCTGGCTGAAGGAAGGAGGCCTCTTTCTCCAGAGCTCTACAGAAGGGGCTCCATCAGCAGGCAGCTGCTTAGACGTGGGAATCCCTTTCTGGGAACTGCAGCTAAGGTGCACAATCGAACTTTCCCTCTCCCTGCCCATTTCTCTTTGACTCCCTTTGATGAAGGTGCTGATCTCCCTCTGCCCAGGCGGGGGACAATTCTCTGCAGGGCAGCTCTCGTGGAAGGAGGCAGGTGTTGATAAATTGCCAAGGCACAGAAGACCGTGAGATGTGCTGCTTTTCTCTCTCTGCCCAGGCTGAAGACAATTATCTGCAGGACAGCATAGTTTAATAGAGGCAGGTGTTGGTAAAGTCCTCCAGGCATAGAGGAGAAAGAGTTTAGATGCTGGTCTCTCTCTGTCCAGGCTGGAGACAATTCTCCCCACAGTACCACAGTTTGAAGGAGGCAGGGGTTGTTAAAGTGATCCAGGCTCTGAGGATGCTGGGCGGACATGCTGGTCTCTCTCTGCCCAGGCTGGAGACAATTCTCTTCACAGTACCACAGTTTGAAGGAGGCAGGGGTTTGTAAAGTGCTCTAGGCACAGAGGATGCTGGGCGGACATGCTGGTCTCTCTCTGTCGAGGCTAGAGACAATTCTCCCCACAGCACCACAGTTTGAAGAAGGCAGGGGTTGGTAAAGTGCTCCAGGCACCAAGGATGCTGAGCGGAGATGCTGGTCTCTCCCTGTCCAGGCTGGAGACAATTCTCTTCACAGTACCAGAGATTGAAGGAGGCAGGGGTTGGTAAAGTGCTCCAGGCACAGAGGCTGCTGGGCGGAGAGGCTGGTCTCTCTCTGCCCAGGCTGAAGACAATTCTCCTCACGGTACCACAGTTTGAAGGAGGCAGGGGTTGGTAAAGTGCTCCAGGCACAGAGGACGCTGGGCAGAGATGCTGGCCTCTCTCTGTCCAAGCTGGAGACAATTCTCCTCACGGTACCACAGTTTAAATGAGGCAGGGGTTAGTAAAGTGCTCCAGGCACTGAAGATGATGGGTGGAGATGCTGGTCTCTCTCTGCCCAGGCTAGAGACAATTCTCCGCCGGACAGTGCAGTTTGAAGGAGGCAGCTGTTGGTAAGGTTTTTCAGGCACAGAGGACGCTGGCCTGAGCTCATGGCCTCTCTTTGCTTGTGCTGGATATCTTTCTTTGCAGGGCAGTGCAATTTGAAGGAGGCAAGTGCTCCAGGCACAGAAGACATTGGGCGGAGATGCTGGTCTCTCTCTGCCCAGGCTGGAGACAATTCTCCTTATGGCAGCACAATTTAGTAGTGGCAGATGTTGGTAAAGTCCTCACTCGTCACGGCAAGTCTCCTCACGGCAGCACAGTCTGAAGAAAGCAGCTCTTGGTAAAGTGCTCCAGCCACAGAGGAGGCAGAGGAGATGCCGGTATCTCTCTACGTAGGCTGCAGACCATTCTCCTCATGGCAGTGCAGTTTGAAGAAGGCAGCTCTTGGTAAAGTGCTCCAGGCACAGAGGATGCTGGGCTGAGATGTTGGAACTCTGTGCCCAAGATGGAGACTATTCGCCTCACGGCAGCGCAGTTTGAAGAAGGCAGCTGTTGATAAAGTTCTCAAGGCATGGAGGAGGCTGGGCTGTGATGCTGGTCTTTCTTGGCCCAGGCTGGAGACAATTCTCCTCACGGCAGCGCAGTTTGAAGAAGGCAGCTCTTGGTAAAGTGCTCCAGGCAGAGTACGGTGGGCTGAGATGCTGGTCTCTCTCTGCCCAGACTGGAGACAATTCGCCTCACGGCAGCACCGTTTGAAGAAGGCAGCTGTTGGTAAAGTGCTCCAGGCATGGAGGAGGCTGGGTTGAGATGCTGGTCTCTCTCTGCCCAGACTGGAGACAATTCGCCTCACAGCAGCACAGTTTGAAGGAGGCAGCTGTTGGTAAAGTGCTCCAGGCATGGAGGAGGCTGGGCTGACATGCTGGTCTCTCTCTGCTCAGGCTAGGGAGAATTCTCCAAAGGGCAGCGCAGCTGTTGTTATATTGCTCCAGTCACAGAGAAGGCATAGTTGAGATGCTGGTATCTCTCTGCCCAGGCTGGAGACAATTCTCCTCACCGTAGTGCAGTTTGAAGAAGGCAGCTGATGGTCAAGTGCCTGAAGCACAGAGGAGGCTGCGCTGAGATGCTGGTCTCTCTCTGCCAGGCTGGCTCTGCCCAGATTGGAGACAATTCTCCGCAGGGCAGCGCTGTTTGATAGAGGCAGATGTTGGTAAAGTGCCTCAAGGCAGAGGAGGCAGCGCTGAGGTGGAGGTTGCTGCCTGCGCCTGCTGGAAATGGTTGTCCTACTGCCGCCTCTCTGGTGGAGCCCGACGGAGGGCGCCGAGGAGTGAAGGCAGAGCTGAGCAGCTGGTCTCTCAGCGCAGGAGTGAGGAGCCGCTCTCGATGGCTCCCAGAGAGGCTCGCTTTCAGGTGCTTGTGGTATGTGAAATGTTCAGTCTGCAGTCTGCTGGGATTGCCCACGAAGACACTCATGCTTCAGAAAAGCCACAAAAGAGTTCTGGCTGCGGGAAAATGTTTCAGTAACAAACCCCACTTTGGATAGGACCTAAGGGGACCCCGTGGAAGTCTTTTGTCTGTGGGAAAACTTTCAACCTGAGCTCCGTCCTCATTCAGCACTTGACCGCCCACCGGGTAGAGAAATATAGAGTTACCATTCCGCCACTCGGACTCAGGATTTTCCCCTTCCAGCCTCCGTCCGCTGCCACCTCTCACCTGAGCGGTGGAGGGAGAGGCACACGAAACAGCTCACAAGCCCCCGGAGCACCTCCCAGGGCTCTCCGGAACATTTCCACGTCGCGCTGGGCTTGATGTCATGCCCAGCGTGACTCGGCAGTGCAAGGTTGCCCCACGGCCTGTTTGATAACAATAAGCACCCGAGATTCTATCAGGGCCCTGTTTTTTCTGAATTGGCCGCGGGATAACCTGTTGCTTCTGCAGTGCGCAGACATGACATCACTCTCTGCGCAGTGCAGAAGTGTGGGGTCCCACTGGGGCCAATTCGATAAAAGTAGGCCTCCAGAATGAGATTGGAGGCCCATTTTTACCCAATTGGCTCCGGCATGACCCATTGCTTCAGCGTTGTGCCAGAAATGATGTTATTTCCAGCTCAACGCTGAAGCGTGGGGTCCCACTGGGGCGAAGTTGATCAACATAGGCTCTTCAGACTAGATTGGGGGTCCTACTTTACCTTATTGGCCCCAGTGTGACCGGTCATTTCCCCGTCCCGCTGGGAACGACGTCATTCCCACCGTGAAGGGGAAAGGCTTTGTCACGCCAGGAGATGATTTGATAAAAATCAGCCTCCAAGACTTGATCAGGGGCCTATTTTTAACAGATCGTCCCCTGGTGTGACCTGTCGCTTCTCCGTCGTGCTGGGACATCGTTCCCAGCATGACGCAGAAGCATTCGGAAGCACACATGCTCTCTGCGCGCATGCAAGGGGAGTACTTCCGCTGCACCCTCCTTCTCCCCTCCCCTGCTCTGAGCCGCAGGGCACTTGGCAACCCTAGAGAAAAGCCATCCCAAATGGCCAGATGGAAAGCCTCAGTCACCACTCCGATCTGAACTCACCCCTGAGAATCCACTCTGCAGAGAGCCGCCATCACTGTCAGATTATGGGAAGCCAGAAATCGCACATCCTTAATCGCCAGCAAGAATAACTGTTTTAAATCTTTGGGGGCTTTAAAGTCCTATTGGACTTTACTGAAGCATTGAAACAGCAAGTCTGCTGTTTGGTCTGCTAGCTTGCTATTTTTTACTTTTCTGGGGAGGCGGAGTGTGTCTTGGAGTGGGGCTGTGGCTTGGAGTGGGCACTTTTAGTGCCCGCCTGGTCCTTGCCAGGGAAGGGGTGGGCACCTGGTCTGGCACAGGGGTGGGTATCCCCTCTGAACAGGGAGGGGAGCTATTGGGCCGTGTGCCTCTGTTAGAGGCCCACAGTTGTGGCGTTTTTTCCTCTCTGTCTGGTAAATCCCCGTTGGGGGTGGGAGTGGATTTGGAGGGGGCAGCGGATGGATCGGCAGTCCGTGATTGGCTGCTCCTGTGTGTGCCACTCACAGAGGGCTCAAGGGCTGCCAATGCAGGATTGGTGGGTGGTGCTGGGAGTCTCCAGGCGATTCCAGGGGATTCAGGATCCTCCAGTTAAGGGTGAAGCTGGTTCAGGTAACGAGATGGAGGAGGAAGAAACCAAGGGTGAGGTTTAAAATATTACAGGATGAGAAAACAATGAGGAGAACGGGCTGTGCCAAACTTTAAGTTATATCACCAAGGGGCAGCCCTGGCTTGGATGTCTGACTGGATTATGATGAATCCGCGTAGCAGACGTATCCAGCTGGAGACAGAGAGTGCCAAGGAAGGGATCCACAACTATCTACGGCTCAAGAAATCACTGAAATCTATTCAAAAACAGGATGGGACTAAGTCCATACTAAGAGATGGACTCCTTAAAACATGGTTTCAATGTAGAAACACACCGAGCCCGCCAATTTCCCCCTTGATGTCGCCCGGAAATGCATTCTATGATGCAGCCACCAGAAGCAGAATCCATCAGCCCAGCTATGAGTCAACGACTGATGAGAAAGGAAATATCGGGCAAGGAAGTCAAGCTCAACATACATATATTCCAGGACTGACGTATCGCCAAACGAGTCGAGGCTCAAAGAGCAATGTAAGGAACAAGGCTGTTAATTAAGGGGGGAAACTGAATGGGAACTATGAATATCTGGAGATCTGAAATCTCCTAGGGAAAATTTATAAAATATGATTGTAATACAACACAGAAACGGAGCAAGTCAAAACCTGTATGATAAAATGGATGGAAAAATTGGGAGAAACTATTATGATGAACCTACGGGAAGATCTGTGGACCAGGGATATAACATTTTCAGCCCATCCATTACTAAGAGAAAACGGGTATAAAATGTTTTTAGATGGTATATTACTCCTAAAGACATTGCGCAAATTACTAACTGCCAATGCTGGAAATGTCAGTGCATGGATGCAACGTCTTACCACATGTGGTGGACTTGTAAGAAAGAGCAAAAATATTGGATAAAGAAAATGCACAAGGAAATGCAGAAGATTTTGAAAACGGCGATTTGCGTGGAATCCAAAAAACATGTCATTAAATATCCTACGAAATAATCTCAGAAAAGAGCCAGGAGACCTCGTTCGCTACATGCAACAGCGGCTAGAGTGCGCGATGCAGTGAGATGCCTCTCCTGAAGTGTCAGAGGGGATAGAGAAGGTGCATGAATACGACGCAAGGGCCCAATCAACTGCTTGTGTCCCCAAGAGCTCAAGAATGGGACGTGGGGGGAAATGGAGAGATTTCTTTGATTACTTAGCCCAGAACTAATATTAATTAAGGGAACTTAGCATCAAGATAAAGGGATGGCACACAGGAAAGGATTGGTGAAATAGTTGATACTACCTTTTGTAGATACCATGGGACATGTTTTTTGCACTGGCCCCTCTATAAAGCTCAGACGATTCTTTCAATTATAAACAGAGCTGACACAGTGAGGGACAGTGCATGCTTAGATAATCTATTAAAAGATGAATCTTTAGCCACTACTAAGGCAACAGCTAAATTTTGTGCGATGGTGATCAAATTACGCAACAAACACCAACTAGGCGTATTTGAGCTGTAACTCAGACCACTTTAGGAGGTTACCATATGGTGGCTGTTTAAGACCTCTGCTTCCTAATTTTTAAGTGTTTACGCGGGGCTATATTTATATTTATGATAATTGTTGTAAGAGATGTGATATATGCTAATTAGATTTTATAATATTTATATTTGTACTCTTTTAACTGACGTTTTAACTTGTATAATTTTTAACAAATAAGGGAATGTCTTATTTTACTAGTTTAAAGCTCGTTTTGAACCGAAATAAATTCAGTACCCAAGAGCTCAAGAATGGGACGTGGGGGGAAATGGAGAGATTTCTTTGATTACTTAGCCCAGAACTAATATTAATTAAGGGAACTTAGCATCAAGATAAAGGGATGGCACACAGGAAAGGATTAGTGAAATAGTTGATACTACCTTTTGTATAAGTAAGGAGAGGAAGGAGATTTACTATACAACTAAGTTTTATCAACTGAATTCAATTTTAAATGTAGTGCCTGTTTGTTAGAATTTAGTTACAGAGATATTATTTAAGTTAGTATAAGTCTCAAATTAATTTCAATTACTGCCTGAATAAGGTTTATTATGCATTTTTATTGTTATATCTAATCTTTTCTTTTAAAGAAAATGTTAAAAAACACCCCAACTCTATTTATTCTTGTGGACAATTAAGGGTGTATGATTTCTGGCTTCCCACAGTCGGGACAGGTTTATGGCTGTGTAGATTCTCTGAATTTATAGTGGGTGAAGGTTTCCGTACAATCCCTGCATTTGGGATGGATTCTCTCCCGCGTGGGGTCTAATGTGCCCGAGAAGGAGCTTTTTTAAGGAAGGACCTTGAATGGTCCTTTTGCCACAGGCAAAAGACTTAACAGGGTTTGTTTCTTGTGTGCCCTCTTGGGACCTGGGATTGGTTCCTGAAACATTTTCCTGCAGTCGGAACTCCTGTGTGGCTTCTCTAAAGCATGCGTGTTTTCGTGGGCAATGACAGCGGATGGCACACTGAACCTTTTCCCATACCACAAGCGCTTGAAATGGCTTCTCTGCACAGCCTTGCCTGGCCTGCGAAAGAAACCAGAAAGGGAAGATTTTAGTCCACTGGTCCAACCTTCGGCATGCCATGTTCCTTCAGGGAACCACGCCCCTGTGAAGATGCCTACAGTCAGAGGAAATGGTGCCAGGCCATTGGCCGGCCGAGGAATGAATGAGGGACTGCCCCCTCCCCCACCACTTGTCTCTCAGGACAAACCCCAAGCGGACCGGGTTCATCCAGGTCAGCAGTGGCTGGCCGGCAGGGAAGGGTCTTTGTGAAGAGCAGCTCCCGGAGCTCCTCCAGGAGAAAACCTGGGCTTGAAGCTGGGGCAGCAATCATGGCTCTTTCCTCCTTCTTTACCCTCATCACAAGAACGCAGTGAGGGAGGGCACAGAGAGAGATGGTGTGACGGGCCCAAGGTCACCCCATGTGCTTCTCCATTGCCGGTCTGGCAAACTAAGCCATACTCCACAGTCGAAGGGAAGCAGCAGCCCTTTCCTCTTCTTTGCCCCCATGGTTCCCTTCTTTGTTCCCTTTCTTGGGGTTTCGTGGTTGGGAAAGCTTCTTTTTACAGTAACAACAGCACCAAAAATAGCCCTCATTCTCAGATCCGTGCAGGACCCTGCCCGAGAGAGGCACTTTCTCTCTCTTTCTTCGTTTTCAGGGGGAGAGCTGCAAAGGGGCCAGGACTCAGGTGACCAACTGCTTGGAGGAAAAAGCTGTTTCCTCCAGTCGTGTTGGCAACCCTCCTCAGCAGCTGAGCCTCAGCTTTGCATGCCAAAGTCGAGATCGCTCTCCGGGTCTCCTTTCCCAGGAGAGGACGGCTTCTTTCTTCCTTCCCACCTCCCAGAGGGCGAAGACAAAGAGGCCTTTGCTAAGGGGGCCAGGCAGCACCAGGAGACCGCTTGCTCAAGGGCAGGCGACACCGAGGACCCTTTTTCTCACAGAAACCAAAGCGGGTCCCTCTTTGGCCTGGGACAGGTCTGTTGTGTCAAGGGTCAGGTTCAGATATCGGGCTGAAGAGAGGGAAGGGGGCTTGGGGGCTGCCATGGACATAGGAAAAATTCAAGGGGGGGGCTTGCAGGGGAGCAGCAGTCCTTTGGGCTCGTTCCCTGCTTCTCGGGAGGTGGCTGTCTTTATAACCCCCCCACCCATTCTGCTGGGAAATGGCCTTACCTGCTGGTCAGAGGAGGAGTTGGAGTTCAGGGGGGACATTGCTGCTGTTACGATAGTCGATAGCGACTAACACAAGTCCCGCCCTGAGTTCTCTTTCCTGTAGATGTGAACCAAAAAGACCCCGGATCACCCCAATTCATCTTTTCCCATCACATCGGGAGGGGGCTGCTTCCACTCACCCACCCACCCTGAAGGCCCCTCGCCAGGTCGACCCACTTGCTCACCTCCTCCTCGTCATCCAAAACTGCCTGGGCCTGGCCGAGGAGGGAGAGGACCACGAAGGCGGCTCCCTCCCTCACCCAGTCCGGGCCCAGGCAGACGATGAAGTCCCAGCAGGCCAGGAGGCATTGTGAGAGCTGCTCCTCACTCAGGCAGGCCTGGAAGTGCTGCAAAGAGAAGTCCCCCTCAGCGGCGGCTCACTCTCTCCCGGACACAAGGGGAGTGGCCTGGACACCTGACCCTGCGGAGCCCCCCCCCCCCCGGCTTGGCCTCCCCACCTCTGCCTAGCCCCCTTTCAGCAGAGAGACCAGAAGTTCCCCCTCTCATCCCGCTACGCTCCGGAGGGCGAGGGAAATGGAAAGCCAGGTGTCATCGGAAGGGGAAGAAGCGTGGAAAGGGTGAGTCCTGACTGCAAGCGAGGGGAGGCCTGTGTCTCTTGGCACCGCTGGCTAAAGAATTCCTGGCCGTGACTGTCAGGCTTTCTGGAGGGGAAGGGCAGAAGGACCCCATTCGCCCGGGACCCTCCCTTCTCAAGAGAGCTGTCTTGGAAAAAGACCCCTGCCAGCACCGCCACAACGTTCTCCTTACCTTTCCCATAGAGATGACATTCTGGTACTGGGACCTCCAGGCCTGCCCGTCCTCTGCCTTCCACCTCAGGCGGCGCCCCCTCCGGCCCAGCCCTGGCAGGAAGAAAGCTCACGTTCAGCCTCGGCTGCCCTGACCGGCACAGCTTCCCGTCCTTCTCCTCTGGGTCTCTGTCTCTCTCTCTCCCCCCCCATCTGAGCCCCCTCCCCTCCAGCCCCCCTTTCTCCCTGACTCCCTCCTGAGTTGCTGTCGCAGAGCTCTGAGGCAAGACTCGAGAAATGCAAGGGCTGCGAGGGGCGCGTGAAGGTTCCCCTTCCGTGTGGGCTCAAGGGGTGGGGTCTTGGGAGGAAGCGTGTCGGGGACGGTCCTGGCTCTGCTACTGTGCATGGAAAGAGCCACATTTTCAGAAGATGCATCCTTGCATAAGGGCCATGAAGTCCATGGGCATGAAGGGAAACTGCGAGCACAGTTGGTTGAGCGATCTCAAAGGTCAGCTGGCCTCCTCCATCCCTGTTGACTTACCCTTCTGGCCCAGCAAGATGTCATAAAGCTGGCCCACGGACTCCCTGGCTTGCTCCCGAATCCGGGGTTCGGGATCCACCAGGGAGAGGGCCAGCGGGGCCAGAAGGTGGCCGATGTCGGGCTCGAAGAAGTCCTAGAGGGAGGGAAAAGAAGAGGCGTCTTTTCCAACCCACAAAGAACCCTGGGCTCGACTCTGAGGTCCCTCCTGGTGGTCCTTTGAGGGTCTGAATGGGGCCCCAGTTCTTAGCACTGAGCACCCTCGTCCTGTCGAGGCGGTCCAGGGTCAAGGCAGGGGCCTCTGTCTGCTCTCTGCATTCTCTGCTCTGCGGCGGGTGGTGCCTCTTTTTTGGGACCCAGAATGCAATTCTCAGGGATATCCACTTGGTTGTCATCACCCCCTCCCTTCTCAGCCTCTCTCTCCATCCTCCCCTTAGAAAGCTAAAGAGAATGCCTGCCAGGCCTTTCCCAGCAGAGGGTGGATTTCTTAAGTCCTCAAGAACACCCTTTCTTTCTAGGGCAACCCCTTTGGGGTGGACTGGATTCTCACCGCCAAAAAGTGTGAAGCCTCATGTTGCCTGCTGACCTGCACTGGCTCAGTCGGCTCTTGCTGGTTCCTCTGCACTGACCCCTCACCCTTTGCATCCCCCCTCCCTCAGAGCCGTGTCCTCTGCTCCAAAGTCTGCACATGGCGTCTCCTGGAGCTCTGCCCCCACCCCGAATGCGGATTAGGATGCCCAGCGGAAGGGCTCCTTTTGGGATTCTGTGCTCCAGCCAAGGAGAGGGCAGCAAAGCCTCTCCCGGAAGGAGTCCAAAGGGCTCGGCTGGGGCATGGGCTGTGAGCCAGGCCAAGGGAGCCCCCACAGAGACAAGGGCCTTGGCAAGTGAGACCAAGCCTTCCCCCTCACCCTGCTCCCCCCAAACCCCAGACAGACACTTACATGAAAAGCCAGGAGGCGGCAGGCATAGGACAGCAGGGAGCTGTACAGGGAGAGGGCTGTTGATCTCACCCCTGCCCGCCTGTTCTGCATCCAGTAGGACAGATGCTGTGGAAAGAAGCATCGCTTTGGAATCAGGCCCCCAGCTCTGTGCCCACCGCTGTGCCCACCCAGGACTTTGCTCCTCTGCAGAGAAATCTCCTCCTGTGAGATATCTGCCTGCATCCATTCTGGGATTGTGACCTCAGGACAGGGGGAAGAAAGGAAGGCACCACATCTTCACGGACAGGTTCCTGTGCCTTGCCCAGAGAAACTGGAGGATGGGTCAGCCCCAAAGGCCCATTCTCCCAGCTGCACCCCACACAGGACCAGTCCACACGTGGCTTAACCGTGCTTAGACTCCAAGGCACAACAGGAGACGCTCCCAGGAACCTCTCTGGGGCAACGGCCGGGGCATGTCATGAGGTGGGGAGTTCCAGCGTGGCCAGGGGGGAAGTGGAGGGGACGGCCTCTCCTGACCCCCGGGGATCGTCTCTTCCCTGATTGCTCCATCCCCTCTTCTCTTACACACTTACGTCAAGTAGTCCCACCAGATGCAGAACAGAGGGCAGCCCCCTGTACAGTCCCTGCAGCATTTCCAGCAGGGCCTCCTCTGCCTCGCGATGGAGGGTCTGAAAGGAAAGAGGGGGGCAGCAAAGTCACTTGCTTGCTTTCCTGTTCAAACAACCCTCCGTTGGAATTGGGCTCATGGCTGGTGGAGGCACTGCAGCTGAGGCCTCTTTCCCAACCACCACCACCCCCTTTCAGATCTGAGAAGCAAAAGAATTCCTTGGAAGGCCTTTTGGATCCAAGGCTCCCAACAGACAAGAAGTGGCCTGCCTCTGGAGCTGTCTGTTTAGTGCCCTGAGGCTGGAGGCTTGCCTCTTCATCCCTAAGTCCTGGGGGTGAGCAGAGAGGCTGGTGATAGTCGCTACCAGACCTGGATCGCTCGCTTGCCCCTTGGGCGGTCCCTGGAGGGCTCCTGCTGGTTGGGGATTCTGGTTGCGGCAGCCCTGGGTTCCCCAACAGAGGACAACCCCTCCTCCCAGAAAGCCACTCCGGCAGGAACATACCTGGCTGGCTGCATCCTGGTGGCCTGGGCTTTCTCCGATGATGACCCGGAAAGCCCAGGCCACTATGGACCTTTCCAGGTCCCACGAGAGGGCGGGCAGGAAGTGGCTGGCAAGGAAGAGGAGAAATGATTGGACTCTGCCGTGCATGGGAGGGAGGGAACTCTCTGGGCCTGCCCCCCCATCCAACCCAACGCCTAGCCAAAGCCCCAGGTCCACACGCTGACTGAGGGGGACCGGCAGCAAAGCCCACCCACGAGAGGCCAGTCGGGGCAGAGAAGCCAAAGGGGGCCTCTGGATCCAAGGGCCGGCCTTCCTCGGGGTGCTCAAATGACTCCTGCGCCCTTGCTGGCCAGGAAGAATCATTCCCCCAAGAGAGGCATACCTGAGGCTGGTGATGGCCTTAAGGCACTGGAGGAGCAGGGGCGAGGTGGTGAAGAAGTCTGACATCATGATGTCCTAGGAGTGACGAAGAGGCAAACACAGCTGACCGTAGCCCCTAGCAGCCCCACGAGCACTCCTGTCTCCCGCTCTCTCCACCCCACAGGAGTGGGTCTTGGCTCTTGGGCCTTCCTTAGCCCTGCGCACAAATCCTCAGAGCAGGAATTAGTCTCTTGGAAGGGAATGCATTGCGGGACTCAAATGCCTCCCGCTCAAAGCACAACCCCAAGATCACTCAGAATACAAAAAGCCAGAAAACAGCGGACGGAATGCTGAATCCCAGCCAATGGCCGGCAGGCAAGGATGTCCGGGAGAGGAGAGTCCGTCCCAGAGAGGCTGCCTGCCCCCCCACCCCCCAGTCTCTCTCCTGGACTCTCGGACCTCCCGTCCCTGAGAAGGAGGCCCTCCGCATAGCCGCCTCACCATCAGGCAGCTTCCCATCTCAGCAGGCTGTCCACGGGAGCTGAGAAGCTCACTTGGAAGTCCACCGGGCGGATAAAGGCCTGGTGGGAAAAGCACGCACCCCCACCTGCCCCGTGTGCAGCAAGACTCTGGGAGAGGTGGGCACGAGCCTCCACCACATGTCGGTTGCCTTCTCCATCGGAGACATTGCCTTCTCTGGGGAGACAGCAGCCCTGCCCTACGTGTGCCAGTGGCCCTCGCCCTGCTCTCTCTCTCGCTCCTTCCACAGGAGGGTGGCCAGGCCCTTTTCCTGGGCTCCTTTGGCCTCCTGGTCGGCCCCCAGGAAGAGTCACAACGTCTTCCCTCCCGCTTCTCTCTGCTCCAGCCACAAGCCGGCAGTGCCCCCATCTGTCCCCCTCCTCCCCTCCGATCTCCTACCGCCCTGTTCCCACTGGAAGCGGCTCTTGGATTCCACTCACTTTGATCTTCTCCACCACCTCTTCCTTCGGGCAGGGGAGATGGTATTTCCCCTGCCGCTTCCCCTGCTCCGCCAGGCAGATCACATTGGCCAAGAACTCACTGCTCACTCCCTGGAAGTAGCAAGAGTCAGGCTGTTAGCAGGGCAGGGACCACCCCGGGGCCCACGCTGAGGTGATGGGCCAAGGGTGTCCTCACGTTTCCATCGTGAACTCCGGAAGCCAGCAAAGAAGCTTTCTTCACCAAAGGGAGCAGGATTTGGGGCTCCAAAACGCCCTCTTCTTCTGTAAGTACCCTGCACCCAGCAGACAGATGGGCAGACAGGGCCCCTCTGCGTCTGGCCTGACCTGGCTGCCAAGCGGCCTTTCCGTGGGGTTTGGGGTCTTCTGCTCTTTGACGGAGGGGTTGCAGGACACCAAAGGGAGTGGGAGAAGAGGGGTGGTATTGGGGGTCCCTGGAGGCTCAGCAAGGGAATGGAAATTGCCCTGGGCCTTCTGGAGGGGGTATGGATGCCGGGGGGGGGGTTACCTGGCCACGCCCTCTCATGTGGTCCCGGATGGCCTTCTTGAGGGCCCTTTGCCTTCCTGATGTACAGGCTTTTAAAAGTTGGGAAGAAAGAGATGGAGGAGACAGTGAGACCGGGAAGAGTGGTGCTTCCTTCCACCTTCCAAGCTGTCTTCCCCGTCACCCCTCTCCATGGGCTTCCACACAGCTTAGAGCAGTCACACAGTCTCCTCAGGGGTCCGGATGGATCAGCGGGGAGGGGGGGTTGGAATCCTCTTTGCTGACCTCACGGGCTCCCCCTGCTGTTTAGAGAACAGTAGAGCAGGCTACCCTTGGGGGTGAGTCCAGGGATTTCACTCCCCTTTGCCCCTCTCGACACAGCAGGGGGACACGGGCTGGGGGTGGGGTGGGGGTGACAGCCCCTCCGGGCTTTCTTGGGCCTGCTTAGGCAAGGGAGACCTCCCCTTCCCCAGAAGCCAGGGAAAGTCTGGGGAAGAAGCCTTCCGGTGGACCTGGAATTTTGGGGTCCGGTGCCCTCTTTCTGCTGTCTTTGGCCTCTTCCTTCTCCTCGAACGGGTCCGTCAGCCCGAGGATTGCATGCAATGGCGTGGGCCGGGAGCCTCACCAGCAAGGAGGTTTCTATCTGGCTTCAGCATTGGCCCCACATCCTGCAGCATCAGCCAGCTGAGCGAGGCTCCTAAGAGCTCCAGGGAGGGCCCACTCTGATCTCTCTCTCTCTCTCTCTCTGTCTCTGCCTGGTGTAGCCCCCAGCACTGCCAGGGCTCTGCAATGTACACCCGGGAGAGCTGGAAGGGTCCGGGGGGGGGGGGCTGGTGCTGGGCAGGGTGGGAGCCTGAGCCTTCTAGAGCAGGTGGGGAGGCCACAGGGAAGCAACCCCCCCCCCCCGCCAGGACGGACAGATCAGCCTCGTCCCCCGACACACTCCCCAGGGCCCGCAGCATCTCCTCACCAGGCGCTGCCTGAGGCTGCGGCGGCTCCTCATTGGTGGGCAGGGGGAAGATTTTACTCCCCCCCCCCACACCACCGCGCCACTCGTCGGCGAAGCCTAGGAGAGAGCAAGATGGTGAGAAGTGGGCCTGGCAGCCTCCTCGCTCTCTTTGGGCGCTTGCTGTGGTTTTGGGCTGCTGGAAACTCTGGGCCTGGCAGGCACTGGTGGTCCCCTGGAAGGATTGTGTGACGGGCACCTCAGGGAACCCTCAACTCTGGGCTTTCCTGGGTGCTTCTGGGTGACCTTTCTCTGGACGGGGAGGGCAGCTCTCCCCTCTGCTAGGCTGGGGAGGGGGAAGCCTGGTGTCTACTTCTGCTCTGCTGTTCTCCCCCCTTCACAGCCCAGGCCTGCTTGCAGCGTGTCCTGCTGTCGCCTGCTGCCTCGCCTCCTCTCTTCTGCCTCTTCCTCCATACCAATTCGATGCAGAGGCCGTGAGGCATTCTTGATCGTGGTTCGATACAATCCTTATTGATCGATTGACTTGGTTTATACCCCACTTTTCTACCCGGGGGCCGGGGATCCAAAGTGGCATACATCTTCTCCAATTTGCGCTCACAACTTTGTGAGGTAGCTTAGGGTGCGAGTATATGACTGGCCCAATGGTACCCAGCCGATGTGAGAGGCTGGTGAGCATTCAACCCTAAGTGCTTCCCAGTCAGAGTCCCTAACAACAGCCCTGAAAGGTAGGCCGTTGTGAGTCCTCCCCCGATTGCTGAGAAGTGGAATGCCGAAGGGGAATTGGTGTCTGAAGAGGGATTTCAGCCCTCCCTCTCCCACGTCACGTCAGCCTTTCTGCTGCAGCAACTGCTTTCTGCAGCTCACGGTCTGATGGGGCACTGAAAACTCTGAAACAAGTCCAGCTTTCCAATGGCCGACTGCCAGGAGTGAAGGCAGGTGTGCAACGAAGGCAGATGAGCCCCCCATGTCTCATGGCTTGCCCGACGGCAATGGGGCCTCTGTGTGTGCGGAGGAGCATCACAAGCACAGCTTTTCTTCCCTGCCTAGAAAACCTGGGGGTTGCCTGGGATGGAGAGCTGGGGGCCCCTTGTGGACAGGCGGGAGGAGGAGAAGCCCCTTCCAGGGCAGAAGGTCTGGCGAGGAGTCCCAGGTAGCCTCGTGGGGGCCTGAGCATCCCTTTGCTGAGATCCCTCCCTGGCTGGTGGAGAAAGGGAGGAAGGAGGAAGGAGGAGGGGAGAGGCAAACAGATGAAATGAGAGGAAATCTCACTTACATCAAGAGGTGCTTGCTTCTAGAAGCCATCTGGAAGAAGACCAAAGAGCAAGAAAGGCTATTAGTACCAAGCGGAGAAGAATGGCTAGTGAGCCGCAGTCGCTAAACTGCAGCCCAGAAGGCATACAGAACCCGAAAGAGAAGGAACAGAATCAGCATGGCTGACAGAGGGCCACCTAGTCTCTGTTTCAAACCCTCTGGCGGAGGAGAGCTCGCCACTTCCCGAGGGAGCCTGTTCCACTGAGGAACTGCTCCAGCTCTCTGGAAGTGCTTCCTAATGTTTAGCCAGACACTGTTTTGCTTTCATTTTCGCCCACTGGTTCCGGTCCAATCCTCTGGTTCAAGAGAAAAGAACTTGGCTCCGTTCCCTGTGTGACAGCCCTTTAAATACTTGAAGAGGGCTGTCGTTTCACCTCCGGTCCTCTCCTCCCCAGGAGAAACAGACCCAGCTCCTTCAACCTTCCCCGATAGGACTTGAGCTCCAGAACTCCCCGGCCATCTTGTTCGCTTCCTTCGGACCCCTGCTGGCTTCTCAACAGCCTTCTGCAACGGTGGGGCCCCAAACAGAACACAACACTCAAGACTAAGCAGAGCCGCGTGAAGGGAAACTGTGACTCCACCGTGATCTGGACCGCAGGGGTGTGATGCTGCCCCCCCCGAACTGCATCTCCTCCTTAGCTGCCTCCTCTCTCTGCTGACTTGCTTTCAGGGGATGGTCTGCTAAGGCCCCTCGGTCCTTTTCTCATGCTCTGTTGCCGAGACAAGGCTCGTCCCTTCGAGAATGTTGCATTTAATTCTTTCTACCTAAATGCAGAACTGGACATTTCTCTTGGTTGAAATTCATTTGGTTAGTCTTAGCCCAGCTTTCCAGCCTGTCCAGATCTTCCTGAATCTCCTGCTGGATTAGCTCCCCCCCCCCCGATCTAGTTTTGTCTGCACATTTTACGGAGCGCCCCCTCCATTCCCTCCCCCAAGCCATTTAAAGAGGTGTTAAGCAAGACAGGGCCCAGGACAGATCCCAGGGGCTCCCCCGTGTCTCCGGGCTCTGCTTAGAACGGAGGACTTCATAAGCCAGCACTTGGCACGGGGCCTGGAAGAAGGCCAGCGACCCTTTTTGCTACTCCACACAGGCCCCTCCCTCTGACGGGGGTCCCTCAGCTGGGAGGTTTCCCTACCTCGCTGGGTGCGGTCACATGAACCACTGCCGGGGAGGGGGGCTACCAGAGAGGAGGCTGGACCCCGTCTCTTAGCAACCGCCTCTGGGCCTGCCCTGTCATTCCCAGGGGGATAATGGCATTGATGACATCAGACGTTGCTTGGCCTTCAGGAGAGGTTTTGCGCATTAAAAGCCAGCACTTAGAGGAGACAGGTTCTGGTCAAAATATGAACCACCCCACAGCTATTTGCGTATTAAATGTATATACCTCCTTCAGTAGGAACTTTCCAAGTGCAGAGTACCCTCAGAAGCCTTCTTCTGTCCCGTCACAAAGCCTCTGGAAGGTTCCGTGGCGCCTAGGGCCTTCCGGGGCCCATAAGAGCACCTCAGAGCTCCTGGCTGAAGCTTTGCTGTTTACGCTGTTTTGTGCCTCCAGACAAAAGGAAAGACTTGTCCTACTGCATGGAATGGAGTTTGCGAGCCGGACCTTATTTACAACACAAGTTCCTTCGTGCAAGCAACAGCCATGCACTTTGGATCGGCCATCATATGAAGATCCTCCAGGAATCCCTCTTTTACCACAGGAGTCAATAGAGACAGAGTGTTGAATAGATTCCCCATGAATAAATATCGCTGTCACAGAGGGAAAATCCGAATCCCCAGGAACATAAATGAGAGGTTTGGGAGGGGACGGAGTCTCCTCCCAAAGTCATCTGAAGTTTCCCCTGATGACCCCCCCCCCTTTTTCAAGCCTCCTCCTTCTCTTGCTGCCCCCCTTATTCAGTTTAATGTTCCCTTCCTGCTTTCCTAACCCCGTTCTATTACACAAAGTTTGGGAGTGGGTCCTGTGCCGGCCGCTTGGGCACGAGGGGGAAAGGGCTGGGGATGAGCCCTGCAAACCTGCTGAAACCAGCAGAGACGAGGGAGAAAACCTTCTCCCTTTCAACACTGAAATAACCAGGGTGTTTCTAGAGCCGGCTTTGATTTCCTCTCCTGGTGAATTTCTTTCTGTCTCTCTAACACACACATGCACGTGTGCACATAAACACACCCAACTGCCTGAAGAGTCTTGGCTCGCGTTCTGGGCTCACTTCCTCCCACCGCCGATTCTGTAACACAGAGCCCTCAATTGAAAGGAAAGGTCCTCAGCATTATTGTTCTGTTTGGTTCACGTGCTGATGACAAAGAAAGGGGAGGCACCCAGAGGCACTGAAAGGGGCACGGAAGGGGTGTTGCATTGAATCGGGGCGCGCTCATCCTACAGAGTCAGGGGATGAGTTTGGGGTTGGAGTTCGTTAATCAATCCCATCCTGTGGCTCTCCTTCCCGCGTCACAGACATGCTGTAGCCAATACACCGGATCAGAAATATTCACAGAGTTGGAGAGAAATTTGCAAGAAATCTGCAAGGCAGGGAAAGTGTCTCTAACTTTGGTAGATGGATGTTTGATACACAAACCTGTTTAGAACAAGAGAAAAGAGCAGGAGACCAATAACACCCAGAAGGCTAACAACATTTACAGTAGAGTATGAGCTTTCGTGAGACACAGCTCAATTCTTCAGATACAGCTAGAATTTGTCCTTATATCTTATACAATGGAGTGATTTCAGAAGCCGAATGACAATAGCAAGTAAATGTTAATCGTCAGTGAATGACAATAGCAGGTGTGATTGGATTAGGTGTGGAGAAAACAGCATTGGTAATGAGTCAGGAAGCCTAGGTCTCGATTCAATCCAGGTGAATCCATTACCTTTTTGAGCTTCATTATCAGTTGTAATTCAACAGTCTCTCTCCCTAACTTCCCTTTGAAGTTCCATTGCAGGATAACTGCTTTTAGGTCATCATCAACTGAGCGTCATGGAAGGCTAAAGTGTCCCCCCTCCAGTTTTTGAATATTATGGTTTCTGAGGTCAGACTTATGTCCATTAAATCTCTGTCGAAGGGACTGCCCTGTTTGTCCAATGCAGAGGGTGGGATCAATCACGTTAGAGGAAGAGCAGGAACATGAACCCGAGATGGAACGGCTGATGCTACTGGGTCCACTGATGGTGTTGCCAGGACGTAGATGGGAGCAAAGTGGGCACCTGGGCTTGTTGCAGGCCTTGGTACCAGAGTCCATGTTACTGTTAGGGGTTTATCATTACAGCTGTGTCGGGTTCTTAGGTTGGCAGGCTGTCTGTAAGCAAGAAAAGGTGGCCCCCCAGCGCCTGTGTGTGTCAGGATCTAATATGTTGTGTGGTTCCTTGGTCAGAGTTATGCCATGTTTAATCTGTAGTTGCTAGCCTTTTTCTCCCTCCAGGTCCAGATGTTGTTTTTTCCGCGTTTTCCATGGGAGAGAATACTCTTATCTGTTTCTTCAGCCAGAGACCTTGACGGGCCGAGCCTTCCCACAGCCAAGTTCCCATCATCTTGGAGTATTGGGGGGGGGGGAGGCTGGGAGTGGCGAGTTTGATGTATCAACAGTTTCATTTTCTATCTCATTCTCAACAATGCCTACGTTCAGCCAAGATCCTTTCTAGGCCTTGGAATATGGATACTTGCATCAGAGCCTAGTCTTTCAATAAACCTTTTGAAATCAAGTAACTTGTGCTTCTTGCAGAAGGGGGAGACGAACTCTAGATAACAGGGATTCCATAGTCTGATATTGTGAACCAAGTGTCACAATCCAGAATGGGTTGTAGGTCATTGATAATGCACTGAAGTGTCTCAAGTTGTGAGCTGCAGGTGACTACCAGCGGTGTTCTGTGGTTATTTTCTTTGGGCTAGTCTTGTAGCAAGCTGACTCTGGGTGTCATTTTAGCCGTCCCAATCATCTTTGTCAACGTGTTGCAGATCCTTCAAGTGAGTGTCTCTGTCTGAGGAGTTGGAACAGATTATTATTATTTATTACATTTCTAACCCGCCCTTCCTGTAAACGGGCTCAGGGCGAGTTACAACAGTTTTAAAATACAATACAATATAAAACAATGGTTCATATAATAAAATCAACAATTAAACAGATTTTAACTGTCCCGTGACGGGGTCAATTCCAGGTTCCTGCTCATCAACATACAGGGGGAGGGAAGCAGACAGATAACATACTGCAATCCATACGTGGGTCAGCTAACGAGCGGGCACTACAGAGCCCCGTGCTGTACCTGTACGTCGGGCAGCCGGCCAGTGGACACTGTATCACCCCAAAGCTCTCAACAGGGCGTCAGGGCCAGAGTCAGGTCGATCGCCCATCAACACTACAGCCTTGGGCTTGGATTGCTTGATGGGGTTGGGGTGGTAGCTTGAGGCATGTAGGTATGTTTGTCGATCCGTCGGATTTCAGAATAATTTATGTCACCCTCATCTCCTTGTGCAGGTCTCCTTGTGAGTAGGGAGGGGAATTAGCAACAAGGAGAAGCTGGGATCTTTTGTGCCAATGTATACGAGGATCCCTTCCTCTAGAGAACCCTTTGAATAAGCAGGCAGATGTTCAATCAAAAAGGAATTTTTATTTAAAATACGAGTTGTAAAGAGTGGGCAAACCCTCTGGGCCTGGTTCTGGTGCTGATAACAGCCACACAGTACCCCAGAAGCTCTCCCAGAGTAGTATGCCCCGCCTGTTTGTACCAGACTCACCGGTTTCAGGGTTCTTAGCTGGAAGCCCTTGTGCACAGCAAGCAGACACTCAAGACACAGGAAGGATAATTATTTATTAGCTCAAGAGAACAGTCAAATTAACCATACTCACTCTTGAGGCAAAGCAATGGCAATAAAAAAAAGGAGCTTGACCTAATCTGAGCTAAAACAAAGCCCACTAGACAAATAGGTACCCAACCTCCATGCGCCTGTGATTCAGCCTCTTCCTCCTTTCTTTTCGATCCACCCCGCCTTTTCTTAAGCCTGGGGGAGGAGCCGCCTAATCAAGGACAACCACCAGGTGCACTTAATTAGCCACTTATCCACTGTTCTAGACACGAGTATAGACCAATTGCACACAAAACACACAGCACACACACAGAGCTAACTATTAAAAACAGGGAGGAAAGTTGGAGAGGATTGCAGAGTTGGGTTTATAGTTACCAGGTCCAGAAGATGAAGGGTGTCTGAGGGAGAGCCGCTTCAGTGGCCACTAGTACTTCATGGCAACAGGGAGAAGAGCTCAGACATGCCATCTGAGGGCGTGTGGAAGGTCCAGAACACACACACACACACACTGAGCACATGGCAGGACAGTCAGATATACTGTGGGAAATGCCCTGAGGCAGGACTTAATGGTTCTTCCCAGGGTGGGACAAAGGACTGGGAATGTGTCTCTGGGGTGAGACAATAAGGCTGGTGAACCGTCTCCAAGGTGGGACAATGAACTAGAAAGGTTTGATTTGGTCTTCCTGAGAGGAACTATAGGAGGATAATAATTATTTGATGACCCACGATGGCTGGATGGGTGAGGCTAGAATAGGAAAGTGGGTAAAGGGTAGAGTTGGCAGGGCGTGTGAACGAATTCATTCAAGTACTTCTGGAGACCTCCATTGTTCTACGGTTATGCGTGTGGGGCTAAGTTAGTCTTACTTCACTTCTCACTACCTCTTTACCTTTCATAAAAATGATAAGAAATGAACTGAGCATTTACTGCTGATAACAGTATACTGCAGATACTGTTGTTGATAACAAGCCAGCAGAGGAGACCAGGTTTTAAATACTTTTGGCACCAGTGTTACCGCTAATGTGAGCAACTGAGCAATTACTCACAGCTTCTGACTCCTCTGCTCACAGCTTCTCGGCTGAAGCTCCCAGGTGCGAACTCCCAGGTGGCCCCGCCCTCCCCCTCTGCCGGCACCTGCGGGCAGGCCCAATAGGGAGGGAACCTCCACCTGCTGTGGCTGGCTTGGCCTCAAGGCGGGGCTAGAGAGCTCCTCCAACTGGCTTTCTGGCTGAGGAACGGAGAGGAGCCGAGCGATGGAGCCCGGCCTGACCAGTGCAGCATGAAACCGCTGGGATTCCCTCAGTCGTGGGGAGGGGAGGGGAGGAGGGAGCACCTCAGCTGCCGCCACGGGGAAGGCGTCGTTTGGCCTCAGCACAGAAGGAGTCCCGCAAGAAGGATGTCGAGCAGAGGAAGGAGGGCGGAGGGCTGGGCTAAGCGCTCATCGCGCCCGTGCCCACCGATGGCCAGAGGAGGAGGAGGAGGAGGAGAAGGCCCATGGGGTGCTGAAGGAAGATAACTGAGCTTTGTTGTTGATGAGGCCTCCTCCAAAGTGACTTTTACAGCCTGGAATGCCGACTCGGCCACGAATCGGATCTGGCTGCCCCGCCTCGGCAAGCTGAGCGTCTCCATCTAAGTGGAATCACTGGAGGTAGACTGGAGTAACTCTGCTTAGGATCGTGCAGTTGGGGGTTGATTTCAGCATGGCTGCTTGGGGGCTGGCTCCAGCTTGGCTCTCTCCTTTTCTTTTTCAAAGACGACTCCTTCTCTGTAGGATCACAGGATCACAGCCATTCTTCGACCCCCACCCCACCCCACATCTGTATCTGAAGCTAAAGGGAGCTTCCAAGGGCAGCTGGCCCTGACTTGCCTTCTCTCCTGCTGCGGAAGCCGAGGGGAATCGGCTTCCCCTTGTTCACGGGGGAATCCATAGGTGCAGAATCAAGCAGGAAGCCTTAAAGATTTTGCAGGGTTTGAATCCAGCGGCACCTTAGAGACCAACAAGATTTTCAGGATAGGAGCTTTCCAGTGTCTTAAAGGCTGATACCCGGAAAATCTTGTGGCACCCGTAAGACTTACAAAATCGGTGGTAGGGTCTGAGCTTTCGTGAGTCACAGCACACATCTTCAGATACCATCTGGATCTCCCTCCCTGAAAATCTTGTGGGTCTCTAAGGTGCTACTGGATTTCACTCCTGCTGTTCTACTGCAGACCAGGAGGGCTACCAAACTTTAACTCTTTGGGTGCCACAAAGTTTCCTCTTTCGCTTTGTCCAAAACCAGGGGTTACCGGCCAGCTCCAGAGGTTTCAGTTTTGAGCCTGTTCAGGTTAACTGGCTTGCAACCTGCTGGCGGGCTCAGTTTTAAGGCATCCCAATAATGGTAGATCGAAGCATTCTAGAAATGTTTCCTCCTGTCATCCTGAGTTCTTAAAAATTATGGGGTTTTTTGGTTGCGAGCCACCTCAAGCAGAATTCTGTACAGGTGGTACATAAATATTCTAAAGAAAAATGAAAGTTTACAACCCTGTCTTTGCACGTCTTACCCCTCTGAGCTGCAACACTGTGCAGTTCTTGTTTATTTGCCCCAGAAAACTGGCCAGTGGACTTCAGGCTATTGAAGTTGCATGCAAAAAGGGACTAAGGCACCAGGTTTGCCATGCCTGAGTTTCCGTCTAAAAGGAAAGGGGTAGATGAGACACATTTTCTTTGTGACATGGAGAAGAATAGAAGTCTATGAGAGAGATACTGTATTTGGACCACTTTTATGTGTTTTGTAATTGTGTAAAGCACAATTGTTCCAAATGTTGTATGGTGATTGTATAGGGTAACGGCTAACTACCTGATCGGAGAAATCCACAGTCAGAATCGCACCTGAACCACAAGAAAGCCAGTCACATCTTCAGACGTGGAAATCCAACTGAGAACCCTCCGTATGGGACAGGGCGGGCAGGGCGGGGATGGATTCCATCAAGGATGGATTCTGTCCTGAGTCTTTCAGGGGCAGATTCATTACGTGGGGAAAAGAAAACGTAAGAATGATTCTCAGGTTGATTTCCATAACACAGAAATGATGATATCTGCAGAAGTCCGCCCTGACTTACGAAAGCTCATCTTGAAATGTATGTGCTAGTCGTTGAAGAAGCATTTTTCCTTATTGAGGCTATAAACAATAACATAAAAGCTATAGACAATAAACATAGAAATATAAAAAACACAACCTTCTAAAAAAAGACACACTAACAATACATAAACAAATAAAAGAAAAAAAGAAAAAACTAAACTACAAATTGAGATCCAATTTTCTCTGCAACAAATATGCATCGTTTTCAAAGTCTTACTTATTTTAAGTTAAACATAAGTTTTCTAAGTTTTTTCTATTGGTCATGATTCTTAATCCATAAAGCCAGATATCATCAAGTCCTGATGATCTATTTCATGCAAAAACTCTATTCGCGGTTTCCATTCAGTCAAACATGTAACTCATGTCTTTTGTCTGATCAGGGAAGTAAGTTTTGCCATTGACGCAAACTCCAAAACTTTTATCCACCTTTCCTCCACTGTAGACAACGTTGGAGTTTTCTACTTTTGTGCACAGAGTACTCTTGCTGCCATGATCAGATATAAAAACCAAGTTCCAAAGCTTCTTTCCAACCGGCTGTCCATTATTCCCAACAAAAACGTCTCCGGTTTCAACTGGATTTTAATCTTCAATGGCACTTGCATCTTAGGGGCCAACCCTGCATGTGAGATTTTTCTGCCTGTGTCAGGTTCTGCTGCTCAATACAAAGCCAGGTTGGGTTTTTCTGCATATGAGGGTGTTCCTATCAGGTCCACCGCAGAACCCAGATTCACTACCATCCCGGTGCTTCCACCCAGCCACCCCCACCCCTCCTGGGGCCAAGCAAGCTGCAGCCCTTATGCATGAGGTGGGCGGCAGCCACGGCTGCCACTGGAGGCCAACGGGTCAGATCCCAGATGGGCCATGCGCAGGCAGCAGCAGGAGACAGCTCTTCTCGAACACACGAAGCCGCCTTGTCCCGAATCAAAGCACCCGTCAAAGTCCACATTGCCGACTCAGACCTGCAGGGGCTCTTAACTGACCTTATGTCACGGGAGGTGTCGGGGACTGACGTTGAGCCCTTCCGTCTCTCCTCCAAGCGCTAAGGAGAATGCAGGGAGCGCCAGGCAGATGCGAAGCCACTGAACAAGTTTGAAAGCCCCTCTAGACTATGAACAGCGGTGAATCCAGAGAAGGTTCCAAAACTCCTCGAAGGTGAATCCTACTGTTCTGCGTTATGGCTTCAAAAGAAATGTATGAAGAATGAGGAAAATACCTTCACGCGCACACAGAGATGCAAAGACAAACAACAATGATGTGTATTTTTGTTTGGAAAATAATAACATTTGATTAATATACCACCCTTCAGGACAACTTAACACCCACTCAGAGCAGTTTACGAAGTATGCTATTATTATTATTAGTAATATATTTATTTGGAAAAGACTTGGAATTGTTTTTATCTTAAACATCAGGAAAAATTGCCTTAAGGGGGCTTCCCAGTGATGTTCAACACCTTGAAAACAGTATAAAAATGCATTGTTCTGGAACGTACCGGATGAATGTTGACCGCATCTTAGAAAGGAAGATTTTTCCTCATATCGTGATAACCTCTAGCACCAGAAAGCTTTCAGGGGACAGGTGAAGTGTATTAAATAGTATTACTAATATGCAGTCAATATTGGCTCCTTTATTAGGTCTCCTTAAATTTTGTGTCCAAAGTCCCTCCCCGAAATATTCATGATCCACTCCCTACAATTGCTTCAAGCAGCAAAACAGTGGGGCATCTCTGGGGAGGGGTTGTGGCTCAGTGGAAGAGCCTCTGCATTGCACGCACAAGGTTCCAGGTTCAATACTCAGCAGCATCTCCAGGTAAAAACAGACCCGACCCAGGCCGTACGTGAGATGGAAGACTTCTACCCGAGACTCCGGAGAGCAGCTGCCGCTCTGATAGACAAGACTGACATTGATGCCCCAACAGCCTGATGCAGAATAAAACGGCTTCATGTGTGTTTTAAAAAAACATTAGCCTGCCTATCAACAGTTTGGGCATTAGCCAGTATGTACAAATGGATCAAAATGCTACCATTAAATTTTTTTAAAGATGCAAACATGTGGAGACTTGTAATATTGTAGAGAATTCGGTACTGTACCTTTGCTTTTGGTTTAGTGGTCAGTTGTCTGACTTGCTGCGCAATCCTAAGCAGAGTTACTCCAGTCAAAGCCCTCTGATTTCAATGGGCTTAGCCTGGAGAGATTTTGTTGAGGATTGCCTCTGCTACCTCTTTGGGTCCTCTTCTTCTAACACTTCACATACTTTTCACCTACGTTCTATCAAGCTTATCACAACATGTAGCTAGCTTCTTGACAATCCAATTTGCAATACCCTATAGTATAGTTCAAACACAAATCAAGCAAACACAATTAAGTTCAAGAAAGTGAACTATTGAAATAGAAAAAAATTGTAAGTAGAATCAGCAAAACTACATTAAGAACACCCACGAGGGGCCCTGGATGAACCCATTCGTCACACTCCTGGACAGAGCTGGTGCCAGTCAGCTCAGGCTAAAGTTCTCTCTTCCACTACAAACTCCAGGCACAGAGGATGCCGGGCTGAGATGCTGGTCTCTCTCTGCCCAGGCTGGAGACAATTCTCCAGTGCAGGTCTGGGTGCTTTGGGATAATTCCAATATTTGGGGGGGTGCAGCTACCCCCCTTTCTGCTTATTGATTTCTTCTGGGGGGGGCCTACTTTGAAGCTGCTAACTCAAGAACTGGGCTTTGTAGGAGAGCCCAGAATAAGTTCACTTAGAGGGCAGAGTCTGCTGAATGTGGCAGTGTATGATATGTGCTCCTGCAACCTTTATTTTCGGGTACAGAGCTTTTCATTTCCCCCAATACACGTCTTTGGTTTTGTAAACTGAGAACTGGGAACTGGGAACCAACTTCAGCTTCCTCTGATCTTTTTAATCTGCAGATCAGTTGTAATTTTATAACCCTTTTAGGCCTTGAAACTGCAGCTGTGAGGCAGGGGGCGCAGTATATACTTAATGAAGACGGGTGCATCATCCAGAGGCCACTCCGTAGCCCAGCCGCTGAAACAAAAGCCTCAGTACCCAAACATTCAAACATGAAAAGGAGCTCTTCCAGCTAAGAATCCTCCCCACAGCAGGTGTTTGGGGCATCTGAAACGGGACATGCAAACCGGTTCCCTGGGGGCTACGGAGCCTCTCTTGGATGATTCACCACGTCCCCATTAAGTATATTCTGCACCTCTTGCCTCGCAGATAGAGGTTAGTTGAGTAGAATGGACAGACTCCTTGAATTGGAGCAAGAGTCGTAATACGGGTAGAGCTAAGCAGCAGATATTCCTTTGTAATTCTTTAAGGACTTTAGCAGCTTTTTCATTGTTGGAGACTACTGAGACGCATTGTTTGGATTAATGTAATTGTGATGTCATTCTACAAGCTGTTGTTATAAATGACTTTGGTAAAAAGACTTTATTGTTCTTTGGTAACGTATACATAGTCTTTACGGTTGTATTTTCTTTTTTGTATCGTTTTCAAATCTCTGCACATTTGCATTGGTGTCCCCTGTTGCATTGTTTATTGGATGTCCCTCCTGTTGATTGTATTGACTCACACTGGCCACTTCCACAGGCTCCAATTTTGGGGGGGGGGGGGTTCCTTGTTCTAAAGCCACCTCTTCCCAATCTGCTTTGAGAACTCACCTTCCACATGCATCATCCACATGAGTGTTTTGTGGGTGTTTGTCGCGGGGGAAAAAAAGGTCTGCAAACAGAAAATGCGTTCTTTGCCTGCCCCTCGTCACAAATGATGTTGGTGCATTCCAACCCAACTTTCTTTTTTCTTTTCTTTTAGAGCACGTGTGGGATTGCGCTATTCCATTGACCCGTCTTTCAGCTTCTGTAGAAACTGGGCATGTGCAGTACAGCATTGTATGCCATTGATTTCCCACTCAAAGTTTTAAATGCAAAAGTGTTTCATAAATGTGCAAATAGTAGAGTAGCACAATTGTACAATTCTGTATCTTACAATGTAAAAGGCAAACTGCGTACCTGACCACTCACTCCTTATCCCCATGCAGGCGTAGTATGCAGGGAGAAGCAGCGAGTCTAGGGCAAAACCACTTGCCTCCCCGTTGCCTCCTTGGGGCTTCCAGAGGCTCAGAGCAGTGTGAGGCCCTCCCAAGTTCCTGCAGCAGCTGGGGGAGGGGGGCTCCCCGCCACCTCTGCATGGCCGTGGGAGGCCTGTGCACAAGCCGAGCAGCGACTGGGGGTCTGGAGGAAGAGGGAGCCCCTGATCTCTTCCCCGATTCTCTCCCCCTCGACTGATGCTGCCAGGGGAGACATTGGGAGGGAGTGCTGCTCGGCCCGTTGTGATGGACAGTCCAATACTAAGTGATCCAACGTAGCAAGCACTGCAGTATGAGTCCCTTTGTAGATGTAGATATTGTAGCAGTGCAAGGACCATTAAAAAAAGTTAAAAGAGGGGGGGGGTTATACGATTGTGCATACGAGCCAGATGCTCGCCCGCGTCTGGGGGTAGGCGGGGTAATGGCGAAAGGAAGGGTTGGAGATTTGTGGGAGGGCTCTTCTGAAGCAAAAAAACCCCACATATGCATTGTTATGGTAGATAATCTCATGGAAAAAGGCATCAAAAATAAAGACAGAACAAAGCAGGTTTCACAAAAAACGCTTAAAATCTGGGATCGTTACAATCCTCTTGCATATGGGAAATGATGACACATGTAATGAGTGATATAACCTGCCAAATTTCCATTAGCAGGCCATCCCATTAAGGACGTGTGGAATCGGCCACTGTGTAATTCACCTTGAGTCTCAGTGAGAAAGGCGGGCGATAAATAACGTAAACATAAATAAATAAATAAGATCAAGACTAATGATGACATCACTATACTGACATCTTGGGTCACTGACAGGTTTTGGTTCTTTTCAAGAAGTCCTATATAGTCCACCATTGAACAGGATACAGCTCTAGCTCTAGCTAGGAGAGCCTTTTACAAGCTTCAGCTGGTTTTTCCTGGACAGAAAAGATCTGGCCACTGTGGTGCATGCCCTGTTAGGTTATATCTCAAATAGATATGAGATTATATATTAGATATCTCAATTAGGTAACAGGGCATTGTGGGGCTGCCCTAGAAAAATGTTTGGAAACTTTCAATTGGTGCAGAATATTCAACCAGGATGCTGACTGGAGTGGAGCACCGATAACACCTCACTCCAGTCTTGATTCAGCTCCAGTGGCTTCCAGTTCCTTTCCAGGCTCAATTGCCGGTGCTGATGCTGACTTTTAATCCCCTGCCTGGTTTGGGACCAACATCCCTGAAGAACTGCCTCCTCGTTTCTTTAAATCCTCAGGGCCAGATGAATTGCATCTAAGGGTACTAAAAGAACTCACGGATGTCATTTCTGAGCCTCTGCCCATTGTTTTTGAGAATTCTTGGAGAACAGGCGAGGTGCCAAAAGATCATTGTCCCCACCTTCAAGAGAAGGAAAAAATAGGATCCTGGTAACTACTGATCTGTCAGCTTGATGTCTACACCTTGAAAAGTTTTAGAACAAATAATCAAATAGTCCTTCAGCATTTAGAAACAATGGCTGTGACTACTACGAGCCAGCATGGCTTTCTCAAGAACGAGTCATATCAGACTAACTTTATCTCGTTTTTTGATAAAGTTACTGAATACCTCGTTTGATTGGAGGAGTGCTGGAGACATAATTGATCTCTGTTTCAGTAAGGCTTTTGATAAGGTTCCACATCACATCCTTGTTGACAAGTTGGTAAAATGTGGTTTGGATCCTATTGCTGTGAGGTGGATTTGTAACTGGTTGACAGATGGCGCCCAGAGAGTGCTTGTGAATGGTTCCTCATCCTCTTGGAGAAGGGGGAGAAGTGAAGTGCCTCAAGGACTGGTCCTGGACCTGCTTGGTTCAACATTTTTATAAATTATTTGGATAAAAGAATAGAGGAAATGCTTATTAAATTTGCAGATGATACTAAATTGGGAGGGTAGCAAATATGGTAGAAGACAGAGTCAGGATACAGGATGATCTTGACAGGCTGGAAAGCTGGGCTAAAACCAATGAAATGGATTTCAAAAAGGAGAAATGTAAAGTTCTGCATTTAGGTAGGAAAAATCAAAAGCATAATTATAGGATGGGGGAGACTTGTCTTGGCAGTAGTCTGTGCAAAAAGGATCTAGGGATCTTAGTAGACCATACACTGAACAGCAGTGTGATGTGGTAGGTAAAAAGGCCAATGCCAATTTAGGCTGTATTAACAGAAGTATAATGTCCAGATCACACAAATAGATGGTATCACTCTGCTCTGGTTAGGCCTCACCTAGAGCGTTGTGTTCAGTTTGGGGCACCACAATTTTAGAAAGCTGGAACATGTCCAGAGGAGGGCAACGAAGATGGTGAAGGATATGGAGACCAAGTCCTATGAGGAAAGGTTGAAGGAGCTCGGCATTTTTAGCTTGGAGAGGAGACAACTGATAGTGATATGATAACTACCTTCAAGTGCTTGAAGGGCTGTCATTACAGAGGATGGCACGGAGTTGTTTTCCATTGCTCCAGAAGATTGAACCAGAACCAACGGGTTGAAATTAAATCAGAAGGGTTTTGGGCTAAACAGTAGGAGGAACGTCCTGACAGTTAGAGCAGTCCCTTAATGGAACAGGCTTCCTTGAGAGGAGGTGGGCTCTCCTCCTTTAGAGGTTTTTACGCAGAGACTAGATGGCCATCTGACAGCCATGCTGATTCTGTGAACCCAGGCAGCTCATGAGAGGGAGAGCAGGAAGGGTTACATCCGTGCTTAGTTCTCGTGACCCCTTCTCAAATGCCCGGGGTAATCCCGATCGCCACTTTTGCACGAGGAAGCTATTTTCCCCAGGCCACTTTGGCTAGAGATCCTGATGGTGTTCTGCCATCTTCTGGCCATGGAGCAGGGGTCACTGGGGGTATAAGGGGGAGGTAGTTGTGCATTTCCTGCATTGTGCAGGAGGCTGGACTAGATGAAACTGGAGGTCCCTTCCAACCCTATGATTCTTTGACTCTATGTCATGATTGCCCGGGTTTTATCTCTTCAGTAGCAACTCTTCTTAGCAGTTCCTTTTATTTCTTAGGAAAACCTGTCTCACTTGTTTAAAAAAAAGCGTCTCGCAAAAGCTTTGCTTGCCTCCCATGGAAAGACACCTGAAACATCTCTTGTGTCATTCCTATGGAAGAAGTCTTCTCTCTGAATATTTTTGGTAAATGCTTTACCATCCAACAGACGTTTTTATAAGCACCAAACTCCGTCTCTTTCAAATCCTGAATCCCCTGGAATTGCCTGGAGACTCCCAGCACCACCCACCAATCCTGCATTGGCAGCCCTTGAGCCCCCTGTGAGTGGCACACACAGGAGCAGCCAATCACGGACTGCCGATCCATCCGCTGCCCCCTCCAAAACCACTCCCACCCCCAACGGGGATTTACCAGACAGAGAGGAAAAAATGCCACAACGGTGGGCCCCTAACAGAGGCACACGGCCCAATAGCTTCCCTCCCTGTTCAGAGGGGATACCCACCCCTGTGCCAGACCAGGTGCCCACCCCTTCCCTGGCAAGGACTAGGCGGGCACTAAAAGTGCCCACTCCAAGCCACAGCCCCACTCCAAGACACACTCTGCCACCCCCAGAAAAGTAAAAAATAGCAAGCTAGCAGACCAAACAGCAGTCTTGCTGTTTCAATGCTTCAGTAAAGTCCAATAGGACTTTAAAGCCCCCAAAGATTTAAAACAGTTATTCTTGCTGGCGATGAAGGACGTGCAATTTCTGGCTTCCCATAATCTGACAGTGATGGCGGCTCTCTGCAGAGTGGATTCTCAGGGCTGAGTTCAGATCGGAGTGGTGACTGAGGCTTTCTATCTGGCCATTTGGGATGGCTTTTCTCTAGGGTTGCCAAGTGCCCTGCGGCTCAGAGCAGGGGAGGGGAGAAGGAGGGTGCAGCGGAAGTACTCGCCTTGCATGCGCGCAGAGAGCATGTGTGCTTCCGAATGCTTCTGCGTCATGCTGGGAACTATGTCTTTCCCAGAGTGACAGAGAAGCGACAAAGCCTTTCCCCATCGCGGTGGGAATTACATCATTCCCCGCAGGACGGGGAAATGACCGGTCACACTGGGGCCAATTAGGTAAAGTAGGACCCCCAATCTAGTGTGAGGAGCCTATGTTGATCAACTTCGCCCCAGTGCGACCCCACGCTTCAGCGTTGAGCTGGAAATAACGTCATTTCTGGCACAACGCTGAAGCAATGGGCCAGAAATCGCACATCCTTAATCGCCAGCAAAAATAACTGTTTTTAATCTTTCAGGGCTTTAAAGTCCTATTGGACTTTAATGAAGCATTGAAACAGCAAGTCTGCTGTTTGGTCTGCTAACTTGCTATTTTTTACTTTTCTGGGGGAGGAGATGTGTGGCTTGGAGTGGTGATGTGGAAACTTGGAGTGGGCACTTTTAGTGCCCGTCTGGTCCTTGCCAGGGAAGGGGTGGGCACCTGGTCTGGCACAGGGGTGGGTATCCCCTCTGAACAGGGAGGGGAGCTATTGGGCCGTGTGCCTCTGTTAGGGGGCCACCATTGCGGCATTTTTTTCTCTCTGTCTGGTAAATCCCCGTTGGGGGTGGGAGTGGTTTTTGGGGGGGTCAGTGATTGGCTGCTCCTGTGTGTGCCACTCACAGGGGGCTCAATGGCTGCCAATGCAGGATTGGTGGGTGGTGCTGGGAGTCTCCAGGCAATTCCAGGGGATTCAGGATCCTCTTGTTAAGGGTGAAGCCGGTTAAGGTAACAAGATGGAGGAGAAGATGTGGATAGAGGGAAGAAGACTGAAGAAGCTACAGCCCAGGAGGCTGAAGGTCCGCCGGAAGAAAGCTCTGAACAGAGAGATACAATTTTCATCTCATTACAGATCCCAATTGTTTGCATTTTCTACCAAGATCAATGTGTAGAGCCTAAGCTCAAGGAGGCACAAACAAGGTTACAATGAAGCACCTGTTATCCTCACAATGGTTCACTAATTCAATTATTCATCCAGTTTATTACCAGCATACCATATCCAATGCCAATAATATAAAAAGCCCCATTCACAAGGAATTTTTACAACAGTCCATTCACAAATTTGATTCACTGATTTAATTCCATTAATACTCTTGTCATCCCGGACGCCTTGTGTGGAGCAAAGCAAGTCCTACCGCACGCCGCCTGGCACAGCCACTTCTTCCAGTGTGTTAAAGTAGAGGCGGCATTTTCAAGAAGTTGGCTGCGAGCTTTGCCGGCCCCGTCTCTTTTGGCTCGTTTCGAAAACGATCTTCTTCCAGCCAATATTTCTATAATTAACAGTATTTCATTTACTCCAAAGTTTCCTTATATATACAACACAGAAATGATGAACTTGACTTACAACTCCTTGTGGTAAACAGTTTTCAAACAACCTTCTCTGGTGTGATCATAATTGGTGGGGTGGGGCCCCAACAATTGTTACATAATATATATGCTCCTGCTCATTAGCCTGTGTTCGTTCTTAAAGTGATATACCTTACTATCCAAATTTGTATTTAAAACAGTACACATACCCCAATAAGATTCAATATTATATAGTAATTAACCTTTAAAAAGGATCTTAATAAATACTTATTACTACTGTAGCAAATTAGTAAAAGACCTAATCTATACTAAAATCCAATGTATACACATTCTAATTCATGTAGTTGGTGTAAAATTATTAAGACAAATAAATAACATACATAAATAGTTACTGTAATTGCTGTGTATCCTGGAAAATTTACCTAAAACCACATCCTATACAAAAGTCAATTTCATTCTCAATTTCATTATAAAGGTCAATTTCATTACAAAGATCACTGTCATTATAAAAAAAGCAAAAAAATCAATTTCATTATTGAGCCCATTTGGGGTTAGTGTGTTCATTCTAAAGATCCATCTTGCTTTTGATTGTAATAAAGTCTGACTCGCATCCCTATTCTTAGGTTGACTGATCACTTCTAACACAGAAAACTGTAGTTCTCTTTCATGTTTATGATGAGACTCAAAATGTTGAGTCAAGGGAGCCTCTTTGTTTAGGGTTCTTATTTTCGAGAGGTGCTCCTGTAAACGTGTGCGAATCGGACGAGTAGTACTTCCTACATACATTAAAATGCAAGCGCATATGATGATCTAAGCTATGTTTGGTGTAGAGCAAGTGGAAAAGTCTTTTGAGTACATAGCCAAACCTGTGTGAGGATGTTTAAGTAACTTCAGATCTATGCTTAAGGAGCAGATGTTACAGTGTCCACAGGGGAAATGACCCTGTGGCAAATGTGTTCCTCTATCTGGTAATATCAGAGTTAACTAGTAAATCCTTTATACTCTTAGTCCTTCTATACCCAATTTTGAGTGGGCTCCTGCATCCCGGAACGTCTTGAATAATATGCCAATTTCTTTTTACTATCTTTGATATTTTTCCTGAGAGCAGTGAAAAGTCTAAAGCCCAAGAAACCTGATTTGCATTAGTCAGGCTTTGCTCTTTATATTGCAACAGTGAATGTCTGGGGATTCTATCGTCCCTTTCTCTAGCGTGCTATGAACGCTTGGCTCATTCGTCTAGCTTCTCTGTCGGAATCCCCTTGAAAAGATGCATTTCTCTTGATTTGAAGAAATTGGCTGTACAGTACGTTCCTCTTTAAGTTTGTTCTATGGTGCGAAGAGTATTCTAAGTAGGCTGATCTATCTGTCATCTTCCGAAAGGGTCTGACACCCAATTTCGTAGGTGTTTGTTTAAAGACCACTACATCCAAAAATGTAATGCACTTCCAACTGCCCAAATGGGTAAATCTGATACTCTGATTAATGGTGTTCATCCAGTTAATAAATCTGTCTGTCTGCACACTCCTTACTTTTTAGAATTACAAAGATATCATCAACAAATTGTTTCAGGCAAATTAATTGATCATAGAAAGGATTGATAGTGCTGTTAAGAACATATCTCTTTTCTAGTTCAGCCATAAAAAGGATGGCCACACTGGGGGCTACCAAACGTCCCAAACGTCCCTTTACTTGATAGAAGAATAGAGTGTCAAATCTGAAATAGTTACATTCTAGAATAAGATCTAGAAGATCCAAAAGAAAATGGGTGGGTGGGGATTTATTTTGTCTCAGATCAAGAGTAGATTCAATCACTCATCTGGCTTCATGTTGGGGAATGGATGTGTACAACGATTGTACGTCCATAGTCATGAGATATGCCCCCTGAGGAATCTCCACATTTTCCACAAAATTAATAAAGTCTATAGTATCTTTTATATAGGAGTCCACCTGAATAACAAAGGGTTGCAGTATATCATCTAGGAAAATGGCCAACGGTTCTAAGATAGAGTTCGAAGCTGAGACAATCGGTCTCACCGGGAGTGGGGGAGGGGGGATTGAAACCCTTATGAATTTTGGGCAGGCAATAAAAAACTGGTGTGTGTGGACTTTTATTCATCAGATCACAATGGGTGACTTGGTTGATTTCGTTATTACCCAGCGCCTCATCTAACACAATCTTAATCACTCTAGATTTCTCGTGTAGGATTGTGATCAATAGGTTTGTAATATTCCCTATTAGCAAGTTGTTTTTGTACCTCCTGTATATAGTCATTTTTATTCTGTATAACTATCCCGCCCCCCCCCCCTTATCAGCAGGTTTTATTATGAGGATTATGATGATGATGATGATGATGATGATGATGATGATGATGATGATGATGATGATGATGATTGCTTGTCCTCCTTCAAGTTGGTTAAAGCTATCCTTTCCTCTCTAGTCATATTCTGCCAAGTTTTATATTTAGTAAGTAAGATCAGTAGCTATGGGATAAAGGGCCAAGTCCTCTTGTGGATCGAAAATTGGCTAATTAATAGGAAACAGAGAGTGAGTATAAACGGGCACTTCTCACAGTGGAGGGTGGTGAGCAGTGGGGTGCCACAGGGGTCGGTATTGGGTCCAATGCTTTTTAACTTGTTTATTAATGATTTGGAATTGGGATTAAGCAGTGAAGTGGCTAAATTTGCAGATGACACGAAATTGTTCAGGGTGGTGAAAGCCAGAGAGGATTGTGAGGCACTCCAAAGGGATCTGTCGAGGCTAGAAGAGTGGGCATCCATGTGGCAAATGAGGTTCAATGTAGCCAAGTGCAAAGTAATGCACATTGGAACCAAAAATCCAAAATATAAATACAAGTTGATGGGGTCTGAACTGGCGGAGACTGACCAAGAGAGAGATCTTGGAGTCATGATAGATAACTCACTAAAAACGTCAGCACAGTGTGCGACTGCCATAAAAAAAGCTAATGCTATGCTAGGGGTTATTAGGAAAGGGATTGAAAACAAATCAGCCGGTATCATAATGCCTCTGTATAAATCGATGGTGAGGCCTCATTTGGAGTACTGTGTACAGTTCTGGTCGCCACACCTTAAAAAAGATATCATAGCACTGGAAAAAGTACAGAGAAGGGCAACTAAAATGATTAAAGGGTTGGAACACTTTCCCTATGAGGAAAGATTGAGGCGCTTGGGGCTCTTTAGCCTGGAGAAAAGACGACTGAGGGGAGACATGATAGAGGTTTACAAGATAATGCACGGGTTAGAGAAGGTAGAGAAAGATGTGTTTTTCTCCCTTTCTCACAATACAAGAACTCGTGGGCACTCTATGAAATTATTGAGCAGTCGGGTTAGAACAGATAGAAGAAAATACTACTTTACACAAAGGGTGATAAACACATGGAATTCGTTGCCACAGGAGGTGGTGGCAGCTACAAGCATTGCCAGCTTCAAGAGGGGACTGGACAAATATATGGAGCAGAGGTCCATCAGTGGCTATTAGCCACAGGAGATAGATGGTATTCTCTTTGTGGGGAGGTGGTGCTCTGTTGTCTTGGTGCTGGAAGGAAGGCAGTGGGAGGGCTTCTGGTGTCCTGGCCTCACTGACAGTCCTTTAGATGGCACTGGATTTCTAGCCACTGTGTGTGACAGAATGTTGGACTGGATGGGCCACTGGCCTGATCCAACATGGCTTTGCTTATGTTCTTATGTTCTTATGTTCTTACTTGTTATTTCTGCAACCTCTTTAAGGCCCAATCTTTCAAAAGTCTCAATCAGGCCATCAGATATTTTTGGAATAAATGTGGAGCGGTGCCTCAAACCGCTACTAATAAATGAATCAGACTTATTGTCAAAATGTTTCTTTAATTTTACAAGCCGGAAAAACTTAAACAAGTCAATTCTCGTATCACATGCATTGTATCTAGGTGACGGTACGTATCCCAAACCCTTGTTAAGTACTCTCAATTCCATATTAGCCAAATGCCTCGAAGATAAGTAGAACACTAGGTCTTGAACCGCCCTCTTTTCGAATAACGACCCTTCTCTAAAAAATTCCTCTTTGTGGGTAGGGAGGCACAGTACGATTCCTCAAAATACACCCTCCTTTGTCCCCTGATAATTCATTGTCTGATGGATCAGTGGTGTCAAATTCTGCACCCGAAAAAGTGGGCTTAACCCATGTTACTCTCTTGCGGGGTTGATTATCCTTCCAATTATAAATGTTCCCAGCACTATCCCAGTCCCCTTCTTTCACTACTCATTTTTTTCATTTTCAGATCTTTTAAGCGGATCTCACACTCTTTAATGAATCACGCTTATTTGTTCTATTGGTGAATTCCACATCAGTGTAGGTTGTCTTTAACTGGTCTTTCAATTGCTCAATCTCCAGAGTAACCTCATCTTTCTCTTTAGCAATACATTCAGTTAGCAATAACATCAGGTCGAACGAGCATTTGTTTAATATAGCCGCCCAACATTTTTTGAAAGTTTCATCTTCCTTATACAACCCCGGTGGCTTATACATGCGCAAACCTCTGGGGATGACTCTTTCTTTACTGTATTTAATTAAAGAGGCAGCATGTAGATTTAATTTAGTTTGTTTTGTCATATGTTCAACAAGGAGGTCCCAATCTCTGGCTGGAGCTTCTTCTCACACCTGCGAGGCAGACGAGCTGCAAAACTCATCTCGGAGGCTTGCCCTCCGACTGGCTAACCTACGGGCACCCTGCTGGCTGAGTGCCTTTTAAAGAGCAACTTTTTGGGACCTTCTGATACTTTTGGACTTTTCATTTGGAAACCTGCTGTTTGCCAGACGGTAAAATCTGGAATTAGTTTAGGGACTTTAGTATATACTAGGTTAGTTAATTAGCCTTTGAATATATTGTTTGCTTGCTGCACTATTCTATACTCCGTGATCACTTGGCTTGGGCTTCTTTAATACATTTTATTAAGTATAATTCTGGGTGGAATTCATGGTGTTGGTGCTCCAATCCAAATCCAGTTCTCTGGCCATTTTGCCACATGCTACCCAGATAATTTGTCTTGAAACTCAGTCTGTGGGGTGCCTACCTTGCAGGGCTGACTTTTGTTTGTTTAGTGCCCAGAGGCCTGGAGGCTTGCCTCTTAATCTCTAAGTTCTGAGAGTGATCAAAGAGACTGGTGATAGTCGCTACCAGACCTTGATTACTTACTTGTCTCTTTGGTGGTCCCTGGGGGGTCCCTGCTGGGAGATTCTGGTTGCGGCAGCCCTGGGTTCCCCAACAGAGGACAACCCCTCCTCCCAGAAAGCCACTCCGGCAGGAACATACCTGGCTGGCTGCATCCTGGTGGCCTGGGCTTTCGTTGATGATGACCCGGAAAGCCCAGGCCACTATGGACCTTTCCAGGTCCCACGAGAGGGCGGGCAGGAAGTGGCTGGCAAGGAAGAGGAGAAATGATTGGACTCTGCCGTGCGTGGGAGGGAACGAACTCTCTGGGCCTGCCCCCCCCCATCCAACCCAAAGCCTAGGCAAAGCCCCAGGTCCACACGCTGACTGAGGGGGACCGGCAGCAAAGCCCACCCACAAGAGGCCAGTCGGGGCAGAGAAGCCAAAGGGGGCCTCTGGATCCAAGGGCCGGCCTTCCTCGGGGTGCTCAAATGACTCCTGCGCCCTTGCTGGCCAGGAAGAATCATTCCCCCAAGAGAGGCATACCTGAGGCTGGTGATGGCCTTAAGGCACTGGAGGAGCAGGGGCGAGGTGGTGAAGAAGTCTGACATCATGATGTCCTAGGAGTGACGAAGAGGCAAACACAGCTGCCCGTAGCCCCTAGCAGCCCCACGAGCCCTCCTGTCTCCCGCTCTCTCCACCCCACAGGAGTGGGTCTTGGCTCTTGGGCCTTCCTTAGCCCTGCGCACAAATCCTCAGAGCAGGAATTAGTCTCTTGGAAGGGAATGCATTGCGGGACTCAAATGCCTCCCACTCAAATCACAACCCCAAGATCACTCAGAATACAAAAAGCCAGAAAACAGCGGACGGAATGCTGAATCCCAGCCAATGGCCGGCAGGCAAGGATGTCCGGGAGAGGACAGTCCGTCCCAGAGAGGCTGCCTGCCCCCCCACCCCACAGTCTCTCTCCTGGACTCTGGGGCCTCCCGTCCCTGAGAAGGAGGCCCTCCGCATAACCGCCTCACCATCAGGCAGCTTCCCATCTCAGCAGGCTGTCCACGGGAGCTGAGAAGCTCACTTGGAAGTCCACCGGGCGGATAAAGGCCTGGTGGGAAAAGCACGCACCCCCACCTGCCCCGTGTGCAGCAAGACTCTGGGAGAGGTGGGCACGAGCCTCCACCACATGTCAGTTGCCTTCTCCATCTGAGAGGCAGGTTGCCACTCTGGGGAGACAGCAGCCCTGCCCTACGTGTGCCAGTGGCCCTCGCCCTGCTCTCTCTCTCGCTCCTTCCACGGGAGGGTGGCCAGGCCCTTTTCCTGAGCTCCTTTGGCCTCCTGGTCAGCCCCCAGGAAGAGTCACAACGTCTTCCCTCCCACTTCTCTCTGCTTCAGCCACAAGCAGGCCTTGCCCCGATCTGTCCCCCTCCTCTCCTCAGATCTCCTACCACCACTGGAAGCAGCTCTTGAATTCCACTCACTTTGATCTTCTCCACCACCTCTTCCTTCGGGCAGGGGAGATGGTATTTCCCCTGCCGCTTCCCCTGCTCCGCCAGGCAGATGACATCCGCCAAGAATACACTGCTCACTCCCTAGAAGTAGCAAGAGTCAGGCTGTTAGCAGGGCAGGGACCATCCCGGGGCCCACGCTGAGGTGATGGGCCCGGGGTGTCCTCATGTTTCCATCGAGATTCTCTGAAGGAGTCCCTCTCGCTTGAGAGTGGTTGATCCCCCATCCCAAACAGGCCTCTGAAGAAGCGGGGGGGGTGGGGTTGCCTCCTACCACTCCTTGCCTTCGTGGCCCAGGGAAGAACAGCAGGCTGAGCCAGCCGGATTTGCTCCCTGGCCAAATATCACTTCTGGCCACCTTGGAGGCCTCTGGGTATTACCTAGGGGGACACGGGGAGCAGACCGCACCCTCCGGAGGCAGAAGCACTCCGGAAGCCAGCAAAGAAGCTTTCTTCACCAAAGGGACCAGGATTTGGGGCTCCAAAACGCCCTCTTCTTCTGCCAGTACCCTGCACCCAGCAGCCAGATGGGCAGACAGGGCCCCTGTGCGTCTGGCCTGACCTGGCTGCCAAGCGGCCTTTCTGTGGGGTTTGGGGTCTTCTGCTCTTTGACTGAGGGGTTGCAGAACACCAAAGGGAGTGGGAGAAGAGGGCTGGCATTGGGGGTCCCTGGAGGCTCAGCAAGGGAATGGAAATTGCCCTGGGCCTTCTGGAGGGATATGGATGCCGGGGGGGGGGGGTTACCTGGCCATGCCCTCTCATGTGGTCCCGGATGGCCTTCTTGAGGGCCCTTTGCCTTCCGGAAGTACAGGCTTTTAAAAGTTGGGAAGAAAGAGATGGAGGAGACAGTGAGACTGGGAAGAGTGGTGCTTCCTTCCACCTTTCAAGCAGTCTTCTCCGTCACCCCTCTCAATGGGGCTTCCACACAGCTTAGAGCAGTCACACAGTCTCCTCAGGGGTCCGGATGGATCAGCGGGGGTGGGGGGTGGGATCCTCTTTGCTGACCTCACGGGCTCCCCCTGCTGTTTTGAGGACAGTAGAGCAAGCTACCCTTGGGGGTGAGTCCAGGGATTTCACTCCCCTTTGCCCCTCTCGACACAGCAGGGGGACACGGGCTGGGGGTGGGGTGGGGGTGACAGCCTCTCGGGGCTTTCTTGGGCCTGCTTAGGCAAGGGAGACCTCCCCTTCCCCAGAAGCCAGGCAAAGTCTGGGGAAGAAGACTTCCGGTGGATCTGGAATTTTGGGGCCCGGTGCCCTCCTTCTGCTGTCTTTGGCCTCTTCCTTCTCCTCGAACGGGTCCGTCAGCCCGAGGATTGCATGCTATGGCCTGGGCCGGGAGCCTCATAAGCAGGGAGGTTTCTATCTGGCTTCAGCATTGGCCCCACATCCTGCAGCATCAGCCAGCTGAGCGAGGCTCCTAAGAGCTCCAGGGAGGGCCCACTCTGATCTCTCTCTCTTTCTGGTGCAGCCCCCAGCACTGCCAGGCAGTGCTCATTTCAAGGGGGAACATGCCGGAACGCCATTCCGGCAGTTCCCCAAAGTGGTCACTATAAATGTGAGGGATAGAACATTATTATGGTATATGATTACAGTGGCAATATTGTTGTATGCGCAATATTGGAAGCAAGACAATATACCAGAAGTTGATGAGTGGATACAAAAACTTTTGTATATGGTAGAAATGGATAAATTAACTAGAAAGCTAAAAGAACAAAGTTCAAATGATTTTTGACGGACTGGAGGAAATTTACAGACTATCTGGAAAAGACCTGGGATGTAAAAGACCAATTGTGGTCTATGGAAAATTTTTGATGAGTATCATGTAATTTGTTGAATTTAATATTGACTGTAACTTTACCTTTGAAAATTATGGAAAATAATGGAATCAGCGGGAACGATGTATGAGTTAAAGGGTACAAAGTGTATATGTTTTCTTTATATTTGTTCTCAAACTATCCAATAAAATGTTTCTTAAAAAAAAGTCAAGTGGCCCCGCCCACCTGATTCTCGGTCATTTTGGGCCTTTCAACCTGGGCCGATTCCAGATGACTAACCTTAAGGCGCTTCATGCCGCCCTCTTCCGGATCGCGACGGGGAAAATGCGAAATATCGTGTTTCCTCGCGCGAGGAAACGTGATATTTCGCATTTTCCCCGTCGCGATCCGGAAGAGGGCGGCATGAAGTGCCTTAAGGTTAGTCATCTGGAATCGGCCCTGGATTGTGGTCAAAACAGCCTGGATCAGGCCTCTGACAGGTGTTGAATCACTCTCGCACTCAGTAGCAGCCAGATCCTGACTATTTTGGGCCCCTTATCAGCCATTTTCATACCCTTTTTGCCATTTTGGGCCCAATTTTGGCCCTGAATGGCCAGGTTTGGGTTCAAAACAGCCAGGATAGGTGATGTAAGGGGGTGTGACATATACAAATCAGTTATGCTGATGACATACTTCCGGTGATATCAACGGGTGTGGCATGTGCTGATGAGTTATGCTAATGAGTTATGTTAATGAGTTCCTCCAGTTCTTTTTCTACGAAATGACCCCTGCTGCCAGGGCTCTGCAATGTACACCCGGGAGAGCTGGAAGGGTCCCGGGGTGGCTGGTGCTGGGCAGGGTGGGAGCCTGAGCCTTCTAGAGCAGGTGGGGAGGGAACAGGGAAGCAACCCCCCCAATCACTGACAGATCAGCCTCGTCCCCCGACACACTCCCCAGGGCCCACAGCATCTCCTCACCAGGTGCTGCCTGAGGCTGCGGCTCCTCCTTTTGGTGCAGGGGGGCGATTTTATTCTCTCCCCCACACCACCGTGCCACTCTTCGACGAAGCCTAGGAGACAGCAAGAAAGTGAAAAGTGGGCCTGGCAGCCTCCTCGCTCTCTTTCGGCGCTTGCCTTGGCTTTGGGCTGCTGGAAACTCTGGGCCTGGCAGGTACCGGTGGTCCCCTGGAAGGATTGTGTGATGGGCTTTCCTGGGTGCTTCTGGTTGCCCTCTCTTTGCACAGAGGGGGAAGCTCTCTCCTCCCCTGGGCTGGGAAGGGGAAAGCTCAGTTTCAACTTCTGCTCTGCTGTCCTCTCCCCTTCACAGCCCAGGCCTACTTGCAACACATCCTGCCATCGCTTGCTGCTTCACCTTTTCTCTTTTGCCTCTTTCTCCATACCAATTTAATGCAGAGGCATTGAGGCAGTCTAGATCATGGTGAGCATTCAACCCTCAGTGCTTCCCAGTCAGAGTCCCTAACAACAGCCCTGAATGGTAGGCCAGTGTGAGTCCTCCCCTGATTGCTGAGAAGGGGAATGCTGAAGGGGAATTGGTGTCTGAAGAGGGATTTCAGCCCTCCGTCTCCCACGTCAAGTCAGCCTTTCTGCTGCAGCAACTGCTTTCTGCAGCTCACGGTCTGATGGGGCACTGAAAACTCTGAAACAAATCCAGCTTTCCAATGGCTGACTGCCAGGAGTGAAGGCAGGTGTGCAACGAAGGCAGATGAGCCCCCCATGTCTCATGGCTTGCCCGACGGCAATGGGGCCTCTGTGTGTGCAGAGGAGCATCACAAGCACAGCTTTTCTTCCCTGCCTAGAAAACCTGGGGGTTGCCTGGGATGGAGAGCTGGGGGCCCCTGGTGGACAGGTGGGAGGAGGAGAAGCCCCTTCCAGGGCAGAAGGTCTGGCGAGGAGTCCCAGGTAGCCTCGTGGGGGCCTGAGCATCCCATTGCTGAGATCCCTCCCTGGCTGGGGGAGAAAGGAAGGGAGGGAGGAAAGAGGAAGGGAGTAGGGGAGAGGCAAACAGATGAAATGAGAGGAAATCTTACTTACATCAAGAGGTGCTTACTCCTGGAATAAGCCATCTGGAAGAAGACCAAAGAGCAAGAAAGGCTATTAGTACCAAGCGGAGAAGAATGGCTAGTGAGCCGCAGACGCTAAATTGCAGCCCAGAAGGCATTCAGAACCCGAAACAGAAGAGCATCAGCATGGCTGACAGAGGGCCACCTAGTCCCTGTTTCAAACCCTCTGAGGGAGGAGAGCTCGCCACTTCCCGAGGAAGCCTGTTCCACTGAGGAACTGCTCCAGCTCTCTGGAAGTGCTTCCTAATGGTTAGCCAGACACTTTTTTGCTTTAATTTTCACCCACTGGTTCCGGTCCAATCCTCTGGTTCAAGAGAAAAGAACTTGGCTCCATTCCCTATGTGACAGCCCTTTAAATACTTGAAGAGGGCTGTCGTTTCGCCTCCGGTCCTCTCCTCCCCAGGAGAAACAGACCCAGCTCCTTCAACCTTCCCCGATAGGACTTGAGCTCCAGAACTCCCCGGCCATCTTGTTAGCTTCCTTCGGACCCATGCTGGCTTCTCAACAGCCTTCTGCAATGGTGGGGCCCCAAACAGAACACAACACTCAAGATGAGTTCTAAGCCGCGTGAAGGGAAACTGTGACTCCACCGTGATCTGGACATCTTGAACACTAAGACAAGCCAGCTTGATAGGCAAGAAATAGGTTTTTACTCAACTCTCACTCTGGCTCAGCCTGCACTTTAGCCAGCCCTCCAGTCCAGCCTCAGCCGCCAGCAGTTTGGTACAGGAGCTCTGAAGGCCCCAGAGGCTGTGTTCCCCCATTCATGGAGATAGGGACAACAGCAGAGTAGCTTTCCTTAGCCCCATGGATTGTAAAAAGGAAGAGGAGAAATGAAAAGAGGTCAGGTTCCTGTCTACATGGCCCATCCGAGTTCAACTAGAATAACAACAACAACAACAACAATAATAACAGAGCTGTTGCTCTGTCCTCTGGCAGCACATCCCACAACAGATCTTCCATCCCAAAGACTCACAGATGGGCTCCCGTTCCAGATGAGGCAACCAGCGTTTCCACAGCCACAACTGGAAAGGCCCTGTTCTGCACCCCTACTTCTCCAGGGCTCACCTGGCACATAAGGGGGGCAGAGGGTGATCTCAAAAAAGGGAGTGGTAGGCAGGGGCAGGTGGCCATGGTCAGTGGGGCCGTTTCCAGTGCAACCCTCCAGAGAAGGGGACCTTGGAAGCCCATGGACTTCCGTTTCTTCCCAAGACTGATGGCCCGCCTTGCTCCCAAGTGTCTCAGGGCTCTGCTTAGGACAGCCCAGTTAGGACTTCATAGCCAACACTTGAAATGGAGCCTGGAAGAAGGCCAACAACCAGTTTTTCAACTCAGCACAGGGCCTTGACACTCCCTCTGATGGGAGTTCCTCAGCTGGTTGTTTTTCCTCCCTTATCTCCTGCCTGAGGACTTCAGTGATGTCGTTGGGCAAGGCCAGGGAAGCCGGGTTAGATGCATCACTCACACTTCCTTGCTCAGGAGATGCCCGACATGCCTCTGAGTAGCTGTTCTTATCCTTGGAGGTTCTGGGCCTCTTGGAGCGGGCAGTGGGTCTGGCCTCACTTTCCCCTGTTTTCTGGCTGAATACTGGAGGAGAGCTAGTTAGGCCTGGAGTGGCGGAAGTGCTAGTAGAGGTCAGGGGTGCGCTGGCTAGGCCATGAGTGGCTGCTGCGTAGATCTTAGAGGCTTTGGCGCCTCTAAGGGCTGGAGGGCGCCACCAGGCCAAATAAGGTGCCGGATTCAGAGGGAACGACAGCAGGAGGAGCCGCTAATTCCCCCTCCGAAAGAAAGTCATCCGCTGCTGTAGCTTCCATGCCCCTGCACTCTGCCGTTCAGGCTAAAGGACTTCCAAAATGGCTGCCAAGAAAAAGAGCGGGGAGGAGAACGGCTGGCTGCAAAAACTGGGGGAAAGAGCTGCCCTTAGTTGGCAGAAGAAAGAGGGTAAGGCAGAGAGGAGGAAGGAAAAAGGGTTTTAAAAAATCGAGAAGCAGCAGGGGGGAAGCAGAAGAAAGGCTAGCCTTTGCTTGCTGCGTGCCGGGTGGGGTGGGGGGGTGGGGAGAGGTGCAAAAAGACTCAAAGAGGCTTTAGATACAGAGAAAAATAAAAAGGAATAATCAGAAAAGTGGAAGTGAAAGTAGGCAATACTTAGAGAGGTGCCTGTGTAACCCCTGTGCAAGCACCGAGTCATTACTGACCCATGGGGGAACTTCGCATCAGACATTTTCTTGGCAGACTTTTGTTACAGGGTGGTTTGCCATTGCCTTCCCCAGTCACCTACCCTTTACCCCCAGGAAACTGGGTACTCATTTTACCGACCTCGGAAGGATGGAAGGCTGAGAGCCAAGCTACAAGCGATGAATGGCACTTGCCTGGCAAGTGAACAGACTCCCGCGTATTCCTCCCTGTTCACTTGCCATTCACTTGCGCTCCAGTTGTGGCAGCTGAGGAAGGAGGCTGGTTGCTGGGGAGCTGAATAATAAATTGTATGCTCTTATTGTAGGAATAAAGCACTGCGCACTCGTTGGCATCTGTGGCTCCGGAGCTAGCCCCTCCCTGCTGGGAGTGAAGGTCCTCTTCTGCTCTGTCCGTTGTAAAATGTCTGTTGGTGAAGCTGTCTCTCTCTCTCTCTCTCTCTCTCTCTCTCTTGTATATGAATTTTTCTCTCAGTTTATTATTTATCTCCTTGTAAATAGTTCTTCTTTAACTAAACTTATCTTAAATTATATTTCTTCCTCACTGTACTTTCACTGTGCACTCCGCTACACACACTCATGTGTGTGGAAAGGTGGTCTATCCTTCACCAGGTGAGTGGTGGGATATACCCCATATTGAGGGTCATATTGAGATCTCTCTCTCTCTCTCTCTCTCTCCCCTCACACTTATCACCTTGAATAAGGTGATCAAATGATGTATGTGGTCAATATGACTGAAAGCGGTGCGTGTGTGTATTGTGTTTGGTTGGTGTAACTGGGACTGTATTCTTTTGGCAGGGCTGTAATTCCCCCAGAAGAGGACAGAAGCCTGGGCTCCAGCTGCATCAAATTGGAAGGACAGTGAAAAAGGTCTCTTTATCACTTGTCTAATTCCGTTAAGTTGAACTGTTTACCCTTTTCAAAGACATGGTTGGTTTAGTTAAAGAAAAAAAAGTTGTATTGCATTAATGGTTAAAAGTTTTTTTAAATTCTTCTTAACTTCAATTGTGTGGAAGTTTGCTTCCTAAACCCCATAGGGCCCACACAAGAAGAAGTTACACCTGTGTAGCTGCTTTCCCTATCGAGGCAGGAACCAAACTGAGGAATTGGGTGACACCCCCTGGAGAAGTTCAGTTCCTGCGTCCCTGAACAGAGGGTGGGAATCACCCCTCCCAAGATGTCCTCCGCCTGAAAAGCCAAGCAGCAAGTGAGGTACAAGCTCTCCACTTGTGGAGAGCAAGTGAATGAATGGCAAGTGAACAGGGAGGAAGACACGTGAGTCTGTTCCCTTGCCAGGCAAGTGTCATTCGTCACTTGTAGCTTGGCTCTCATCAGAGGGAGAAGGATAATCCGCTTGAAAGGACAGATTCCTCTGCTGAGCTGAGGGTATGCTGGGAAAGGTTAACACAATTGCTGGTAGGATTGGTGTGATGGCTTGCACATGGTTGGAGAGGGTTTTTGTCCTTCTGTCTTCGTAAAGAAGCAAGTTGCATATTGCAGCTGTCTTTTCTACAGACAGGCTAATACGGCTACCCATCTTGCCCTGTTGAGAATACGTGAGGCTGAATTCTGTCAGGCCTGCTGAATCTCTCCGAACAAACGGGGAGTTCTGGCCACGGCTGACAGAGTCGCTGCATGAGCTAGCCAGAATTGCTATAATGTAGAATGTGGACAGTATAATCCCACGCAGAAGTCTGACACGAGCCCCACTGAACACAGTCGCTTTGAGTAAAGAAGCAGAGGCTTTTAGTGCACGTCTGATCATGATAGGGTTGCCAGCCTCCAGGTAGTGGCTGGAGATCCCCCGGAATGGCAACTGGTCTCCAGGCCACAGAGATCAGTTCACCTGGAGAAAATGGCTACTTTGGGGGGTGGTCTCTATGGAATTATGCCATGCCAAGGTCCTTTCCCTCCCCAAACCCCGCTTCCTCCAGGTTTCACCCCCCAGATCTCCAGGAATTTCCCAACTTGGAGCGGGCAACCCTAGATCATCACCCTGTGCAGCTAGCAGCTGGGTATGCAAAAGGTGCCACGGAAAGGGACTAGAAGGCGTTCCAGGTTGGGATCTTATTTCAGGGGAACCTACTGTGGCGGGCTCGGCGTCAAAGGCTGGGGCTGCCGGGCAGTAAAGGGGGGAGGATGAGTGACATGTTTCCCCCTCCCCTTGTGGCTAGCCTGGAATGGCCGTTGGGGATGGAAGGTTGAGGGGCTGTCAGTTGGAGTAAACCAGGGGGGCGGGCAGCTGGGCCAGCCAGAGAGGGTCAGCCAGTGAGGAAGGAAGGGGCAGGGGCAGCGTAACTTCATGTTACACGCAAACCCGTCTCCTGAACTGCTTCGAGGCCAGACTCAAGAAAGAAGCAGCCGGCAGAGTCCAGTGAAGAAGGTAAGACTGACTGGAAGAGAGTGGCTAGAGAGAGTGGAAGCCCCCTCAGAATCCAAGTGCTCTCTGGGGTTTCAAAGCCATTACACGAACTTTTATCACCTTTAGTTCATTAGCAGATATTATACATTCAATAAGTTACTGGTCAAATTCGTTACGTGTACATATGACCTAACGTCATTCCATTGGTCTGGCATAATTAGGGGTTGTCCCCTTGCTAAATTAACACTTGCAAAAGTTGTTTATCATTTCAAAGAACACACAGTCCCCTTCTGGCACCTGGAGTATCAATAAAGTTACTATCCTGCGGCTGCGTGCCACTCCAAAGGCCGGCCGTTTGTCTGTTCCCATCCATTAAGACACAAAGAGCCCACGGTTACCCTTTCCTGCAACTGTTTGAAATGCTTTCATTTTTCCTACACAGCCAACGTATGTAGGTCTGAGTCTCCAGAAAAAGGAGGTACATTTTTGACCTACACTCTGCAAATATAAGGCAGAATCATGCAATTCATTCTTCCCATTCAAGGCAGATTTAGGCTTGTGTTTTTCAAAAGGCTATATAGCAAAGTTCTTTTGGAACCAAGGAACTTGCTTTAAAAAAGGATGGCGCAAGGAAGTGGAGTCCAGCCCATGGTTCAAAGGGAAAAAAGTCAAAAATTTCACTGGCTACACCCTAAATCTTGGAACCTGGTGTCCGTTTTAGAGTAGCACTGGGATGGTCGCTCATAAAACACATTAAAAGACAATATGTCCCCTTCCCAGCATGCAGCTACGCTGCTAAAGCTGGGGGCCATTAGTTGCCGCCCTGGAAGGAGGGAGGCAGCACCAGCCCCTCCTTTCAGTCCAGGGTTTGGCTGGGAGGGCGGAGACAAGGGCCTCGGGAGGCTGCTCCGCCCTGCCCAGCCGCCATTGGGAAGAGTCGCCCGGCCTGAGCAGAGCCCATCTCAAGCTCTCTCAGCCAATCTCCTCTGAGGCTGTTTTACCAAAGGCCCTCCTGGTTATGCAGGGATAGCTGCCTTGGAGAAGCTGTGCTATTCCCCTGCTTGCTCCATGAGGGAGCCAGGGCCCAGCACCGGGCTCAGAGGTTTGGCAGAGGCTTTTTCTTATTTCATTTGGGGCCTGTTGTCTGTCAGTCAGGAGGGCTGAAGCAGGATGAAGCCCAGCCCTTGCAGGCCTCTGGCCTCCCTAGGCACCTCTCTCCTCCCCCGCCCGCCCCCCTTTGACTTGCTTGGGAGAGAGGACTTCTAGCATCAGCCAGAGGCTTGCAGCCATCGGAAGGGTGAATTAATCCGTACTTTATTGCTACTGGCCTGGCAGAGTGGATGCTGGTAGCCCCCCCCTCCCCGTCTAGGTTCCCCCCCCCCCCCCGCCGTTGCACTTACTTGGGAGGGAGTATTGCCAGCAGCAATAGCTTGGCCTAAGGACTTCAGGCAGCAGGGGCCATTTTGGGGAGGGCTTGGCAGTTTATTCAGTTGGGTGCAGCCATTTTGAGAGTGGCACCCGGGGGCCTGCTTAGCCTCCTGGCAGTGGTGGCCATGTTGTGAAGGTATCTACAGTATGCAGAGCTCTGGGAGGTGGCCATTTTGAGTGTGGCATAGGTGTTGCCTGATTTAGCTCCTGCTTACTGGCAGTAGCGGCCATTTTAGTGGGGCTTTTGCAGCTGATCATGTGGTAGGGTGGCCATTTTGAGAGTGGCACCCCTGCTTCGCTTCTGGGCAGTGGCAGCCATGTTGCGAAGGCATCTATAATATGCACAGCACCAGGGGTGGCCATTTTGTTTGTGGGCTTTGTGTGGCCTGATTTGCCTTTTGCTTACTGGCAGTAGTGGCCATTTTGTTTGTGGGCTTTTTTGCAGCTTATCCTGTGCTGGCAGTGACCATTTTGAGTGTGTCTCAGGGCGGCCTGCTTAGCCTCCTTGCACTGGTGGCCATTTTATAGAGGCCTCTACAGGCTGCACGGTGTTTGGGCTGCCATTTTGGGGGTGCTGTGTTCCTATTGGGATTTGAAGCTCTAAAAGCAGTTATTTTACAGCACATTACATTACATTACTGTACATTTCCATCATGCCACCCAGAAAGGTTAGTAGCCCTGCTAAGGACAAGCAGCCAGAAAATAGGCCCCCTGCAAAGCGGCCCTGCAGACTCTTCCTTTGAGGAGGATGAAGTGGCCAAGGGGAGGAGGGAAATACTGGGCTATCAGTGACTGTCAGTCAGGAGGGCTGAAGCAGGGTTAGGCCCAGCCCCTGTCGGCCTCCTGCCTATCTAGGCCTCCCTAACGGTTGTCACTTTATTTGGAGAGTGTACTTGCAGCAGCAGCAGCAGTGAAGGCCTGGCTGAGGCTGGGGCGGGGGGGGGGGGTCAATCATCTGAAGAGTGGTTGCTGCACACTTTATTCCTACTAGTGTAGCAAGGGTATACAGCCCCAGGGTGCTGACAGGTTAAAGCCCTCCCCCTTTTACCCTGCTCAATTTTGCAGCCTTGGCGGGCCTAAAGAGCTGTTTTTTAGGTTTTGTCACTCAGGCCACCTAATGGCATGTTGTGTTATTGCATCTGCTGAAATCTGCAGTGCTGCCACGCAGGGCACTGAAGTCTAAGATGTGATCTGATCTTCCTACTAGATTAGCACAATCGATGGCCGGTAGCGGATCTGGCCTGGGCTGCTGTAATCCAGTCACATTGAGATGACAGTGGGTGATTGATAAGGTAGGTAAATCCACTGGCCCCTAGTGCATGGCTGTGGGGGGGGGGGTCAGGCAACAGTCTCCTGACTCCCATGTTCAGACTCCTGAGTTGTATCGTCTTGGGTCTTGCCTTCGAGTTTCGCAGTTTAGCCCTTGGGTTATTACTTGACTCAGTCCTAAATGCAGAGGAGTTAGCCGTGTTAGTCTGTGGTAGCAAAATCAAAAAGAGTCCAGTAGCACCTTTAAGACTAACCAATTTTATTGTAGCATAAGCTTTCAAGAATCACAGTTCTCTTCGTCAGATGCCTGATACAAAGACTGATACAAAGTCCTAAAGGGACAGCCATAAAGGGAGCAGGATGTTGGGGGTTAACTTTCCTCTTCAGGAAGTGGAGGAGAAGGATGAGGTGGACCTGAGGAGGGAGACAAGTAAATGAGACTTAAGAAGGTTTACTGCACCTGGGCCAGTCGGCTGCTGGCCAGCCTTTCTTTATGGGAGCTCCAGCAGCCGGCGGGGCACTGAGCCTTGTCTCGAAGGTGTTGGCACCTAGAAGAGGAATTTCCCTGGAGTCTATGCTGCCTTGGGGCCTAATGGCTTCTGGGTTTAAGTCAGGGGACTGGTAGGCTGAGAAGTGGCCCATTTACCACTCAGTATGCGAGTCAAACTGTAAATCATATATGACTGGAATTTTCCAGTCCTCATGGCAGTAGAATTGTGTGTGGGGGAAACTCGATAACCCCTCAACCCACTTCATGTGGACAATTAGGCAGTGGTGCCCATACCTAACCCTCTTAAATCTGAGTGGCATAGGATTTTGAGATGGGTCCTGGTGGGTTCTGGAGACTGGTCCCGGCGTTTAGGTCTTAAGGCAGTGCCCAGTATTGCCTGCAGATGGAATGGTGCAGCTTGTTCCTTGGATTTCCTCTGAGCTATGCCTCCAGGGAGGGCTATTGTTGCTTGGCAACCGGGTGGATCACCCCCAGCATCTGGTGAACCTATGATCAAGTGGCCGGCAGCCTCTAGGCTGGGGTACCAGTTGGTCTGAAGAAGTTATGGCTGAGCTGATGGATCTCTCCGTGCATCTCTTGGCCAGGCTTTCAGGCCAAGGCCTTCCTTAGGCCTGGTTTCAGGACTCCTTTTAACGGGATGTGCAGGAATTGAATCCAGGGCTTCCTGTTCTTGCATTACTGCTCAGTTTTGTACTATGCTTCAGATACCCATTTCAATCCATGCTGGGCCCACAGATGTTTTATTGCTGCAGATATTAGAGCTCTGCTTTCTGGAAGGTCTCCAAGGAATACGGTGTAGTGATGGGAAGGGGCCAGAGTTCAGGGTTGGAATGACCTTTCCCCTCGCCTTTGGAGTCCTTCGTGCTGGGCAGGACGGGCCACTGGTCTGACTCTGGTGTTTTTTCATATATTGATCTGTTTTTGCTTCCCGAAGGACCCCCAGATTCCATGCCCATCCTCATCTCCTGGCTGAAGGAAGGAGGCCTCTTTCTCCAGAGCTCTACAGAAGGGCCTCCATCAGCAGGCAGCTGCTTAGACGTGGGAATCCCTTTCTGGGAACTGCAGCTAAGGTGCACAATCGAACTTTCCCTCCCCCTGCCCATTTCTCCTTGACTCCCTTTGATGAAGGTGTCCCAGGAGGTTTTGAGTTCCCTTTGCCATCTTCTCTCCTGACTCCAGGTCATCCCCAGGAAACATCCAGGCCTTCCTTGCTGAGCGTCTCCGTTGCCTAGGAAGGGGCTGAAGAGATCTCCTCTGGGCCCTCAGCTCTGGCTACAGCCTCCTCCCCTTAACCCACACATGCCGTCTGCCAGACTCTTCTCCGCCAATCACTCACCTGCACGCTCTGATCCACATCACTTGCATGCCACCGCTCGCTCATGGGCCCTGTCCCCCTCTCCCGTCTCTACTCTTGCCTGCTCTGCTGTGTAGTGACTTCACCGCTACCAATAGCAGCCGTTGAATACGTGCCGTCATCGCAGCTGTGGATTGGGAGGAATGATGCGGCCGGAAAGAAGGGTCCAGTTTGCCTAGCCCAACCTCTCAATGCAGGGAAGAAGGAAGCGCCAGCCCTCTGCTGACCAGGGGTCTCCTTCACTGCACAGGGCTCAGGTGGGTGCTTCCTCCCACCCCCTGCTCCCTCCCTTCCCCACCCAATAGTGGGCCCACCTCTGCCACATTCCTGCTCCCCCAGCCACATTGCATGCCTCCTGCCTCACCCCACCAGACTCAGTTGGGCCATGTGCTTTCTTTTGCAACCCATCATGCTTTGAGCTGCCCTTATTCTGGGCCAGGTCAACCTCACCACTGGGCATCCCCAAAGGTATTGCCCACAAGGAGTTTTCCCAGGGCTCTTAATGACCAATCCACCCCTGCTCCATCTTCTTCCACTTAAAGCAAAAGTCTACATGGAGGAGGAGGAGGAGGAGGAGGAGGAGGAGGATTGTGGATATGTTAGGACGGCAACCTCGCTTGTGCTATCTGGGCTCCACACGGCTGCATCCCAGGCCCCACTCACCCCCTCGCTCTCTGGCATCCAAAGAGGACAATGTCCTTCTTTCTGGAGCAGATGAAACAGCCAGTTAGTATCCGTCTCTCTCAGGATCTGCCTGCGCCTCTTCCTTTAGAAGGAAACAAAAATAATTACTTTTTAAAAAAAGTACTAAAGGAAACAAAAAATAATTACTTTTTTTTTTTTTACCAAAAGCACTAAACTCTTTCTTTTTTCCTGATCTCAACTTTTAGTGCCTTCAAGATGGCCCAGAGCAGGGATGGACGCTCCACCTCTTCCAGGTTAGTCCCGCCTCCACTACGTCTTGCGCCCGGTGCCAACCCAGCCTGCTGGTGAGTCGTCAAGCTTCCTTTTGTCACTGGAAGGAAGAAAAGAGAAAGAAGTTGGGCGATGAAAATGAAGAAAAGATGCATGAGGAGAAGCCAATTCAGAAGGGGGGGAATTCATCCAGAGCTTTTCAAAGGGGCAAACAGAAATTCAATTCAAAAGCTACAGTGGAAAGAAACTGGAGAAAGGCATCAAGCGTAGGAAGCGATTGAGACCTCATGGAATCCTCAGAGGAGAGAGAAGTTGTAAACACCAGAAATGGGAAAACAGGTTCAGTCGCAGCCCACCTCTTCCTTCCTATCAAATAATCCACTAAGGGGAGATACTGTATTAGTGCTCAGAATATGGAAAGAGCTTCAGTCGAAGCAGTAGGCTTAGCGAACACCAGAAATGAACAGAAGGGAGAGAGTGCAAAACTGTTCACTGTGTGGAAGGACATTCTCTTGTAAATCGCCCCTGACTCAGCATATAAGAATTCACCCAGGAGCAAAAGTAAAGAATTTCTCAGTGTGTGGAAAGAGTTTCAGTCGGAGGGGCACCCTCAGTTCCCAACAAAGAATCCATTCAGGGGAGAAAACATATCAATGCGCAGAGTGTGGAAAGTTGAAGTGGTACCTTCACTTGCCACCAAAGAATCTATTGCTGATTCCGCACACGTTGCATAATGCACTTTCAATGCACTTTAGCAATCGTTTGGAAGTGGATTTTTTGTTTCACACATGAAAAATTCAGTTCCAAATGATCTCTAAAGAGGATTGGAAGTGCATTATCCAATGTGTGCGGAATCCTTACCAATGCTTAGAGACTGGGGCCAGAATACCTGTGAAAAGAATAGAGTGGGTCTTCTGGAGAGCAGTTATAAAGTCTTCTGAAAAGTATTCCAAAACTCTGCTTGCATGCTTGAGGGTGCGGCTCTGCTTCAGAATATTAAAAGTATCTCCCAGTCTATCCATCTGTGGCAGGCGTAACTCATCAGAAAATGAAGCGAGGAGCCTCAAAATTGTCCACCAGCCACAGGATTGTGGGTGTCACAGTGGCCAAAATGAGGGGCCCTCAGGTCCCCCCCTCCCATGCTGTTTGCAGTGGAAAATAAGTTTCTTTGTTCATGGCAGACATAACTCAGAAAGAGAGAAAGCAAAGCATTTGAAAATGCCCCCCCCCCTTTTAGGATGACTGTGGAATTGCAGTACCAAAAATGAACATAATGGGAAGACTCTGGCCCAGCTGATCTCTGGACTCCACCCAGCCCCCCCCCCCCGTAATTGCAAGAGATGCCAAGCTTGTCTCGCAAAACTCATCAGGAAAAGCGAGACATTTCAGACGGCCCTGTCTCGGAGGTGATCAAGGGAGTTGCAAACAAAGGGGCCTGGAATATACTGGCCCACGTTCTCTCTTGCTGGGTGACCTTGAGCCAATCACAGTCCCTCCACCCAATCTACCTCACAGGGCTGTTGTTGTGAGGAGAATGGTGTAAGCCCCTTTTTCTCCATACTAACAATGGTGGGATATAAATGCATGAAATCTATAGTACTGAAATGAAGTGTCCAGCTGTGCAGAACCCTTCCTTGGCATATGGGCAACTTTATGTAGGATGCTCAAGATGAGGGGACAGGAGAAAAGTACTTAATTCAGCACCACATGGTAGATGAATCAGTGTAGCGTGTAAGGAATTCTTCCTACCTTTTAAGATCTGGCGTGCTCTGACCGTGAGAGAGAAGAGGCAGACAGGTGTGGCATACTGCAGAGCACCTCAAGCCCTTCGAAGAAGGAGGAAAGAAGGGGCTAGAGTCCTAAGGGAGGACATGTCTATACCTGCAGAGCATACTCCAGTGTCTTTTCCTCAGCTGGAATCCTTATTTTCTCAAATCTAAGTGGCTCTGCTCCCATCTCACTTTCTCTTGAAATTCCAGAGCCCTTAATCTGCCCTGCTTTTTCAGAATGTCCGTGTGCTCTGAGAACTGCTCAAGCCCCTACTTGACCCATCGTCTTTGTCTGGTGCTGTATCGGGGCACCCTTCACATGTCCACAGATTTTCCTTCATGAGGGATTCCCAGCTCTAAACACTTTTCAGCTAGTCTTTTTTTCATTCCTAGAAACTCTGCCCTTTCTTTCTTGCCACTGGGCTCGTCTTTACTCACAGGATATTCCTACTACTTCTTTCCTCATGTTGTTATCTCACCACTAAAAGGCTTTCATGGGTAATGCCTGTTTTGGACATTTGGATTTCAGAAACAAGAAGGCTTTCGTGAGGCTGATCTGCGCAGGTTCAGGTGACAGTTAAAAATGTGGCTGGTTTTCCCGTTTAAATCCCATAAAGTGATTCTTGCGGACATCACTTCATCCACCGGTAGAGAATTCCCCAATTTAATGACTCATTGAGTAAAGAAGGTCCTTAAGCACTTAATATATTTCCCATGAACTCCATTGTTTGCCACCAATTCTTGTATTTTGGGATAAGGGGGAAAAGCTGTCTCGGGCCACTCTCTCCATCCTGCCTGTAATTTTATAAACCTCTCTCATATCCTCTCTTAGTTGTCCTTTTTTCTAAACTGAGAAGTCCTAGATGCAGAGGTGCTTCAACCCATCTTGGTTGCTCTCTTCTATACTTTCCCCAGCTCTGCAATGTCCTTGTTGAGATACGGCGGTCAGAACTGAACACAATATTCCTCATAAGGCCACACCATATGGGCATTACAGCATCGGCCGTTTTATTTTCAGTCCCTTGTGTAGCTTTTTCACAGAATCAACCACCTTTGCTTAGAGAGACCAATGACAATGGCAAGTTAGAGATACTGTTAACAGTTTTCCATGTGAGTTCTTTAAGAACCTTGAGGTGTGTGCTACCTGGACTTGCAGACTTCCTTCTTTTCAGTTTGCAGAGCACTCCCACAATGTCCTCTCTCATCACCTGACTTTGGCTCAATTCTTCAGACACCCTTCCCCCAAACAGCGGTGCCACCCTGACCCACATTTCTCACCATGAAAATGGAGGCAAATAATTCATTGAGCTTCTCTGCATCTCCCCTTCTTCCTTAAGCGCGGCTTTCTGTCCTTGGTCATCCAAAGGCCCAACTGCCTCCTTGGCCGGTCTTCCTTCTACTGATACATTTTTAAAACTCTTTTGAGCCCCTTTTGGATGCTGAAAGAGCACAGGCTAAACATGCTAAATGTTTATTGCTAAATAAACATGAGAACATGCTAAATAAATATGAGAAACCCCGAACACGTTTAAATAGACTCTCGAGTTGACAGTCTGAAGGCAAACTTTTAAAATATCTCTACTAGCAAGAGATCTCTGGGTACAAACACATCTTTAACAAAGGTCTTTCCCCCTCTGAAGTGATAAATCTGTTTCTGGTTGAGAACACATCAGACTGTATGGACTGCCACATGTGAGCATTTTCCCATCACTATCTCTAATTCTGAAGAACCGGTCCAGTGGGAAAACTAAAAGCCAGCACTGGAATCAAGCGGATGACAGATAAAAGCGCCTGCATGTTAGGGGCCAAACCTGCATAGGTTTTTCTGCATATTTCAAATTATGCTCCTCAATAGAAAGAAAGTTTGTATTTTTCTGCATATGTGGGTGTTCTCATCAGATCCACCGCAGTACCAAGACTTACGAATCAGATTTGTCTTCTTAATGTCTTGCTGTTTTCTAAACAGGGCGGGAGCCAAGATAGATAAAGGGAAATACAGATAGAGGCTCAGACCCTCAACTTTGCTCCCATTTGCCCCCCTCTTTCTCCATCTGGAGGCAGGGCTTTCCTCTGATGCTGCATGTTTCTCAGCTCATTGAAGGATGCCTGGGCAGAACCTCTTTGTGCTGGAGGAACAGGTACTGCATCGGAGGAGAGACCTTACAACCAGGGTGGACTTTGTGTTTGTCAGGACACACACAAACGTCCAGGATAGGGCCCAGATTAACTACCATCCCGGTGCTTACACCCAGCCACCCCACCCCTCCTGGGGCCAAGCAAGGTGTAGCCCTTATGCATGAGGTGGGTGGGAGCCACGGCTGCCACTAGACGCCAATGGCCAAATCCCAGATGGGGCATGCGCAAGTGGTAGCAGGAGACTGCTCTTCTTGAACACACAAAGCTGCCTTGTACCCCAGGGATCATCTGTTCCGTGTTTGCTCCATCACCTCTACTCCCACACACATCAAGTAGTCCCACCAGATGCAGAACAGAGGGCAGCCCCCTGTACAGTCCCTGCAGCATTTCCAGCAGGGCCTCCTCTGCCTCGCGATGGAGGGTCTGGAAGGAAAGAGGGGGTCAGCAAAGTCGCTTGCTTGCTTTCCTGTCCAAATAACTATCTGGTTGAATTTGGCTTATGGCTGGTGGAGGCACTTCTGTTGAGGCCTCTTTCTCAACCACCCCCGTTCAGATCTGAGAAGCAAAAGAATTCCTTGGAAGGCCTTTTGGATCCAAGGCTCCCAACAGACTGTCTCTGGAGCTGGGAGGCTCTCAAGGTCGAAGTTCGAAGGCTGTCCAGCTCTTGCATTCCCACTAAGGAGTGCAGGGCTTCTTGGGACTGCCCCCCCCCCCCCCAGGATTTTCTTCTTCTCACACCTGAGAGGCAGACGAGCTGCAGAACTCGTCTCGGAGGCTTGCCCTCTGACTGGCTAACCTCCGGGCACCCTGCTGGCTGAGTGCCTTTTAAAGAGCAACTTTTTGGGACCTTCTGATCCTTTTGGACTTTTCATCTTGAAGCCTGCTGTTTGCCAGATGGTAACATCTGGAATTAGGTTAGGGAGTTTAGTATATGCGAGGTTAGTTACTTAGCCTTTGAATAGATGGTTTGCTTGCAGCGCTATTCTATACTCCGTGATCACTTGGCTTGGGCTTCTTTAATACATTTTACTAAGTATATTTCTGGGTGGAATGCATGGTGTTGGTGCTCCAATCCCAATCCAGTTCTTTGGCCATTTTGCCACAGGCTACCCAGATAATTTGTCTTGAAACTCAGCCTGTGGGGTGCCTACCTTGCAGGGCTGACTTTTGTTTGTTTAGTGCCCTGAGGCCTGGAGGCTTGCCTCTTGATCTCTAAGTCCTGGGGGTGATCAGAGAGGATGGTGATCGTCGCTACCAGGCTTGCCCCTTTGGTAGTCCCTAGACGGTCCCTGCTGGTTGGGGATTCTGGTTGCGGCAGCCCTGGGTTCCCCAACAGAGGACAACCCCTCCTCCCAGAAAGCCACCCTGGATGGAACATACCTGGCTGGCTGCATCTTGGTGGCCTGGGCTTCCATTTACGATGACCCGGAAAGCCCAGGCCACTATGGACCTCTCCAGGTTCCATGAGAGGGCGGGCAGGAAGTGGCTGGCAAGGAAGAGGAGAAATGATTGGACTCTGCTGTGCGTGGGAGGGAACGAGCTCTCTGGGCCTGGCCCCCACCCTTCCAATCCAACATCTAGCCAAAGCCAGAGGTCCAAACGTTGACTGAGGGGAACCAGCAGTAAAGCCTACAAGATGCCAGTCAGGGCAGAGAAGCCAAAGGGGGCATCTGGAACAAAGGGCCGGGCTTCCTCAGGGTGCTCAAATGACTCCTGAGCCCTTGCTGGCCCCCAAGAGAGGCATACCTGAGAGAGGCATTCCCCCAAGAGAGGCATACCTGAGGCTGGTGATGGCCTAAAGGCAGGGCAGGAGCAGGGGCGAGGTGGTGAAGAAGTCTGACATCATGATGTCCTAGGAGAGACGAAGAGGAAAAACAGCTGGTCGTAGCCTCTAGCAGCCCCACGAGCACTCCTGTCTCCCGCTCTCTCCACCCCACAGGAGTGGGTCTTGGCTCTTGGGCCTTCCTTAGCAATGCGCACAAATCCTCAGAGCAGGAATTAGTCACTCAGTCCCTGGAAGTAGCAAGAGTCAGGCTGTTAGCAGGGCAGGGACCATCCTGGGGCCCACACTGAGGTGATGGGCCAAGGGTGTCTTTACGTTTCCATCGAGATTCTCAAGGAGTCCATCTCTCTTGAGACGGTCGATTGCCATCCCAACAGGGCCTCTGAAGAAGGGGGGAGGTTCTCCTATCGCTCTTGGCCACAGCCTCTCATGTAGTAGAGCCCATTCCCCCAAGGAAGGCATACCAGAGGCTCCTTATGGCCTCCATACATTGCAGGAGCAGGGGCGAGGTGGTGAAGAAGTCAGACATCATGATGTCCTAGGAGAGATGGGGAGGCAAAAACTGCTGGCTGTAGCCTCTAGCAGGGCTGCTCCAGCCCCACGAACACTCGTGTCTCCCACTCTCTCCACCCCACAGGAGTGGGTCTTGGCTCTTGGGCCTTCCTTAGAGCTGCACACAAATCCTCAGAGCAGCAATTACTCTCTTGGAAGGGAATGCATTGCAGGACTCAAACGCCACCCACTCAAATCACAACCCCAGCCAATTGCCTTTGCCATCTGAGAAGCAGGTTGCTGTTCTGGAGAGACAGCAGCCCCGCCCCACCTGTGCCAGTGGCCCTTGCCCTGCTTGCTCTCGTTCCTTCTGTAGGAGGGTGGCCAGGCCCTTTTCTTGGGCTCTTTTGGCCTCCTGGTCTGCCCCCAGGAAAGTTCACAACATCTCACACACACCCTTCCATCTGCTCCAGCCACAAGCTGGCCTTGCCCCCATCTGTCCCCCTCCTCCCCTCGGATCTCCTACCGCCCTGTTCCCACTGGAAACTGCTCTTGAATTCCACTCACTTTAATCTTCTCCACCACCTCTTCCTTCAGGCAGGGGAGATGGTATTTCCCCTGCCGCTTCCCCTGCTCCGCAAGGCAGATGACGTTGGCCAAAAACACACTGCTCACTCCCTGGAAGTAGCAAGAGTCAGGCTGTTAGCAGGGCAGGGACCATCCCGGGGCCCACACTGAGGTGATGGGCCCAGGGTGTCCTCACGTTTCCATCGAGATTCTCTGAAGGAGTCCCTCTCGCTTGAGAGTGGTTGATCCCCCATCCCAAACAGGCCTCTGAAGAAGCGGGGGGGCGTGCCTCCTACCACTCCTTGCCTTCCTGGCCCAGGGAAGAACAGCAGGCTGAGCCAGCCGGATTTGCTCCCTGGCCAAATATCCCTTCTGGCCACCTTGGAGGCCTCTGGGTATTACCTAGGGGGACACGGGGAGCAGACCGCACCCTTCGGAGGCAGAAGCACTCCGGAAGCCAACAAAGAAGCTTTCTTCACCAAAGGGACCAGGATTTGGGGCTCCAAAACGCCCTCTTCTTCTGCCAGTACCCTGCACCCAGCAGTCAGATGGGCAGACAGGGCCCCTGTGCGTCTGGCCTGACCTGTGCTGTTTCCAGATAGCAACGTCGCGCAAAACTTGCGCGAGGAAACGTGATATTCGCATTTTCCCTGCAAGGAGGCGCAACGTCCCGTGTGAAGGTAAGCAATCTGGAAACGGCCCTGGCTGCCAAGTGGCCTTTCCGTGGGGTTTGGGGTCTTCTGCTCCCTGACGGAGGGGTTGCAGAACACGAAAGGGAGTGGGAGAAGAGGGGTGGCATTGGGGGTCCCTGGAGGCTCAGCAAGGGAATGGAAATTGCCCTGGGCCTTCTGGAGGGATATGGATGCCGGGGGTTTACCTGGCCACGCCCTCTCATGTAGTCCCGTACAGCCTGTTTTACGGATCTTTGCCTTCCTGATGTAAAGGCTTTTAAAAGTTGGGAAGAAAGAGATAGAGGAGACAGTGAGACCGGGAAGAGTGGTGCTTCCTTCCACCTTCCAAGCTGTCTTCCCCGTCACCCCTCTCAATGGGGCTTCCACACAGCTTAGAGCAGTCACACAGTCTCCTCAGGGGTCTGGATGCATCACCTCCTCCTGCAGGTTGATGGGGGGGTGGGGGGGATCCTCTTTCGTGACCTCATGGGCTCCCCCTGCTGTTTTTAGAACCGTAGAGGGAACCCTTGGGGGTGAGTCCAGGGATTTCACTCCCCTCTAGACACAGCAGGGGGACACGGGCTGGGGGTGGGGTGGGGGTGACAGCCCCTCCGGGCCTTCTTGGGCCTGCTTAGGCAAGGGAGACCTCCCCAAGTCTGGGGAAGAAGACTTCCGGTGGATCTGGAATTTTGGGGTCCGGTGCCCTCTTTTTGCTGTCTTTGGCCTCTTCCTTCTCCTCGAAGGGGTCCGTCAGCCCGAGGATTGCATGCTATGGCCTGGGCCGGGAGCCTCAACAGCAGGGAGGTTTCTATCTGGCTTCAGCATTGGCCCCACATCCTGCAGCATCAGCCAGCTGAGCGAGGCTCCTAAGAGCTCCAGGGAGGGCCCACTCTGATCTCTCTCTCTGCCTGGTGTAGCCCCCAGCACTGCCAGGGTTCTGCAATGTACACCCGGGAGAGCTGGAAGGGTCCCGGGGTGGCTGGTGCTGGGCAGGGTGGGAGCCTGAGCTTTCTAGAGCGGGTGGGGAGGCCACAGGGAAGCAACCCCCCCCCCGCCAGGACTGACAGATCAGCCTCGTCCCCAGACTCACTCCCCAGGGCCCGCAGCATCTCCTCACCAGGCGCTGCCTGAAGCTGTGGTGGCTCCTCATTGGTGGGCAGGGGGGAGATTTTACTCTCCCCCCCACACCACCGCGCCACTCGTCAACGAAGCCTAGGAGAGAGCAAGAAGGTGAGTAGCGGGCCTGGCAGCCTCCTTGCTCTCTTTGGGCGCTTGCCGTGGTTTTGGGCTGCTGGAAACGCTGGGCCTGGCAGGCACTGGCGGTCCCGTGGAAGGATTGTGTGATGGGCACCTCAGGGAACCCTCAACTCTGGGCTTTTCTGGGTGCCCTTTCTCTGCACAGAGGGGGCACTCTCCCCCCCTCCTGCGCCGGCAAAGCGGAAGTTTGGATTCAACTTCTGCTCTGTTGTCCTCTCCCTTTCACAATTCTGTCCTTGCAGCACATTCTGCAGTTGTTTGCTGCTTCGCCTTCTCTCTTCTGCCTCTTCCTCCGTATCAATTCAGTGCATTCTCAATCACATTTTGGTACAATCATTATTGATCAAATTCCTTGGTTTATACACTGCCTTTCTACACAGAGTGGATCCAAAGCGGCATACATCTTCTCCTGTTGATGCTCACAACTTGGTGAGGTAGCTTAGGGTGCGAGTATATGACTGGCCCAATGGTACCCAGCCAATGTGAGGCTGGTGAGCATTCAACCCTAAGTGCTTCCCAGTCAGAGTCCCTAACAACAGCCCTGAAAGGTAGGCCGTTGTGAGTCCTCCCCCGATTGCTGAGAAGTGGAATGCCGAAGGGGAATTGGTGTCTGAAGAGGGATTTCAGCCCTCCATCTCCCACGTCACGTCGGCCTTTCTGCTGCAGCAACTGCTTTCTGCAGCTCACGGTCTGATGGGGCACTGAAAACTCTGAAACAAGTCCAGCTTTCCAATGGCCGACTGCCAGGAGTGAAGGCAGGTGTGCAACGAAGGCAGATGAGCCCCCCATGTCTCATGGCTTGCCCGACGGCAATGGGGCCTCTGTGTGTGCGGAGGAGCATCACAAGCACAGCTTTTCTTCCCTGCCTAGAAAACCTGGGGGTTGCCTGGGATGGAGAGCTGGGGGCCCCTTGTGGACAGGCGGGAGGAGGAGAAGCCCCTTCCAGGGCAGAAGGTCTGGGAAGCAGTCCCAGGTAGCCTCATGGGGGCCTGAGCATCCCTTTGCTGAGAGCCCTCCCTGGCTGGGGGAGGAAGGAGGAAGGGAGGAGGGGAGAGGCAAACAGATGAAATGAGAGGAAATCTTACTTACATCAAGAGGTGCTTACTCCTGGAATAAGCCATCTGGAAGAAGATCAAAGAGCAAGAAAGGCTATTAGTACCGAGCGCAGAAGAATGGCTAGTGAGCCGCAGTCGCTAAACTGCAGCCCAGAAGGCATTCAGAACCCGAAAGAGAAGGAATAGCATCAGCATGGCTGACAGAGGGCCACCTAGTCCCTGTTTGAAATCCTCTGGCGGAGGAGAGCTCGCCACTTCCCGAGGGAGCCTGTTCCACTGAGGAACTGCTCCAGATCTCTGGAAGTGCTTCCTAATGGTTAGCCAGACACTTTTTTGCTTCAATTTTCGCCCACTGGTTCTGGTCCAATCCTCTGGTTCAAGAGAAAAGAACTTGGCTCCATTCCCTATGTGACAGCCCTTTAAATACTTGAAGAGGGCTGTCGTTTCACCTCAGGTCCTCCCCTCCCCAGGAGAAACAGACCCAGCTCCTTCAACCTTCCCCGATAGGACTTGAGCTCCAGAAGGGAGGAGGGGAGACGTAAACAGATGAAATGAGAGGAAATCTCACTTACATCAAGAGGTGCTTGCTTCTACTAGCCATCTGGAAGAATATCAAAGAGCAAGAAAGGCTATTAGTACCGGAGAAGAATGAGTTCTAAGCAGAGCAAAGGGATACCTTTACTCCATGTGATCTGGACCGCGTGGCTGTGATGCTGCCCCCCCCCCCCCGAACTGCCTCTCCTCCTTAGCTGCCTCCTCTCTCTGCTGACTTGCTTTCAGGGGATGGTCTACTAAGACCCCCGGTCCTTTTCTCATGCTCTGTTGCCGAGACAAGGCTCGTCCCTTCGAGAATGCTGCATTTAATTCTTTCTACCTAAATGCAGAACTGGACATTTCTCTTGGTTGAAATTCATTTGGTTAGTCTTAGCCCAGCTTCCCAGCCTGTCCAGATCTTCCTGAATCTCCTGCTGGATTAGCTCCCCCCCCCCCCCCCGATCTAGTTTTGTCTGCACATTTTACTGAGCATCCCAGCCATTCTCTCCCCCAAGCCATTTAAAAAGGTGTTAAGCAAGACAGGGCCCAGGACAGATCCCAGGGGCTCCCCCGTGTCTCCGGGCTCTGCTTAGAACGGAGGACTTCATAAGCCAGCACTTGGCACGGGGCCTGGAAGAAGGCCAGACACCCTTTTTTTCAACTCAACAGAGGCCCTTGCCACTGTTGAGAGTTCCTCAGCTGGGTGTTTTTCCTAGCTTTCCATTTTTTTCTTGTTTTTCTGTCTAGGTCCAAAGTAGTTTAGCTACTCCAGCTGCAGTAACCTGAACCACTGGGTGGGGGGTGTCCCAAAGGAGGTTGTCTCCCCATCTCTTAGCAAGCACCTCTCAGCCTGCCCTGTCATTCATAGGGGGATCATTTCATTTATTGCATCAGACTTTGCTTAGCCTTCAGGAGAAATTTTGAGTATTAAAAGCCAGCACTTAGACAGGTTCTCGTAAAAATTAGAACCACCCCATACCAATGCATGTATTAAATGTATATAACCTCTTTCAATAGGAATTTTCAAAGTGGAGTATAACTTAAGAAGTCTTCTGTCACATGGCAAAGTCTCTGGAAGATTCAGTTTAGCACAGGACCTTAAGGGGCCAATAAGACCATCTCAGACTTCTTTACTGAAGCTTTACCATTTGAATTTGGTATGCCTGCAGACAAAATTAAAGACTTCTTATATTTCCTGGAATTAAGTTTGAGCCAGGAATCTTATTTATAACTCAAGTTCTGTTATATATTGACTTAGCTTTTGTCTGAGCTATGCTCCTGAAGTCTTCAGTTCTATTGGGTATTTCCTGCTGGCAGCAGCCAATCAGTGCTGTATAATAAAGTCCAATCACTGTACTGTAAATAAGTTACTGTGTATATAGTTAATGCAAACTAAGGATTCTAGTTATGTGTGCCTATTGGTTATTGCTTGAATAAGGGGCATGGCCTGTGTGTATATATTTCAGTAAAGCTGTTTCAATGAGCTGAAATCTCAATACTTAATACTGGCAACGAGGATGGAATCCAAGGCGGGTAGGCAGCCCCGCAACACCGAGAGCTGAAACACTCCAGGCAGGTAGGCAGCCCTGCAACGCTCGGAGCTACATCACTTGCTGGCAAGAAATTGTCGCCTAGCCAATCTGACATTCATTCCCTCTTTGCTCCAGTGCAGTATACAACATGGTTGCCAAGGCAAGTTCAAGCCATTTGACGCAGCTGCTGAGGACTGGAACTCATACGTCTCCCAGTTTTAGTTCCACCTCAAGGCTAATGACATAACTGCTACTGAGCGTGAGAAGGCCTCATTCCTCAGCATCTGTGGCTGATCTAATTTCAAAATTGCCCATGCTTTAATGGCACCGGAAGAGCATGAAGAGGCATTGCTTGATTCTAGTTATGTGTGCCTATTGGTTGTTGTTTGAAAAAGGGGCATGGCCAGTGTGTATATAGTTGGCTCCTGTTGAACCTGTCTGTATCTGTCTGCTTCCAGTTTCAATAAAGCTGTTTCAATGAGCTGAAATCTCAATACTTAATACTGGCGACGAGGATGGGATCCAAGGTGGCTAGGCAGCCCCGCAACGCTCAGAGCTAAATCACTTGCCGGAGAGAAATTGTCACTAGCCAATCCGGCACTTGTTTCTTCTTATAAGCAACAATAATGCACTTTTGATCAGCCATCATGTGAAGATCCTCCAGGAATCCCTCTTTTACCACAGAAGTAAATAGAGACAGAATGTTGAATATATTCCTCATGAAAAAAATATTGTTGTCACAGAGGGAAAATCCTAATCATCAGGATTATAAATTAAAGGTTTAGGAGGGGACTAAATCTCATCCCAAAGTAATTTGAAGTGAAGTTTCCCCTGATGACTCCTTTTCAAGCCTTCTTCCCTTGCTGCTCCTCTATTAAGTTTAATTTTTCCTTCCTACTTTCCAAACCCCGTTCTACTACAGAAAGTTTCAGGGTTTTTTTCTGGGAAAAGAGGTGGCGGATCGCTCTATTAGCATATGTGCCAGAAACATGATGATGTCACTTTCAGAAAGTGACATTATTTCCGGAAGTGACACCACTTCCTGGAAGTGAGGTCATTGCACAGGGTGCAGCCATCCACCAGAGCACTCTCTCAATTCAGGCCCACTTGCCTCCCATCCCCTTACGCAATGTTCCCTCTAAGCAGTGCTGTGTTGTGAGCCAGAAATCTACTTTGTGAGCAGCAAATTGCAAGTTTGGTCACGCCTTTTCCAAAACTAGAATCCATTTGGTTAAAAGACTTTTGAATTAGATTATCTGAAGCATTGGTATTGGGTACCATCAATATTTTGATGACACCCACTTATGCCTCTCAGCCAGCCAGGCAGTGGTGCCTCAGGATTAAAAGTAAAGGGCCGATTCCAAATGGCCAGAAATTGCGGTTTTTCTGTGGAAATAATCGCTTACCGGCCACGCGTTCACTTTCGTCTCCATCTGCTTTGTCTCGCAGCGTGCCGTGCCGTCCCGCTTCCGGATGTTCGCACGGCCAACTGAGGTACCCGGGATTGGTTGTTTCCTCCCCGTCACAGTTGACGTCGGGGGCCTTCATTGGTTCGCATTTCAGTTTTTTTAAAAAAAATTTTTTTACGTGTTTTGCGCAAAAGCGCAAATGTGCAGGTATGCGAATACGCAGCGTCAACTTTTGTGCATTTGTGCGCATTTGCACAGTTTGATGTGCACAAACGTGCAACTGCGCAAATGGCACCCGGTTTTAAAAAAAAAATTAAGGGAATATTGTTGCCAGCCGGCCGGCAAAGGAAGAAGGGAAAGGGGAGGGCCTCTCCACGGCAACGAAGTTTCCAGAAGTGTGCAAACTTGCAATACGGCGTTCACACCGTCCGCTTCTGGAGCGCAACACAGCGCCATGAACCGGAGGTAAGCAGGGACGGGACATTACGGGTTTTTACGAGTGAGGTCGCTGGAAAAGCGAAAGCACTCGCTTTATTTGTGCCTGTCTGGAATCGGCCAAGAAAGGGAAGAAGAAAAGACATGGAAAGAGAAAGGGAGGGAGGGAGGGAAAGAAAGAAGGAAGCAAGGAAAGAGGGAGGGAGGGAAAGGCCAGGGAAGAGGCTGGAAGAGCAGGCGGCCTGGGAGAAGCTCCTCCTGGGGAGATGGCCCACAGGTCTTTGAGCACAGGGGCGAGGCCACCAGTCACATGATCTTTTTCCAGAGGTGCCGGATCTCAGATCTAGGGAGATCCTGCTGAAAAAAGGCCCTGGGAAGTTTGGAAGTGGAGACTGTGCCTGCAGCTTGTGCATTAAGGGAAAAGGACTCTGGATGAGCCAAGCAAACCTCCTGAAACCAGCAAAGATAGGGAAGAAAATGTTCTTCCTTTCAACACTGAAATAGCCAGTGTTTTTGTAGAATCTGCTTTTCTCGTGGTGAATTTCTGTCTCTCTAACACACACCTGCACGTGTGCATGCACGCACACACATACAAAACTGCCTGAATAGCCTCTGCTCGCATTTTGGGCTTCCTTCCACCCCCCACTGATTCGGTAATACAGAGTCCTCAATTGAAAGGAAAGCTCGTCAGCATTATTGTTCTGTTTTTTTTTATATAAAATTTTTATTGGTGAGTATCATCAAATACACAATAACATTTTATTCCTGTCTTATTTAACCTAATCTAATCCCCACCCTTCCCCCCCTCCTACTTGACTTCCAACAGTTTTCCAACCCTTTACCCCCCCTTATTACTTAATCAATTTTATATTAAACATTTCTTAACCATCCCTATATAAAGTTACTTATTCTAAGCCTTATATTTACTCTATGCATACTATATTAGTAATACTAATAATATTTTCATTTATTAACAACATATTCTTCAAGCCATATACTTAACTATAAATCTAACTTAATCACGATTAACTCTGAGCAATTCTGTATTCCCTTATATAACTGTATATATGCTGTATTACTTTTCCAAATATCTCTATCTTACTTTTCAAAAATCAGTTATATATTCAACTCCTCTTATACTATACTATATTCCTAGCTTAGATTAAAATAGATAAGCATTATTGTTCTGTTTGGTTCACATACTGATGAAAAAGAACGAGGGAGGCACCCAAATGCATTGAAAGGAGACCTCCCCATTCACCTCACTGGGGGTAAGAAGGTGTTAAAGTTTATAGGGGCGTACTCATCCTACGGCTTCATGGGATGGGTATGGGATTGGATTCGTTAATTAATCCTGTCCTGTGGCTCTCCTTTTGCGCTTCACTGACACGCTGTAGACAGTATACAGGATCAGAAATATTCAGACTCAGAGAGAAATCTGCAAGGCAGGAAAAGTTCTCTAACTTTGGTGGAAGGATGTTTGATACACAAATGTGTTTAGAACAAGAGAAAAGAGCAAGAGACCAGTAGCACCCAGAAGGCTAACAGAATTTACTGTAGAGTATGAGCTTTCGTGAGACACAGCTCGCTTCTTCAGATATAGCTAGAATTTGTGTCTATCTGTCCTTATACCTTATAGAATGGAGTGATTTCAGAAGCCGAGTGACAATAGCAGGTAAATGTCATTTGCTGGTGGATTACAATAGCAGGCATGATTGGATTAGATGTGGAGAAAATAGCATTAGTAATGAGTCAGGAAGCCTAGGTCTCGATTCAGTCCAGGTGGATCCATTGTTTTGAGCTTCATTATCAGTTGTAATTCAACAGTCTCTCTTCCTAACTTCCCTTTGAAATTCCATTGGAGGATAATTGCTTTTAGGTCATCAACTGAGTGTCATGGAAGGCTAAAATGTCCCCCCACCAGTTTTTGAATATTATGGTTTCTGAGGTCAAACTTATGTCCATTAAATCTCTGTCGAAGGGACTGCCCAGTTTGTCCAATGCAGAGGGTGGGATCAATCACGTTAGAGGAAGAGCAGGAATATGATCCCGAGATGGAACGGCTGATGCTACTGGGTCCACTGATGGTGTTGCCAGGACGTAGATGGGAGCAAAGTGGGCACCTGGGCTTGTTGCAGGCCTTGGTACCAGAGTCCATGTTACTGTTAGGGGTTTATCATTACAGCTGTGTCGGGTTCTTAGGTTGGCAGGCTGTCTGTAAGCAAGAAAAGGTGGCCCCCCCAGTGCTTTTGTGAACCAAGTGTCACAATCCAGAATGGGTTGTAGGTCATTAATAATGCATTTAAGTGTCTCGAATTGTGAGTTGCAGGTGACTACCAGCGGTGTTCTGTGGTTATTTTCTTTGGGCTAGTCTTGTAGCAAGCTGACTCTGGGTGTCATTTTAGCCGTCCCTATCATCTTTGTCACCGTGTCAGGTGGATACTGAAGTAGCAAAATCACGTGTTGCAGATCCTTCAAGGGAGTGTCTCTGTCTGAGGAGTTGGAGCAGATTATTATTTATTACATTTCTAACCCGCCCTTCTCCTAAGCGGGCTCAGGGCGAGGTACAACAGTTACAAAAATACAATACAATATAAAACAAGGGTTCATATAATAAAATCAACAATTAAACAGATTTTAACTGTCCCGTGACGGGGTCAATTCCAGGTTCCTGCTCATCAACATACAGGGGGAGGGAAGCAGACAGATAACATACTGCAATCCATACGTGGGTCAGCTAACGAGCGGGCACTACAGAGCCCCGTGCTGTACCCGTACGTTGGGCAGCCGGCCAGTGGACACTATCACCCCAAAGCTCTCAACAGGGCGTCAGGGCCAGAGTCAGGTCGATCGCCCATCAACACTACAGCCTTGGGCTTGGATTGCTTGATGGGGTTGGGGTGGAAGCTTGAGGCATGTAGGTATGTTTGTCAATCCATCGGATTTCAGAATAATTTATGTCACCCTCATCTCCTTGTGCAGGTCTCCTTGTGAGTAGGGAGGGGAATTAGCAACAAGGAGAAGCTGGGATCTTTTGTGCCAATGTATATGAGGATCCTCTAGAGAACCCTTTGAATAAGCAGGCAGATGTTCAATCAAAACGGAGTTTTTATTTAAAATACGAGTACAGACCAATTGCACACAAAACACACAGCACACACACAGAGCTAACAATTTAAAACAGGGAGGAAAGTTGGAGAGGGTTGCAGAATTGGGTTTATAGTTACCAGGTCCAGAAGATGGAGGGTGTCCAAGGGAGAGCTGCTTTAGTGGCCACCAGTACTTCATGGCAACAGGGAGAAGTGCTCAGACATGCCATCTGAGGGTGTGTGGAAGGTCCAGAATGCACGCACGCACGCACGCACACACACACACACACACACACACACACAGAGCACATGGCAGGACAGTCAGATATACTGTGGGAAATGCCTGAGGCAGGACTGTGAGTCTTTGCTCTAAGACAATGCCTTGATGGTTCTTCCCAGGGTGGGACAAAGGACTGGGAATGTGTCTCTGGGGTGAGACAATAAGGCTGGTGAACCGTCTCCAAGGTGGGACAATGAACTAGAAAGGTTTGATTTGGTCTTCCTGAGAGGAACTATAGGAGTAAAATAATTATTTGATGACCCACGATGGCTGGATGGGTGAGGCTAGAATAGGAGAGTGGGTAAAGGGTAGAGTTGGCACTGGTGTGTGGACGGATTCATTCAAGTACTTCTGGAGACCTCCATTGTTCTATGGTTATGCACAAACTCTGGCGTGTGGGAATAAGTTAGTCTTACTTCACTTCTCACTACCTCTTTACCTTTCATAAAAATGATAAGAAATGAACTGAGCATTTACTGCTGATAACAGTATATTGCAGATACTGTTGATAACAAGCCAGCAGACCTGGTTTTAAATACTTTTGGCACCAGTGTTACCGCTAATGTGAGCAACTGAGCAATTGCTGACAGATTCTGACTCCTCTGCTCACAGCTTCTCGGCTGAAGCTCACAGGTACGAACTCCCAGGTGGCCCCGCCCTCCTACTCAGCCGGGGCCTGCGGGCAAGCCCAATAGGGATGGAGCTTGCCCCGCTTCTCTCCTTCCTTCCTGGCTTTGGCTGGCTTGGCCCTTGGGGTGGAGCTAGAAAGCGTCTCCAACTGGCCTACTAGCTGAGGACCAGAGAAGAGCCGAGTGATGGGGCCCGGCCTGACCAGTGCAGCTTGAAACCGCTGGGATTTCTCAGTCACACAGAGTGGAAGGGAGGAAGTAGCACCTCAGCCACCGCCATGGGGAAGGTGTCGTTTCACTTGGAATCGGATCTGGCTGCCCCGTCTCGGCAAGCTGAGCGTCTCCATCTAAGTGGAATCACTGGAGGTAGACTGGAGTAACTCTGCTTAGGATCGTGCAGTTGGGGGTTGATTTCAGCATGGCTGCTTGGGGGCTGGCTCCAGCTTGGCTCTCTCCTTTTCTTTTTCAAAGACGGCTTCTTCTCTGTAGGATCACAGGATCACAGCCATTCTTCGACCCCCACCCTACCCCAAATCTGTATCTGAAGCTAAAGTGAGCTTCCAAGGGCAGCTGGCCCTGACTTGCCTTCTCTCCTGCTGTGGAAGCCGAGGGGAGGCCTCCTTGCTCACGGGGGAATCCATAGGTGCAGGATTAAGCAGGCAGGCAGCCTTAAAGATTTTGCAGGGTTTGAATCCAGGGGCACCTTAGAGACGAACAAGATTTTCAGGATATGAGCTTTCCAGTGTCTTAAAGGCTGATACCCGGAAAATCTCGTGGCACCCATAAGACTTACAAAATCAGTGGTAGGGTCTGAGCTTTCATGAGTCACAGCACACATCTTCAGATACCATCTGGATCTCCCTCCCTGAAAATCTTGTTGGTCTCTAAGGTGCTACTGGACTCTGACCCTGCTGTTCCACTGCAGACCAAGACAGCTACCAAACTTTAACTCTTTGGGTGCCACAAAATCTCCTCCTTCGCTTTGTCCAAAACCAGGGCTTACTGGCCAATCCAGAGGTTTAAGTTTTGATCCTGTTCATGTTAACTGGCTTGCAATCTGCTGGCGGGCCCAGTTTTAAGGTATCCTCATAATGGTAGATCGAAGCATTCTAGAAATGTTTCCTCCTGTCATCCTGACTTCCTAAAAATTATGGGGTTTTTTGGTTGCGAGCCACCTCAAGCAGCTCTCTGTACAGGTGGTTAGGGGTGTGCAATTTGGGTAAATGATACCTGGAAAAAACCCGAAACAACCTGTTTCGGGTTGTTTCGGGTTTTCCCGAAACGTTTCAGAAAACCCGAAACGTTTCGGGTAATCCGAAACAGCGATTTCCAAAACGTTTCGTTATTTCAGCTTGTTTTAGTAATACATTTCAATGGGAAAAAACCTCCCCCAGGGTTCCCGGAAGCCTGGGGGAGGCATTTTCCCACCGAATCAAGTCGAACTTGGTGGGAACCTTCCTCTAACTCCCCTCTAACATTCCTCCAAGTTTCAGAAAGATTGGACTTTGGGGGGCCAAGTTATGGCCCCCCCCCAAACAGGTCCCCCTATCCTCGCCTAAAAGGGAAAGGTTTTTGCTTGCTGCTGCTGATCTCTTACGCTGTGGATGCTGCTGCTGATCTCCATGTTTCCTATGGGGGGAAATGAAGAGAAAGGCTTGTCTTTCTAGGGGGGGCATTTTGCATGCAAAATGCCCAGAACCCTCAGGGGCCCTTCTCCTACCTTTCCTCCCACCCCCTACCAAGGCTCAGCCTGCTCCCACTTGGGGGGGGCATTTCATGGCCTCCCAAAGTAGGTGCTCTCAGCCCCCAAAGTCCACCCCCTACAGCCCCACACATACCCAATTCTCCCCCAGCTGCCACACACAGATCCAAATCCCCACAGTAGCTCCTCACAGGCCCAAATCCAGCCCCAGCAGCCCCACACAATCCCAGGAACAGGCTGGCCAGCCTTCTCCCTTTGTTTCCTATGCTGTGAACTATAACACTCCATTTTCCAGAGCAAATGTGCACAGCCCAGGGATGCCACAATGGTGGACCCACTTCTGAGTGCCAGCTTGTCCCTGTGAAAGAGCACCTGAACCACAGACACCCTCCCTCAAATTCCCCCACCACCTACAGAGATGGCTGGTCAGCCAGCCCCATTGTTCTCTATGATGGGAACCAACTGGACAACAAAGAATAAAACATGAACAACACAAAGTTTTTTTAAAAAAAAAATTTCTCACTTTCAAAGTACAAGTAGGCAAAGCATTATGACACATTACACCAGCAGTCCCCCACACAGAAAAATAACATGACTCACTTAAGATCAGAGAATCACGAAACACAATTCCTGTCAAAAACACTTTATTTCTTGAACAGCTTTACGTTACACAGCAGGGGGGGGGCACACCAAAGGGCATTCCAGCATTCCACCTCACAAAAATAACATAACTCACTTAACATCAGAGAATCACAAAAACACAATTCCTGTCAAAAACACTTTATTTCTTGAACAGCTTTAGGTTACACAGCAGGAGGGCACACCAAAGGGCATGGCAGCAGTATCTTACACAAAAATAACACAACTCACTTTACATCAGAGAATCACTCAAACACAATTGCTGTACAAAAAGGTGAAGTGGGCTGTATTATTTTGTGTAGTACACTGCTTTCATGCCCTGTTGTGCCCTCCTACTGTGTAACCTAAAACAGTTAAAGAAATAAAGTGTTTTTGAAAGCAATTGTGTTTTCGGGTGATTCTTTAATGTGAAGTGAGTTGTGTTATTTTTGTGTAAGATACTTCTGGCATCCCCTTTGGTGTGCCCCCCTGCTGTGTAACCTAAAGCTGTTCAAGAAATAAAGTGTTTTTGACAGGAATTGTGTTTTTGTGATTCTCTGATGTTAAGTGACTCATGTTATTTTTCTGTGTGGGGGACTGCTGGTTTAATGTGTCATAATGCTTTGCCTACTTGTACTTTGAAAGTGAGAAAATAATTTTTTAAAAAATTTATTTTGTGTTGTTCGTGTTTTATTCTTTGATGTGCAATTGGTTCCCATCATAGGAAACAGTACGGCAGGCTGACCAGGCTTCTCTGTAGGTGGTGGGGGTGTCAGAGGGTGGTTGTCTGTGTGTCAGGTCAGGTGCTCTTTCCCAGGGACAAGTTGGCACTCAGAAGTTTGCCCACCATTGTGGCACCCCTGGGCTGTGTGGAATTGCCCTGGGAAAGAGAGTTTAGAAGTTCCCAGCATAGGGAACAAAGGGGGAGGGCTGGCCTTTGCCAGCCTGTTCCTGGGGTTATGGGTGTGGGGCTGCTGGGGGTGGATTTGGGTCTGTGAGGGGCTAATGTGGGGAATTGGCATTTGAGTCTGTGTGTGGCTGCTGGGGGGGAATTGGGTTTGTGTGGGGCTGTGGGGGGTGGACTTTGGGGGGTGAGAGCACCTACTTGGGGAGGCCATGAAATGCCCCCCCAAGTGGGAGCAGGCTGAGCCTTGGTGGGGAGTGGGAGTAGAGGTGGGAGAAGGGCCCCAGAGGGTTGGGGGGCATTTTGCATGCAAAATGCCACCCCTGGCAAGACAAGCCTCCCCCAGGTGGAATTGGTGGAGAAAAGAGCACCTACTCTGAGGAAAGACTCAAAGGAACCCTGACCTATGAAGGGGGGGGGGGTTATAATCCTTATAGATCTTCCTCCAGATGCACAGACATTTCTGTAGAAATCAAGAACCACTTTGATAGAAATTCAGATTGTGGTGTCACCCAAGACCACGTTTGGGATGCATTTAAAGTGGTAATCAGGGGTAAACTGATATTGGACATAAAAGCTAAAATAACCCTATTAGAAAAAAGATACATGAAAAACAGAGGTAAGAAATCACTACAAAACCTAAATAGTGAAAGGAGACAACTGGAACTGTTGGAATGTTCTAAAATACAAAAAAAAAATTATATCTAAAACAAAAGACATTAATGAAAACCCCCTCTTCAATAAGGTAGTTACACACATACTGCCCAAGGGGGTCCCCAGCTGTAGCTCCCAACCCCCTCAGGACCTCATAACCTCCTAATCCCCACTGCCTTTGGCTTGTTTGCAACCGTGTCGCCTACAAGATTTCTGTCATGAGTCATAAAGGCTCCTCATGACACATCCTTAAGGAATTAAGCCATAACAAGGTGCAGCGGCCAAAAGAAACAGTGGCACATCAAAGCTGGGAGGCACGCAAAACCCAAGCCACCGTGTTTGCCCCCATTAACTAGTGTCCAGCACAATCAAAGGCCTGTTGAGTGCTGGGTGAAACTAGATTGCCCTGGACACCTCTGTCTTCCAAGCGGGAAGAATTGTGAGAAATCTGGGCCAGCGACCAGCCAGCCTCAAGGGCAATCAGGCCACCAGTGGCACCATCAAAAGGCCTTCACGCAGTGGAGATGAAGGCCTCCAAGAAGTCCTGAAGCTCGCCAGCTAGCAACAGGCCTCCCTCCATAAAGTGGCTCCGTTAAAGGAGTGGAGAAATGCCCATTATTGGGATCCTCCCACCCATCTGCTGTAATCCTAAACTGGAAAGAAAAAAGAGAAGCACCCTTAAAAACAAAACTCTGCAGACCTAAATGGACACCCATATCTGAGGGACTAGAAACCAATTAGAACAATAATAGTAGCATAAATATTTTTAGTATTTTTTCATAAGATATACATCTAATAAGTGATTTAAAGTGACTTAGTGCATACAATATCAAAATAAGTATACAAAAATAATTCACACATAAAATTCATAGCAGGAAAATCACGTTCAAATTGGACAGCCAGTGAATAAACAGTAGTCAAATTCACTTTTTTCAAAGCATTGTCTTAAAGTTCCAAAATGAAGATACAATAACAGTCTCTTGAAAAATTATGGCGAATGTTTTTTCCTCTCCAAAGGAAATGTTTATAGAGATGCTCTCCTCTTATTTTAGCATCGTTTGGATGGAACAAGTATCATTTGTACATTTTGGTCAACAGCCCCCCCCCCCCACCAAACATCTCCCAAATCAATGCTGACACCTTGAAAATTTCAAGCAGCCAATGTGAGGTGCATCGGGCTGCCGCTTGAAATTTACAAGGTGTCAGCATTGATTTTGGAAATGTTTGGTGCGGAGGTCTGTTGACCCCTGATGCAGTTTGGAAACAAGCATTCTGATGACCCGTTCCTTGTCAGGTCTTCGGTCCTTGACAGGGGTCATTTCATAGAAAAAGAGCTGAAGGAACTCATTAGCATCAGCATATGCTACGCCCCTTGACATTACCAGAAGTGTGTCATTAGCATAACTGATTGGCATATGCCACACCCCCTGACATCACCTCTCCTGGCTGTTATGGACCAATCCTGGCCATTCCGGGCCAAAATTGGGCCCGAAATGGAAAAGGGGGGCTGAAAATGACTGAAAAGGGGCCCAAAATGGTCAGGATTGGGCCGCTGCTGAGCAGGAGAGTGATCCACCACCCATCAGAGACCTGATCCAGGCCCTTTCGGCTCCAATCCAAAATGAAATGGACCCAAAATGGATGTGGATGTGGACAAAATTGAGAGGGTGCAGAGAAGAGTGACAAGAATGATCAGGGGTCTGGAGACTGAGCCCTACGAGGAAAGGCTGAGGGCCTTGGGAATGTTTAGTTTGGAGAAGAGGAGGTTGAGGGGGGACATGATTGCTCTCTTTAAATATTTTAAAGGCTGTCATTTGGAGGAGGGCAAAGAGCTGTTCCAGTTGGCAGCAGAGGGTAGGACACGAAGCAATGGGCTAAAACTACATGCACAAAGGTACCGGCTGGATATTAGGAAACACTTTTTCACAGTCAGAGTAGTTCAAAAGTGGAATCAGCTGCCCAGGGAGGTGGTGAGCTCCCCTTCACTGGCAGTTTTCAAGAAGAGGCTGGATGAATACTTGTCAGAGATGCTTTAGGCTGATCCTGCACTGGGCAGGGGGTTGGACTAGATGGTCTGTATGGCTCCTTCCAACTCTATGATTCTATGATTCTATGATTCAAAATGGCTGAGAGTCAGGTGGGTGGGGCCACCTGACGTGACCTTTTGGGGGAACTGCCGGAACTGTGTTCTGGCGCGTTCCCCCTTGAAATGAGCCCCTGGTCCTTGATGTCTGCCGTCTTCCTTGTTCTGTTCAAACGATACTAAAATAAAACGAGAGCATCACCATAAACATTTCCTTTCGAGAGGAAAAAAGATTCGTCATAACTTTTCAAGAGACTGTTTTTGCATCTCCACCTTGGGACTTTAAGAAAATGCTTTGAAAAAAGTGACGTTGACTACTATTTATTCACTGGCTGTCCAGTTTGAATGTGATTTTCCTGCTATGAATTTTGTGTGTGAATTATTTTTGTATACTTATTTTGACACTGTATGCACTGTCACTTTAAATCACTTATTAGATGTATATCTTATGAAAAAACAATAAAAATAGTTATGATACTCATTATTGTTCTAATTGGTTTCTAGTCCCTTCGATGTGGGTGTCCATTTAGGTCTGCAGAGTAATCCTAACCCTGCGATGCAGAGACTGAAGGATAATCACGGCCTTGTTACAGGCATGGGCGGGTGTTACGTGCCCCCTCGAGAAAAGAGCTGAAGCGTGAAATAGCAAAACCTGAGACTGAGCACCCAGTTGGCAAAACCCTGACTGTGTCAGATTGGCCTTTGAATGATAACCCAACTGTAAAGAGCCGTATGGCAGTACAGGGAGGAGGCAAAAGGCCAACTCACTGTTGACACTGGCCCGTCCATGCCAACCTCACCCCATGAACAACCAGACAGCCCAGTGGAAGAGTGTGTGCACACAGAGCAGGAATGCTTGGATATGGCATCAATTCCTGGGCTCTGCTGGGTGGGAAAGGCGATGAAGGGAATGAACCACAGGCAGAGAAAGAGGGGGCCTTCCTTGTCATGGTGCAGCCAGGGCTCAGTGGCAGACTCCTCAGAGGAGGAGGGGTCCTATGTAACCAGCCCAGGGTTGACAGTAGCCAACCAGAAGGAGGTGCAGGCTTGCTAGGACCTACTCCCGAACCTGGGTCAGAATCAACTCCCTCCTGCAGCTCTGACCCAGCAGGTGAAGGCCAGCTAGCCACGCCCAGCCCTCCAGCAACACAGGTGCCTCTGGAACGCCATTGACGCAGACTAAGGGCAGAATTACAAGCAAAAAGGCCCAGTGCACGCTTGACAGCTCAAAGGCAGCTGCCTGCCGACAGGGAAGATGCATCTTACAGGACTGTCCCTGAGAAGCCAGCCAGATGTGTGACATATGGGCATGCAGACTATAAAGCCTCCAGAGAGACGCTTCTGGGCGAGGAGGCAACATGTACGTTGAGAAGCTGACCTGCTGACACTACCTGATTGATTACTGAACCTCAGCCTGAACGACCTGACTTTGGAATTTCTCCTGGCCTTGCTAATCTAAGTACCTGGAAGAGACGCTGTCACCTGGTACCTGAGCCCGGCAGCCAGTATGGATTGTGTCCATCACACGCTTAGCAGCAATATGGAAAATGGCAGCCGCAGTCCTGGCCCACCTGGCTGCCTAGAACCAAGATGAAAAGGAAAGCAAGGGGCTCCCCTTCCCACTCACGGCACAAACAGAACAAACAGGGAAGGTAGCAACACAGCCTAAAAAGTATACTACTCAATCAGAAATGTAATAAATTGACAATGAAAATAAATATATACGATCTATAAATCAACAATTATGATGCATATGAAAAAAATGGGGACCCAATACAGTATAACATAAAGGCAATTTATATAAGTTTGACAAAGGCTATTTATATACAGTATAACACAAATAAGTTGGTTTGTTTAAAGTAATGTGTAATAAATGGGCGTTTGACTATTCATCAATGTCATTTAGCATATGCAGGATCGTCAAACGCCATTGGCATCTGATTAGGGACATCCCTGGGTGTGAGTCCCCACCGGCTATTGGCTATCGACGATCTAAAAATATTAAAGACATCTTGACCAGGTCGGAATTTAGGAGCGTCATCCAGAATTGGGACTTGCCAGGTGGGCACCACACCCATGTGGTGACTGCTCTGTGTGCAGCCCGATGGTGGACCTACCGAGTATTGTGCATCCTGATTTGCGGTCGATACGGACCTCTACTGTTTTTTCAACATGCAGAACTCAAAATGTGGTCTATATAATTCAGTGCAGATGCAATTTGTTTTATATTGGCAGCACCAGTAGACTTCTTAAAGTCCGTATCCAGGAACACTTATCACGCATCAGAACTGGCACAGTGGAAGCTCCACTGGTGGCTCACTATACAGAGGCTAAGCATAAACTGAGGGATATGAAGGTATCTGTGCTACACGTGGTACATTTGCCCCTTCAGGCAGACTGCTCACAGAAGCTTTTACAGCTGGAAATGGAGTTCATACATAAACTACGCAGCACTGCCCCAAGTGGTCTAAACAACAAACTGGACTTCTCTTGTTTCCTGTAAAACTGTCTACAAACAGCTGCTGGCCCTTTTACTTTTCTCCTGTCTATATGATATACGGTGCTTTTAAGGTCCCAGAATATAAATCGCCTGTAATTGGCCGACTCGAAGCGGTGATTGCCCGTCGAGAGACTCCCGCTGTGGAGCGGTATCCAGTTGTGTTGGTTTGAATTACTTCATTGAATGCACTGACTATAAATATTCCACCTGGGTGTGCTTTCCTGTGCGTATGTACTGTGCTGCTTATTTTTGTCTTCGGGTAACTGCCTGTGGGTGTGGCTAGTATATGATTATTCCATTTATTTATTTTTGCCAGTTGAATGCCCTGAGGAAGCTTTTGCATGGTGGAACGGGAACGTCAGAAGATGCAAGCATTTTCCCTGTTGGCTCTTTAATGAACTTTACTTTTGGCACACCTGAAGCATCACCTGCACAGACTTGGACACATTCCTTGTGATTAGAAGTTGTTGTTATTACACATTACTTTAAACAAACCAACTTATTTGTGTTATACTGTATATAAATTGCCTTTATCAAACTTATATAAATTGCCTTTATGTTAAACTGTATTGGGTCCCCATTTTTTTCATATGCATCATAATTGTTGATTTATAGATCGTATATATTTATTTTCATTGTCAATTAATTACATTTCTGATTGAGTAGTATACTTTTTAGACTGTGTTGCTACCTTCCCTGGTTGTTCTGTTTGTGCCTAGAACCAAGCCCAACAAGGCCAGGTACACAACTGATGCATGCTGGAGCTCTGCTCCAACAACAAGGGGGATGTACTGCCCAGGGGGCTGCTACTGCTGCTGCGGCTCCTGCTACGTCTCCCCTAGGGAAATGCACAGTGAGCCCCCCGGAGAAGTTTGAGGGGTGTCAAGAAGTGTTTCCTGTATTCCTGGCACTGTGCAAGCTGTCCATGGAGCTTTGGGAAAGGGATTTTCCTAATGATAAGACCAAGGCCGGCTTCATTCTGAGCCTCTTAAAGGGGGCCAAAGGGGCCACTCTGCGGCTTCTATCAAACTCTCCATTGCTGACAAGCTTTCCAGACCTTCTTAACCACATGGGTGCAGCCTTTGCTGCCCCTCAGAAGGCTGAGAGGGCTAATGGTCTACAATAGCGAAGAGGCTCAGTGGCAGACTAGAACACGGAATTCCAGCTCCGGGCCCAAGACTTGGGCGGAAGGAGGCTGCCCTGCTTGACTGCTAGCCTGGGCTCTGCCTGAGTGTCAAGCACCAAAGGTGTAGGAAGAGAGGCTGGACCCAGGGCCCCCACAGCCATGCATATGCCTGCTGTGTTTTGTTGTGCTTACCATCACGCTATGGGGCAGGACTCTTCAGGCCAGCATGGATGATCTGAAGCCACATACGCGTCAGCACCGTCTGCCACCGGGGCTATGCCCCCACCGCCTTCACTTCTGAATCCCATCCAGCATACACTCCCTCCTTCTGCTGGCCCCATAGCAAGCATCTGGGTCTAGCGCTGCACCTTCCACCACCACCATGTCCCTTTCCTCATGCTCACCTATGGCGGAAGGTCCCTCTAGAGCAGAGAATCTTGTTAACACTTCCCACAGAGGACAGAGCAGCTGACTTCCACCTAAGGCCGGCAGGCCTGCCATCCTCTCTGCATGAGACTACCCCAAGCCCCCAAAGTGTAAACGGGGGTGGGGGGAGGGAAAAGCCCAGACAGGGAGGGGGGCCACCAGCGTCCACCCTGTGAAGCCCGTGGCAATAGTGTATGAAGCAATCTGCCCCTCAAATGGCTGCAATTCACCGCTGTGGCCTACAGCAAAGTCTATTGCTGCTTCTAATGGAAGAAACCCCCCCCCACCACCACCAACAGAGTGAAAAAAGGGGGGGAGCCTAGTGGGCCAGAGGCCTACAGGGGCTGGGCCTCACCTTGCTTTAGCCCTCCTGACAACAGGCCCCAAATGTAAATAAGGTGGGGGGGGAGTTCTGCCAACCCCCTGAGCCTGGCGCTGGGCCCTGGCTCTCCTCCTGGAGTCTGAAGGGAGCAAGCAGGGGAATAGAGCAGCTTCGTGTGGAAACTGAAAGGTGTAATAAAAAAAAATCTACATGCTTATCTTGCCCTGTTTGGTATTGACTTGGGCCTTTCCCTTTTTTATTTTTGCTTCAGCAGGTGGCAGCCTTACACAGTGTCTCTGGGAAAAACGGATACCATTGCCAAAAGAAAACAAACAACCCACCGCTGACCAGAGAGGCTTAGGTGAAGAAATGAGCTGTTTTGGCGACTGCTGGTTGTTAAGCTCTGCCCGTGTATTCTGAAGGGTTCTCCACAAAAAGAGTGGGCAAAGAGACAACCAAATATGATTGGATATGAAGGGACTATATCCAGTACAGGAATTCTCCACATACAAGAAATTACGGGACAATAAATCTGGAGACAAACAACCTAGAAAACGATTCTGCTCTGTACAATCAAACAAGCCAGTGTGGTATAGTGGCTATAGTAATAGACTAGGATGTGGAAGGCACAAAAAAGCAACAACTGACATTTCCCCCCCATCTCCCAACACAAGCCGCTGATAATATCAATCCACTACTGATTCTGGGGTGCGTGGAGCACCACGTGGTGGGGGGAGGGGCATGGGATGGGGGGAAGAGGCGGGACTAAGGCAATAAGGCACCCCAGGAAAAAAAGGGGGGGCTGTCACTTTTTTTTGACTGTGACAAAAGGTGTGTATATAGACTACTTGTGTAGCAGTGGACAGGAAGGAAGACATATACAACTAGGGCTTTTTTTCTGGGAAAAGAGGTGGTGGAACGCAGTGGTGGAACTCAGGACCACACAATGATGTTACTTTCGCCCTTGGTGAAAATGGTCACATGGCCAGTGGCCCCGCCCCTGATCTCCAGACAGAGGGGAGTTTAGATTGCCCTCCGCATCGCAATCCAAACTCCCCTGGATATCAGGGGGCGGGGCCACCAGCCATGTGACCATTTTCAAGAGGTTCCGGAACTCTATTCCACCACATTCCAGCTGAAAAAAAGCCCCGATTGTTAGTGTGCCTTTTTTTAGAATGTGGTGTTTTTTTAATCTTCTATGTTTGTTGTCTGTAGCTTTTATATTATTGTTTATAGCCTCAATAAGGAAAATTGCTTCTTCAACGACTAGCACATACATTTCAAGATGAGCTTTTGTAAGTCAGGGCGGACTTCTGCAGATATCATCATTTCTGTGTTATGGAAATCAGCCTGAGAATCCTTCTTGCGTTTTCTTTTTCCCACGTAATGAATCTGCCCCTGAAAGACTCAGGACAGAATCCATCCTTGATCTTAATCCCTGCCCTGCCCGCCCTGTCCCATCCGAAGGGTTCTCAGTTGGATTTCCACATCTGAAGAAGTGAGCAGTGACTCACAGAAGCTCACGCTGAAATAAAAGTCTTTAAGGCACCACTAGACTTTCATTTTACATCCATGCTGACTGGCTTTCTTGTGGTTCAGGTGCGATTCTGACTGTGGATTTCTCAGCTCAGGCAGTTAGCCGTTACCCTATACAATCACCATACAACATTTGGAACAATTGTGCTTTACACAATTACAAAACACATAGAAGTGGTCCAAATACAGTATCTCTCTCATAGACTTCAATTCTTCTCCATGTCAAATGTGTCTCATCTACCCTTTTCCTTTTAGACAGAAACTCAGGCATGGCAAACCTGGTGCCTTAGTCCCTTTTTGCATGCAACTTCAATAGCCTGAAGTCCATTGGCCAGTTTTCTGGGGCAAATAAACAAGAACTGCACAGTTTTGCAGCTCAGAGGGATAGGATGTGCAAAGACAGGATTGTAAACTTTCATTTTTCTTTAGAATATTTATGTACCACCTGTACAGAGAACTGCTTGATGTGGCTCGCCAAACAAAAAAAACCCATAATTTTTAAGAAGCCAGGATGACAGGAGGAAACATTTCTAGAATACTTTAATCTACCATTATTAGAATACCTTAAAACTGGGCCCACCAGCAGGTTGCAAGGATCAAAACTTAAACCTCTGGAATTAGCCAGTAACCTCTGGTTTTGGATGTCCGGGGTCTGAGGCACAGCCCCCGGCCTTGCCGGGAGGAAGCAATGGAAGGCAGCCGGGAGACAGCTGTCCTGCTGCCCCAGCCGGCATCCAGGGCCAGAACCTGCCTACACCAGGGGAAAGGGGCAAAGGTCCATAGCCTCAGAGGACTAGAATGGGCAGGGAGAGGCCAGCTAGTCCCACCCTCCAGGGGGAGGATAGGGGGCTAAGCAGAGCAGAGGAAGAGGGCAAAGGCAGGGGGAATAAGGGCCCAGCAGTGGCCCAAAGAGAGCCCTTACCAGCCAAGGAGGAGAAGCAGCCATATCAGCTCAGAGTCACGCCCCCAACCTACACCTCAGCTAGAAGGCAGTAACCTGGCTCAGGAGATGCCAAGAGCAAAACCCCTCCAGGTGGAGCTGCTGGGGGCACTCTGCTGGAATAGCTGGGCAGCCAACCAAGGGGCCACAGCTGGTTCTGCCTTCAGCAACCAGCTTAGCCAGAGAGGCCTGGCAGCCAGCCAACGAGACACAGCTGTTGCTGGTCTATGCAGCCAAACCAGCTACCCCAGATGCAATGGCTTGAGGCAGCCCAGAACAATGCCGGGAAGCCAAGGAGGGGTGTGGCCTGGTAGGTGGAGCCTGCAAGGAGGGTGGGGAGGGAAGGGGAGTGGAGCGGAGCGGAGCGGAGCGGAAGCCCTATAAAGGATGGCTTGGAAGAGCACTGGGGTGGTGGGTTTTGAGTAGTGGAGTGGAGCAGAGTGAAGGCAAGGAGGAGAGTGGATGGAGGAGATGGCAGAGATCAAAAGGGGGTGAGTGGCACAGGTTGAGCAGACCAGCAAGTGGATTGAGAGGGAGTCTGGGTGATGTATACCGCCCCTCCTTCCACAGAGCAGGATCTTGCAGCATCCCTGGCACCCCTTTGATGTCAGGAGTAGACCACCAGGCACCCCGCCCAGCAGGGCTGCTGCAAGCTGTGACATTGGACAAAGCAAAAGAGGAAATTTTGTATTTATTTTGATACATATACCCTGACTTTCCTCTCTGTGAGCTCCCCAAAGCAACTTACATCTTTTGCCTCCATTTTATCCTCACAACAACTCTCTTAGCTGCGAATCAGGACTCGGCTGGTTTGAATCCCACTACTGCCATGAGGCCACTCCTCTCAGCCTCAGCCGTATTGTGGGGATAATCATAACACTAACTGTTTCACTGCTTTGGATGAGGCATTAATCTGTCTAGAAGAGTGGCAGAGCAGAGATTCAAACGCAGAGTCTCCCACATTCTAGGCTGACCTTCTCACCACTATAGAACTCTGTCCCAATTATAAAGAAAAGAGAGGGAGCTGGGACTCATTTTGGCACCCAGAGCTTTTCCTCTCGTCTTGCTATTACGTGCCTGAATGTCTGTGTCTCATATGTGTTAAGACACAAGCGGAGAATTCTTCAACCTTCTCCTTGGATAAGGTACACATTTTGCTTTGGGTTTAGGCCAAGAGTATTTTTTTTGTATTGTCGAAGGCTTTCACAGCCGGAGAATGATGGTTGTTGTGGGTTTTCCGGGCTGTATTGCCATGGTCTTGGCATTGTAGTTCCTGACGTTTCTCCAGCAGCTGTGGCTGGCATCTTCAGAGGTGTAGCACCAAAAGACAGAGATCTCTCAGTGTTACAGTGTTACAGTGTGACACTGTTACAGTGTGACACTGAGAGATCTCTGTCTTTTGGTGCTACACCTCTGAAGATGCCAGCCACAGCTGCTGGAGAAACGTCAGGAACTACAATGCCAAGACCACGGCTATACAGCCCGGAAAACCCACAACAACCACAGTATTTTTTTTAATCAACGTGTTTTTCCTACTCAGCAGTTCTAGGTTTTTTTCCTTTTAAAAAAACCCTCAAATCACCCATGAAATAATATTAAAGGCTTCTTTGGGGGAGCTTTGCGGGGTGCAGAGACTCAGGAAACTTGCATCATGTGACGCCACAACATTGCTTCTGATCATGTTCCTGGAAGTGTCTTCAAAGCGTCATGTGATGCTCTTGCAGTTTCCCGGATCTCTCTGAGTTTCATCGTAGGGATTTGGGGAATTTCTAAAGAGTCACTTGAAGCAAGTCCCCTTCTCTATTTTGCAACAGAGGCAGAACTTTACCCATCATAGCAGACAACCTGGCAAGGCTAAAATCCACCGAATGCCTTTTTATTAATAACACAACACACTGTACGACTTTTGTGGTCTTCATAAATAACTCTTTATCAAGATAGATTAGAATTGCCAACTCTGGGTTGGGAAATTCCTGGGAGATTTGGGGGTGGACCCTGAGGATGGTGGTTTTGGGGAGGGGAGGCACCACTGCTGGGCATAATGCCATAGAGTCCCTAGTCCAAAGCTGCCATTTTCTCCATGGGAATTGATCTCTGTAATCCAGAGATCAGTTGTAATTCTGGGAGAACTCTGGGCTCCACCTGGAGGTTGGCAATACTAGGCTAGATGTCTAAAAAGAAATAAAGAGAGACAGAAAGAAAAGATCTTTAGCCTGGTCTAAAAAGCCTTCCCTTTAATGCGCACCCCAATGAAGAGCATTCTTAGGGAATTCGTAAGTTTACATAATAGGCTGCGGCATTTTGCTAGGTCTTATTAAAAGGTATTACATGACTTTTATTTTTGGACTTATCTGTGGACCAACACGGCTGCCCACTCTTTTATTCAAAAGGACTTGGACTAGAGTTTTAGACCCCAGAAAAGACTTGCAACATGTTCCTTGCTTGTTTCAGAAATGCTCTTGGAAAAGATGCACCCAAGCAACTTCGATATCCTACACAGATGCTGTATTCTAGAAAAGTATTGGTAGTTTTCTGAGAAACGTAAGACATCCCTAGAGTAGTTCAAAGGTGGAATCAGCTGCCTAGGGAGGTGGTGAGCTCCCCTTCACCGGCAGTTTTCAAGAAGGGGCTGGATGAATATTTGTCTGGGATGCTTTAGGCTCATCCTGCATTGGGCAGGGGGTTGGACTAGAAGGTCTGTATGGCCCCTTCCAACTCTGTGATTCTGTGAGCTCATAATCCACTTTCTATTGTAAAGGAGTTTTTGTGGAGGTCGTAGTCTAGTCTCAAGATTAGTTTTCAGGAAAAAGGAACTGAAGATTTTGCTGGGCGTTCTATCACCATTCTCTTGAAATCAGAGTTGAAGGGAGGGTCAGGTGGTAATCACTTTGTCTGACGATGCCTTATAGAATACACTGCCTTAACTAAGGGAGCTCATTATCTGGACACTGACAGGCTTGGAGACTTGGTCAAGTAACAGAGTGCTTTCCCCACAGGGTTGCTGCTGATCTCTGAAGTTCATGACCTTTTAATGACAATCAAGTAGCTCTTGTGCAAAATCGTGCCAGGAAGATGCTGTTGTTCTGGGAGCTTGGCGCAATGTTCCTTGGCTGGTAAGCCATGTGAAAACGGCCTAGGTTTCCTTGGACCCATGCAAAAAGAAGTTCTCAAATAGCATTAATCTGAATTCCAGTTACAAAGGAACAGCATAATTCCCATCTTTAGGGGTCAAGATGGACAAATAGGATAGTAATTTATTGTTGTTGTTTAACATGTCATCAAGTAACAACTGACATACAGTGACCCCACAAGGGGTTTTCGAGGCTAGATATGAGCAGAGAGAGTTTGCCATTTGCCTTTCTCTATAGTGATATTGGATATGTCTATGCTGTAGATTTAAATTAGTTTAATTGTAATTCTCTCATCCTAGGAAATACGTGTGAGGGGGAAGAGAAATAGCACTCTTATCTACAGATCTTAGGTGTATCTGAAATGTCAAATAAACAGGAATAAAACTGATGTAAATTCATCATGCAGCTATTCCTTATAGGTCCAAGAACAAAACCGTGGGTTGTTTGTTTATTTAATTATTAATATCCTATTTTCTTCCCCAATACAGATTCAAAGTGGCTTACAACGGTATTTTCAAGATAGCATCCTTGATCTGTTTTTTCTTTACCTCTGGGGCACCTCTGATGGCAGAATGTTGGGGGTGATTGTTCCACACTGGAGGTTTTCATTGGGCCTTTGTTGTGTGTGTGCTCTGGCCGTTTTCACACTACTTACTTGCTTCTGGAACATTGTGAAACATAGCGCAAAAAACACTCAAGATAGCGTCTTCTCGCAAGAGTTTTGTGCAACATCGCACAAAACTCTCACGAGAAGACCCTATCTTCCGCAGTTTTTGCACTACGTTTCGCAATGTTCTGGAAGCAAGGAAGTAGTGTGAAAACAGCCCCTGTCTTCCTTTTCCAACTGTTCAGTTTGTGGGGGTTTTCCCTCCATTTTATCATCACCGAACAATGCTGTAAAACAGGTTAGGCTGAGACAGAGTTACTGGCCCAAGGTCAGCCAGCAAGCTTCCATGGCAGAGAGGCGATTGGAGTCTTGGCCTCCCTCCACTGTTTCTACTCCAACACTCTCTAATCGCTATACCACATTGGCTTTCTGACGCTGACCTGGCAAATGTATCTTGTAGAGTTCCCATAATCTTCTATTCCATGCTTACAAGACTGTTTACCGTTATTTCCATCGTTAGCCTGCCAAAAATAATTAAATAGGACATAGTGAATTATTAACTATTGCTATTACAAACATACTGTTTGCAAAGATGGTTGTACACTGCTCAAGGAAAAGACCAATCTCCTCTCTCTTTAACTTACTATTACTAGCAGCCCTGGGAGCCATGGCCATGGATTGGCACTGGATGAGTGGGGAGCATATCTTTTTTTCCATACTGTCATTATCTTCCCTAGTAAATCTTTCTCTTCCAGGACAACTATTTGCCCAAGATGTTTTCACTACCCGAAGAAATATCAGCTTTAAGGTGTGGGTCACATCAGGCAAAGTAAAGGACTAGACCTTCACCCAGTTGCCCATATAATTTGGTGTTCCCCATGGCTGCTAGTAACAGAACTCTTAAAAGGATAAATGGTCACTTTCAGCCTATTGTCCAGCTTGACCCTGAGTTTCAGCAATGGGGCAGGATAGAAAAGGAGGAGCCCAGTCCTTTAAGCAAATAGAGCAGGTTTGGCGTGTTTCCCCCACAGTGAGACAGAGAGAGCAGCATGCAAGGTGGTTACATGGAAGCTCAGGAGGGTCAGCCCTTGCCAGTGACCATCTGAGAATGGTGCGCCAGAGAGTTTTACGCTCAGTAGAGGAAGGCTGGGATACAGACCCAGTTCAATGCACAACCAGTTGCTTAGGATGCCAAACAGGCAGGGGGGATCGGTATGATGTGGGAGAAGGCAAGTGGTGTAGCCTTACCTTGCTCACAGCCTCTCATAAGGCCAAGGTGATCTTAGTGAAAGGATTGCATGTATGAATTATGTGAGCCTAAGGAATGAATAATACACTTTTGGAGAGCGAGGCATAAACACGTCACGTTCTTGATAAAGAATTCTTGAAACAAGGTGGCAAGCCGGCTCCTCGTTGGGCAGGGCCATGAGGGAGTCTTCTCCCCTACAAGAAAAAAAAAGAGAATGAGAATCAACAGCACTGAAGATATGGATTGCACTAGACATTTTATTGGACTTACCTGAGATTTATATATTCCAACAACATTGGGAATTTTTGCAGTCTTGTAATATATAAATGAAATGGACTCTTAACTCAGGGACTCTTTATTTGCATATTAACTTTTGTATTTCAGTACATTGGAAGTTTCTGTGGTCCATATAATTGTTCTATAAATGATGTGAATGTTATATAATTGTGATACTTGATCCAGATTCTCTGGATGTACATTAGAATTTTGATTTACTGTACATAGCATAATTTCGTGTTTTAGACCTTAGTAGTTAGAAGGTTATGGTGGCACTTCTTTTTGGTGATTTGGCTAATTACTGTAACACTCTCTTGTGGTGGGATGCCAAACTGGCAGGAAGTGTCAGTATGTTGTGGGAGAAGGCAAATGGTGTAGCTTTGCCTTGGTCACAGCCTCTCATAAGGCCTAGGCCACAGTTGCCAGGCCCCAGGTAGGGTGCAGCGATGTTTTAACTTGCCTTGGAGCTGGTGCGGACAGCATTGGAGAGAGGAGAGCGCTCAGAGTGGCAAAATGCATTGAGCTAGCCCTGTTAGGGCACAATCTTTATGTGTTGGCTGTCTTGGGACCCTTGACTTCTGACTTCTCAGGCCATGTGTCATGTCTGTACCCTTACATCCATGTCATTGCTCTATGTGGTGAACCATTGCTAATGCTGTACCTTATTGTCATTTTTCAAATGCTCTAACCATCACTTTTATTTCTCATAGAATCATAGAGTTGGAAGGGGCCATACAGACCATCTAGTCCAATCCCCTGCCCAGTGCAGGATCAGCCTAAAGCATCTCTGACAAGTATTCATCCAGCCTCTTCTTGAAAACTGCAAGTGAGGGGGAGCTCACCACCTCCTGAAGCAGCTGATTCCACTTTTGAACTACTCAAGCAGCCTGAGAACACAGCCTGAGAACACAGCTGTCTTATCTCCTTCCTTTGAAGCTCCCAGAAGTGACCTTGCACTGTCTGAAATGTTACAGCTTAATCTTATGCCTTTTATCCTGTCTAGCCATATGTATAAACCCTGGAAGAAATTCCCAGGCCATTTCTCATGCAAATCTGTGGTCTAGGTGGGAGGGGGGAAATGAGCAGGTATTTAACAACATCAACAAAAACAACATTCAATTTATATACCGCCCTTCAGGACAACTTAATGCCCACTCAGAGCAGTTTACAAAGTATGTCATTATTATCCGCACAACAAAACACCCTGTGAAGTGGGTGGAGATGTACCCTTTTCAAGTTTCTATTCCTGTCAAGGAAGCATGTACTGCTTAGATGCTTTCTTGCTTCTGAGTAATTCTATGGACATATATATATATGGAAATGATTGGATTTCTGAATAAAACCATTTAACCAAGAGCTCGGACTTCTTGTTGCAATGGTACACAGACCTGCCTACCATATCCTGTCACCCATAGCCTGACACCATGTTTCTCTCCTTTTGCCGTGTTTTTGGGAAAGCCCAGAGAACTGCAGATATCACCAAGGCACCTCAGTGATACAAGCTTCCTGGTTGGGATCCTCCCCTCCCCTCAATTACATAAAAGCCATGTGTGTGTTTGATAATAGCAGTCCGGCTCTCTGGTGCGAGGATTACTGGTGATGGTTTTTACATAATGGATTAGCCACAGTTAAGCATCTTATTGAAGTCCTGGAGGGAAAAATGGTAATTAGTGCCTTTCCAGACCCCCTTATTTAAAGGCTGCTAGTCTAATCCATTAACATATGAACCTCTTTGGAACTGCGAAGGAAGCCAGATACCGAATAAATTGCTGAAGCTCTTTGAATTGATCAGGTAGGTCTCTCAATGGCTATACGCACTCTAAATTTTATGCCATTTTACTCCTGCTCCACTGAGAAGTCTAGCTGCCTGGGGATTCTTTAGAAAGAAAATCCCAGTTCTTTCGAGTGCATCCAGACAACATTTTAAATGTGAAATCTGATAATCAGGCCTGGCGGCAATGGAAGTAGTATGCTTTTATGACACAGATAGTATAAGCCATTTTTCATGGTCATACATGGTCATACATGGTCATACTGTTTTTAGATACAGTATAGTCCATTTTTCTTTTGAGAATATTTCTATCTCCACCTCTCCAGACAGCCTGTTTGGGGCAGCTTGATAACAGGATTAAATGACACATTTCTAAAAGGCATTTGCAAATTAGGCCCATAGAGTGGTTTGTGTAGGGCTGTTGGTACTTTATTTATTTGTTTTATTTGGTGGTGTTGGAGAGTGCTGTCAAGTCATGGCTGACTTATGGTGACCCCTGGTGGGGTTTCCATGGCAAGAGGCTTACAGAGGTGGTTTGCCATTGCCTGCCTCTGCAACCCTGGTCTTCGTTGGAGGTCTCCCATCCAATTACTAACCAAGGTCGACCCTGCTTAGCTTCCAAGATCTGATAAAATTGGGTTTGTCTGAGCTATTCAGGTCAGGGCATGTTTTATTTATACCCTGCTGTTTTCCCCAATGGGGACCCAAAATGCCTTATCATATCGTTCCCCTCTACTCCATTTTATCTTCACAACAACACTGTGAAGTTGGCTATACCAAGAGACTGCGATGGACCCAAGGCCACCCGGTGAGCTTCCATGGCAGAGCAAGGATTCGAACCTGGTTTTCCCAGATTCTAGCCCAGCTTTCTAACCACTATGCCTTGCTTTTTTTAAAAAAAAAAATTATTGGTGAGCATAATTTCAAACAATATTTCAATCAAACCCTATCTGATTAAATCTAACCTAATCCCCACCCTTTCCCCCCTCCTTCTTGACTTCCAACAGCTTTCCAACCCTCTACCCCTTTTATTACTTAACATATCCTATATTAAACAATCAAGCATCCCTACATAACAATCCTTACTCTAAGCCCTAATTACTCTATAATCTATACATACTATATTAATTTTACTGATATTTCTTCCCAAAATTAATAACATACTTATCAAATTAATTTTACTAATACTTCTTCCCATAATTAACAGCATACTTCTCATATCTTATACTTAACCATAATTCAAACTTAATGATAGTTAAGTTAATATTCTAACTTAATAACCACTATGCCTTGCTGATGGTAGGAACTCTTCCACTAGCAGTTTGAGGTGTTAGAGTATTGGGGAAACTCATGGGAGCACAGAGCAGTGGCTGGGCATGTCCTTTGCCTACAGAATGGTGCAGGTTCAGTCCCCAACATCTTCAGATCCTCCTTTTCCTAAGCCACTGAGAGAACCATCACTAGAGTAGGGAGTACTGAGAGGCAGAAACCAATGGCCTGACTTGGGATACGTTCATATGATTCTGCTGTTTAAGTAACTTAATGCTGCATCAATCCTTTGGAAGGATTCCAGGGTCAGCACAGGATTCTGCATCCATAGTAGCGTTCTGGAGCTGGATTATAGAAATCTCTTTATTTTAAATTATATGTGATCCGTCTGTTAGCTGCACTTCCCCCTTCCTTCCCCCTAGTCCCAATTAATACTCTAGCTTGACGCCCTGAAGTGGCTTGTCCTTTCTGGCAACCTTAAAGCAAAGGAGATTCACATATATAATTGAATTCTCTGTGCAGATCTCCTCTGTTGGAGGTGAACAGAGGCAGGTACATAATCTGTCTGTGGCCCGTTCCAGATGGTGGAGAGAGCGAGCAGACATTTGCCCCAGAACAAGGAGGGGCCCTCGACTTCTTTTTTTTTTTTAATTTTAGCAAGACATTTCTGTACTGCCACTTTTCTCCCAAAGAGAGCCACAGGCATTTCTAAAATACAAAACAACCAGTTTAAGAGCCGGACTTCAACTGAAACGCTGGTGAGGCTCAAAACTGGGGAGAACTTGTCCCCCCCCCCATTTGTAGGTGCCAAATAAGCAGCAAGGAGTTGTTTCTGTAACTGAAAAGGCATGAGGTGGGGGGAGAAGAGCTCCTGGGGCTGCCCTACCGTAGCACATGCGCTCTGGACCAGAGCCTTGTAGGAGTTTTTTTTAAAGAACTACAAATGCTTCTAAAATTGCATTGATTGCCACACGATGGACCTGTGGCTGCTGTCACTTGTAGTTTGGATTTAAGTGATGCAGTTAAAATAAAATGCAACACACACATCTCCCGGGCAGGTCTGAATTAACTGAGCTGGCTACCCCAGGCTCAGGTTGCAAGCCACAGATGAAGGTTGGCTTCCTTTGTCTCACACCTCTGGGTGTGCTCAGACTAGGCACCTGCAACCAGAGAAGATGACAAACTTAGTCCAAGTGAAGTTCAGCTGCGGATAGCAAGCTAGCAGGATCTTCCAAACTCCAACCCCCCCCCCTTCAATTGAGTCTCACTTGCCAGAAGGATAGTCGAGGCGTGGAAGGAATTCCATGCTCTGTCAGGTTAAGGACATGCATCATGGGTCTAAGAACCTCCAGCTGTAATACAGCAAACATCTGGATCTAGGTAAAATCCAGTTGTGCTTCATTGCTACTGCACTGTGTTGATACACTTATGCTTTCCCATCTACACTGTGGTGCATGAGGAAGTAAGCTTCTTTCTCGTGCTATAAATTTCTAGGTGTCAATTGGCAAATCAGCGTTTGGGCTGCATCACATCAGACAGCAGAGAGGAGCTCATGAGGTGGAGTCCTTCTCCAAACTATTTACTTACATCATGTATAGTCAAAAGCATCCCCTGTTCATAGAACATCTCCTCCAGGCATCTAGTTTTCTAGCTTTGTTTTCTCTGAAGCATCTTTTTTCTGCATAGAAGAGCATTTTATTGTGCGATCCCATCTGCAGCCCAGACGCGAGTTTACTCAGTGTGAACAAGGCCTTTAAATTGCGTCCAGTTGCATGCAATCCGAGTGTCAGGCCTGGCTAGGGGATTCTCTCAGACTCTCCACTTCATCCAACACGGTTGTATGTGTTAAAGGTCTTTATTTAGATAAAACTCCCAGAAGTGCACTGTTACATAGTAATTGCCTGGAATGCTGAAGCAAAGTCTTCCCTGAGAGGTTATACCCCCAAGTCCCCTCCCCGCAGTTCAAACAAGTCAGTTGAAGTCAGTGAAAGTCCAGAAAAAGATGTAAAGCTGAATATCTCAAGGTTGGTTCCCACATTTTCCCGGCTGTACTGATAAGACCTTTTAGCAAAGTGTAGCCAAGATCCAGTAAAGGAAGAAAGCCACACTATAGGAAGAAAGCCCATCCCCCCCCCCCCCCGCCGTAGATATACATTCACAGATATGGCAGGCAGGCTGGCTTGCCTGCCTGACATCTAGCTGGATTGGGCCTTGGGTATTTATCGACAGAAATGGTGTGTGTTAGCCCCAGAGACTAATTTATGTGTAAACATGCACAAGATTGAGATGCGAAGGTTTCAGAATTAGTGCTTTAAGGAAGAGAATTGGTAGAGGAAATTGAAAGGGTATTTACATTATTGATGCCAAGGAGCATGAAAGTCATTAGCTGTGGTTCATCAAAATATAAAGGATGTCCAAAGCCACAAACAGAAATTAACTGGGCAATTAATGAACTTGATTTCTGACTAATTTAAGCTGCCATCTCTGCTGGGTAAATGCAAACAGGATAATCTGTGTAATTGTCCTCCTGTTATTGTCAATAATGAGAATGTTCTTCCAGAAAGCAAAAAATGGAATATAAATTTTTTTCTGGCCCTCATCATACGTGTGTGTGACTGGTAAGCTCAAATTTAACACGTAAAAAATGGATTCTGCTCTGGTCGGTGTTTGCTTTTGAAACAGTGGTATGCTATGACTTTAGCAGTAATAATCTGAAGGCTCCCGCTTTTGTTTGATAAATATACTTGCCTATGATCCAAAGGGGCTGTGTTCAGTTTTATATCACTGCCCTATCCCTTGAGGATAACTAGCATAGTTCACAGTTGGGGATAACTTGGTGCAGACTGTTAGATTTTGCAGTTTTTCAGAAATGTGGATTCCTCTAGTAAAATGCATTGGCTAGGGCTTGGGTAAATATAGTCAATCGTCACAGCAGATTGTCAGAGAATGAAAGCAAAGTAGTTAACTAAATATGATCCCCCCCCTTTTCTCTAGAGCTGAACAGCTGCGCTGCCTTACAGAATGAGACACACACAGTGCACATTCCTGGTGGTTCTTCTTTCCATCTTTGATGACTGCTTGGCACAGACTTCGTGTGCAGTAGAGTCTTTCTCTGTGAAGGAAAATTTTGACCCCCAGAGGGTAACTATGAACACTTTCTAATCTGGAGGGCAATTCAACACTCGTTCAGGGCAGATCTGCATGTATGGCTCCCAAACCTCCCTTTTTGCTTTGTCAGATACGCCACAGTGTTTCGTAAATATTTAAAGAACATATCTCAAATATTTAGAACTGTCATCTCCGGTTGTAATTTTAATCTACCTTGTAGGAATCTTGTTTGATAGTTTAGGCTCGGAACACACGTTATCTGCAGCAGTGCGGAAACCATTGTGGCATGCCGGCTCCTGCATCACTTCTGGAAACGTTTGAAGGACGGCCATCCTAGGCATGGGACCAATCATGTAATTGCAGCTCGGCCTGAAGTTGTACAATCCAGGAGCTTCTTTTGTCACTCGACTCTGTATAAACTGGTCCTCAACTGTGACTCTCTCATGGAAGAATTCCGAGAGACGGAGGCCTGAATCCAGCACATCAGCTCCATTCTCTTCTTCCTGCTCTGCAGCCTTGAGTACAGTATTTTGGGGGGACATTTTGGGTTGCAGCAGCAGGAGGAAGCAAGAAGGTTGGAAATAGTTTGTCCGTGGAAGTGTGCTGATGGATCCAAGCCACCAGTGGATTTTACACCTCAAATAGGCCGTTTTCACACTGCTTACCGGCCACAGAACATCCGTACCGAGCTCCCGGAACAACAGCGTCTTCCTGGTACGATTTCACATGAGAACTGCTGTTCTCGCACAAAATCACACCAGGAAGACGCTGTCGTTCCGGGACCTCGGTGTGATGTTCCATGCCCGGTAAGCAGTGTGAAAAGGGCCATACTACTTAATTGACAGTTCTAACATTTGGATTTTGGTTAGCACGTGGCTTGCCTTGAGGTTTAGGGGATCAGATAGCTGGCTTATCATCTCCTCCCAGGTCTAGTTGTAATCCAGCTTTCTGCCATGTCCCTCCTGCTAACTTTAAATGTCTTGTTGTTTTTAGTATGCGGGTAAATGGTACGCCCTGGCTAAGAAAGACCCAGAAGGCCTATTTCTACAAGATAACATCTCAGCTGAATACACAATCGAGGAGGATGGCACTATGATTGCGTCTTCTAAAGGCCGAGTGAAGCTTTTTGGGTACGTCATCAGATGGCCAAGAGGAGGCAACGACGGCTTCTAAACATTCCCGGGTCACCTGCTTCTATGACATAGGCTTGGACCCTAAAAAGTGCCAGCAGAATTGCACTACAGGAAGGCAACATCTCTGTCCCCTCCCCTTTCACTCCAGCCTTGTGTGACCCCTGAAATTGTGCTTCTGCATTATCACTGGACCCCGAGAAACAGTGTGGCAGTAGTCAAGTGGGAGTCTATAGCAGCAATAGGGAATCAGTCCAAATTTCCCTAGCTTCCTTTTTAGCTTTAATACGAAGGAGTGTTCAACAATTATGTATCTCAACCTGCAGTTTGAAATGGTATAGATCAGCAACAGATGTGTGATTGGCAGTGCAATCCTTAACAGATTTACACTTTACTAAGTCCATTGAAGTCAATGGGCTCAGAAGGGTATAATTCTTTTAGGATTACAATGCCAGTGTATTTGGCCTCTTGGCAATTGGTTAGCGTAAAGAAAAGGAAGGTAATAAATGCAATAGTTTAGGGGACCAGCCCAAAGCACCTCGTGGGTTGGTAATGAAACAGTCTAAAGCCAGTTTGCTAAAGCAAGCAGTCTTAAATTAATGTGGAGATGCTTAGCAAGATTAGCAGGAAGAGGTAATTTGGGGAAGCAAGAAAGTGGAGAGTCAAGCAGGATACTTACAAGGCAATCCAATGCATTATGTTCAAGGCGATACACAATCCAACGCAATTACTCCAATCTTAAACCCATTGATTTCAATGGATTTAGAGTAACTCAGCATAGGATTACGCTATTAGTTTGGGAGACCAATATTCAGGACTGGTCTCTTGCATTGATCTGGTTGCACAGGAACGATATGGCTGCTGGCTCTTTTACACACCATTCCAGCGAGAATATGGAGATCAAGTGGATGGACCAACGATTTTCCAAGCCATTATTGATCCTTTCTGTGGGTGTGGTGATGCCAGTGTGAAAAGTGACCAGGGTAGCCTTTTCCATGGGATCTCAGTGTTAACAGCTGAGAATGCCAGAGATGTCTAACTTACACATCATAGTGAAAGACCCCATGTAGGTGTCTCAGCTGAGCGTGCAAAGCCAAGCCTGGTCCATACACGTAGAAGAATGCAGTAGGGCTCTGAGGTTGTACAGGGAAGGGAGCTACTCCAGGCATTGAGCTGTGCCAGTTTTTTGAATGCAAAAGCTTCCCTGCAGATGCAAACAAACTAGATAATCTGAGCTGTTCTGCTTTGTATTTATGGGAATTTGTATTCAGAAAATTTTGGACTGCACTTGCGGCCCACAGTGGCCCAGTCTGTTCTGTCTGTCCAGGTCCCATTCTGCTGTTTATATCAAGGCCGATGCATTGTGTTCAAAGTGATACACCAATTGTGATATATCAATTGGTTCAAGTGCTGAGCACAAATGCATGAGCCCTTGCTGTCCAAGACTACAGCGTGCCATTAGCTTTGAAGCTGAGCATACTTGTGTAAATGCAAGCAACATTGCTGATGGGTCTGTGCTGGTGTTGGCCTCCTACAACACAGTAGGCTAGGTTATGTCAGAACTTTTGCTTCATAGAGGCAATGTAGAAACCAGGAAGGGATGCAGGGGGATACTGCAGCAGGCTACCCGTGTGTTCAAATTCCTCTTGGTTTCAGATTCTGGGTGATCTGTGCAGACATGGCGGCCCAATACTCAGTGCCTGACCCCGCCACACCAGCAAAAATGTTCATGAATTATCAAGGCCTGGCCAGTTATTTGTCCAGTGGAGGTAAGAAAGACATCACTTGCTTGTGGCTGTAACACAAAGGAAAAAAGAGTGTGTGGTGTTAAACCTAGAAACAGGGTTGCCAAACGTGCCCTGGGGTTTCCCTGGAAATACTACTGATCTCCAGACCATAGATATAAGTTCCCATGGAGAAAATGGCAGCTTTGGATGGCAAACTCTGGCATTGCATCTCCACTGAGCTCCTCCTCAAGAACTGTAGGAATTTCCTAAGCTGGAGTTCAGAAAACGACTTAGATGTGCCTGAGAACTGTAGAATGAGGCTGAACAGAGTGTCCAAGGTTCCTCCAGACACTACCTTAGTAGCATGGGAGCTGCTAAGCCATTAGGAAGGAGGGACAGAGAGTTGGCAGGCTCTTTCCCAGAAATTTCCTCCTTTCTTTGCTGGTCAGGAGTGTGTCCAAAAGCCAGCCCTCCTGAGCTTCCATGCATTGTGAGGCTCTGCACGCAAGTTCCATTTTTATCCTATAGCTTGAGGGTGGTGGTGGTCATGCATGCAGTGAGGCCTGGGCTTAGAAAGCTTCACATTAAAAAAATAAAATAAAATGGCCACCAAAACCATGCCCGTAAATACAATGAATATATTGCAAACATCCCCACATCCCCAGATAGCATCCGTTAAAATCACAGAGTTGGATGCAGCAGTATTTTCCATCGATGGAAAATATTTCTGTTGGATGTACTTGGATCACCAGTCCTGCTGAAATCCAAAACACTCTTTGAAATGTTGCTGCTGGAGAACAGGGGGGAACACACACACACACACACCCCGGACAGCATAAGCTCTGCAGTGGTTCAATTCCCCTTTCCTGTTAACAGAAACTTCTCTCTGAATCCAACCCATAGTTAAGAAGAGGGATGCTGTGAATTTCTCAGCAAACCTGTTTGGCAGACAAACCGACCTTGTATGACACTCACTGCTGGGGAGAGAGCAAAGTTTCCCCTGCAGGAGATCAGAAGCTGGTCTCTCGTCATCTGAGGGCCAAGCTAGATGTGCAGGTTTTTAATGCGCTTGGTCTGGGATCCCCAACTCCAGTTCCCTGTGGCTACAAAGCAGCTTTGGGGAGTACCTGTTAAAAATAAAGCAGGCCCTAAAGGGCTTCAGAATGCCTCCATGAGGGGAGGAGGGGCTCCCCCTCCCAAGCTGTTTCCCATGTCAAAATAGCATGGAGGAAGGGTTTCCCCCATTTTTTTCTGCACCACGTGTATTCTGTGCACGTGGAGCAGTAAAAATTGGAGGCGGGAAGAATCCTCCCATGCTATTTTAACAGGGGAAATGGCTTGAGGGGGGAGGAAGGAGCCCCCCCCCCCAGAAGCATTCTGAGGCCATTTGGACTCTTGTACTTTTTAACAGCCATTTACTTTTTAACTGCTGCGGAAACCTGAGCTCAGCCTGGGAAACCAGACCCAGCTCTTTAAAAACCTACACATCTAGCTTGGCCCTTTGTGTCGGCATCTAATGGCTGCAAGTAGCCTGTTTCTGCAAATACACACAAAGAGATTGCAAACTGCCAGACAGCCAATTAATTGGCTGCCTGCCACTGGCACACGGGAAGTGAGCCATTCTGGCAGGTGTTTGAGCAAACCTAGTTAAGAAGGAAACTCTCAACTCCTACGTTACTTAAAAATTTAGTAACAGGATTCATAGTCTAAATACTTTCCCCAAAATTAGTCTAATATTTACGGTGTTTTATTATTACATTTTCTATTACAGTGATTCCGCACACATTGGATAATGCACTTTCAATGCACTTTATCAATCGTTTGAGGAGGAGCTTTTGTTCCGCACACAAAAAAATCCGTTCCAAATGATCTATAAAGAGGATTGGAAGTGCATGGAAGTGTGTGGAATCAATATTAATCTCATATTTGGCAAATCTGTTACTGATTCCTATAAACCCAGTTCATTAGCTGTCTATCATATCCATGAAAAATACATAACCATGCTTCTATTGTCCCAGCACTGATGATCATACCCTCCGTACATTTTAAATATTCCCTTCCTATAGCATATCAGACAAGTTAACTTCACACAAGTTTAAAACCCACCTCTCATTCTGTTGCCTTAGGCATCTCCCTCTTTCTTTCCCAGTACTGCATCGATACAGAAGGATTCTTCATTTGTGAGTCAGTGTGGTACAGTGGGTACAGAAATGGACTAGGAGCTGGGAGAACCAGGTTCGAATCCCCACTCTGCTGTGGAAGTTTGCTTAATGGCTTTGGACCAGTCACAAACTCAGCCTAGCCTACCTCATAGGGTTTGTTGTGAGGAAAAAAATGGAGGAATAACAACAACAACATTAAATTTATATACCACCTTTCAGGGCAACTTAACAATAGAGATGGGCACGAACCAAAATACGAACCAAAGTTTGTGACGAACCAGGTTGGTTTGTGGTTCATGAACCGGGGGTTCATCAGAGCCCATTTCTGATGAACCACCACAAACTTCAGGCTGGTTCATTTGGTTTGTTTTTTGGTTCATCACTGCAGGACAGCCTGGCGCCAATCAATCAGTTTCCTAAGCAACAGGGGATGGACTTCCTGCAGACCTTCTGCTGACACGGAAGTGGCCTTCTGCTGGCCCAGAAGTGACGATTTGCTGATCTGGATGTGACGTTTTCATGAACCAAATGAACCGGTTTGTGAACTGGGGCAGGTTCGTGAAAGTTCGTGGTTCATGAAATGTAACGAACCACAAACCAGTTTTTTTTCTGGTTTGTGCCCATTCCTACTGAACTCAGAGCAGTTTAGAAAGTGTGGTTTTATTATCCACATAATAATCACCCTGTGAGGTGGGTGAGGCTGAGAGAGCTCTGACTGTCCCAAGGCCACTCAGCTGGCTTCAAGCGGAGGAGTGGGGAATCAAACCCGGCTCTCCAGATGAGTCCTGTGCTCTTAACCACTACACCAAAATGATGCAAGTTGCTTTGGGCTTCGATTGCGGGGAAAGGCAGGGTATAAATGAAGTTAAATATAAATGAATACATCTGATTTTTGAACTTTTGGTATGTTCCCAGGTGACAACTACTGGGTGATCGACACAGACTATGATAACTATGCCATCACTTATGCCTGCCGAAGTCTGAAAGAGGATGGCTCCTGTGATGATGGCTACGCCATTATTTTCTCTCGCAATCCTCAGGGCCTCCCCCCAGCCATTCAGCGTGTTGTGCGCCGAAAACAGGAAGAAATCTGCATGTCAGGCCAGTTCCAACCAGTGCTACAATCAGGTATGTTGAAATTCTGAGAAGGGATGCATTACCCGGCCCAGGGGGCTCTAGCTCCAAAACAGCATTGCAGGCCTTAGACCAGACCAGGTATGTTCCTTGCTTATTATCTTGTGGGATTGGTTCAATGAAGAGGAATTCAGCTCATCTGCCAGCTTCAGGCTTTGATAACTGAGCAATGGCTTTGAAGCTGGGAAGGATGAATCCCGCCGTTTGTTTATGCATGGGTAGGCAAACTTTTCTCTTTACAGGGACTTAAAAAATGAAGAACATTTCCCATTACAAAAAGACCCCTCAGAGAAAACAAAAGACAAGAAAGTCTGGGAGAGCTTCAGCTCTACCAAGCTGACCCGTACAGAATCCTTTGGTTCTTGCCCTCTGGTCCTGCCCATATTAAATACCTTCAGAAGGGGCCGGGGGTCAGCCCAAATGGACCTCAGCTACTGTTAGTTTGCTGCCAGCAAGATCTTCCTCGTTTCCTATCTTGAACATTTAACAGATGCTGTAAAAAAAACATTAGAACACTGTCTTTGAGATCTAATGGTAGAACTTTGATACTGTACTTTGCTTGTGGACTGATATCAATCTATTGAGCCTGCATTTTAAGATTTTAAATTTGCTGTGCCAAGTATCCATCTAGTTCCACTCTATTCCTCAGCAGTGGGTTGCCAGATACTCTCGGGAACTTCACCAATAGACAGCCATCCCTTGTTTTCCCTCAGCATTTGATGCACTGATATTTAGTTGCTGCCTCTAAATACGGAGATGCCATTCAGCTAGCAGGGCAAATAGCCATCAACTGGCACATGCCATGAATATATATCAACTTTTTAAAAAGCCACCTAAGCTAAAGACTTTTGTGGTGTTGAATTTTGTTTTTTATACATCTGCATAGTGTGAAGCTGAAACTTTCCTTTGTCTATTGTGAACCAACTGCCAATCAATTTCATACAATGGCCTTGAGTTCTAAAATTATGAGGCAGAAAAAGCTTACCGTTTTCTCTTTCCACACTGTTCGTACTTTTCCTATAGCCGGCATCTGATTGAGACTTTGAAAGACAGCCAAGCACAGTGTTTTGATTGCGTCCCATCGCTGATATTGAATGCTTATTTATTTTGCTTTTCACCACAGGAGCTTGTTAAAAAAAAATCACACCACTTCCAGTCCAGAGCTGGTGCGGATTCCCAATCTCTGCGTCTTGAAGTTGTTCTTCACTTTCATAGATTAGCGCTTCTTCTCAAACACTTCTTAAGTGCTTGGTTTTCTTTTTGCACTTGGGTGCAACACAGTTGTGTACACTCAAAGAACTGTATTGATATTTGTTAATAAATGTTTTTAAAGAATCTTTTAAATTTGCTTCCTTGAGCTGTGTTCATGTGGGCAAGGCTGTAGCGTGGGAGGGGTTCAGCAGCCTTTTGTATGCAGGGCTTTTTTTCAGGGGGAACGCGGGGGAACGGAGTTCCGGAACCTCTTGAAAATGGTCACATGGCTGGTGGCCCCACCCCCCGATCTCCAGACAGAGGGGAGTTGAGGTTGCCCTCCGCGCCGCTCAGCGGCGCGGAGGGCCATCTAAACTCCCCTCTGTCTGGAGATCAGGGGGCGGGGCCACCAGTCATGTGACCATTTTCTCCAAGGGCAACCCACTGAGTTCCACCACCTCTTTTCCCAGAAAAAAAGCCCTGTTTGTATGTCATGTTTACATAATTCTTCCCATTAAAAAGCCAGAACTAGGTTCATTTTTATTTATACTTCTCTCTTCCCCACAATGGAGACCTAAAGTGGCTTATGGCACCATTTCCCCAACCTCTTATTTTATTTTCACAACAACTGAACTGTGAACTGTGAAGAAGAGTGACTGGCCCAAGGTCACCCAATGAGCTTCCGTGACAGAGTGGGGATTTGAACCTGGGCCGCCCGGATCCTAGTACTGTGCTGAAACTGCTACACCACGCTGCCACCAAAAATGGCAGCCCCGTTTTGAGAACCGTTCTCTCTCTCTTCAGCGTAACCTGTGTCGTCATGTGTGGAGTAGTGGTTAGTATTCCACCCATATTGGATCATCTTCATTAAAACCTGTGCTCTCCACCTAGAGCAGAAATACCTCTTATTTATTTATTTAACATTTCTATTCCACCCTCCCTGCCAGCGGGCTCAGGGCGGATAACAACATATTAAAATACAATAAAAAATTTGTTTACATTAAAACAGTGTATTAATACACGTTTAAAACAGGATGGTGGACAACCTTCACAGCGAGGGTTAAGATTTTATACACCCCTTTTCAGGCCAGCGGAGACCCAGCCTCAGCCATGTGCCCGGCGAAACAACTCTGTCTTGCAGGCCCGGTGAAAGGATAGTAGGTCCTGCCGGGCCCTGATTTCAGCAGACAGAGCGTTCCACCAGGTGGGAGCCAGGACCAAAAAGGCCCTGGCTCTCGTCGAGGCTAGGCGGGCCACAAACAGCTGTTTGTCCCCTGATCGGAGTGTCCTCCGGGGAATATATGGGGAGAGACAGTCCCGTAAGTCTTAATACTTCTTCCTCAGATATTATAGCCTCTGTGGTTGAAAAAGGGTCTGTGGACAAATGTTCGTACTTCAGAATGCTCACCTCAAGTCACATATTGCTCATATCGCTCAATTTTATGTCCAAATCCTTCTCTGCTACAGCTTTGACAACCACTGTATCCACCCCCCTCCCCGACGTATGGTAAACTTTATGGCTGATCCTATTGCAGGATCATTTCTAAGTGGGGCAGGGAAAGACAATAACGTTTCCCTTGTTTTAGGCCACTTGTAATTCTTCCTCAGGATCACTTTTACCTCAAGTTTATCAGGAAGCATTTTAAAAACAGTTACACAACACTGGTGATTAGAATTTTTTTTTTGGCAATTTAATGTATTGTGGGTTTGGACATCATCAAAACAGTAACAATCCATATATACAAAAGCGCAGCAATTCACCCGTACTGCAGCAGCCCTCCACTTCCCCCCTCCTGCTGGAAAAGGGAGTCCCCCATCACCAAAAAGGAACATTTCAGGGGGCATTTGGGGTTGCTTCAACGAAGAGGAGGCATGGAAGTTGCGGATCAGAATTCAGACAGGCTCGAAGCCTGTATGTGCAGACCTCTTGATTTTTGTAGCAAACCCACTTTTCTCCCTTCTGATACCTTTTCCTCCCCTCCATTTTACTGAAATAACACCTCTGTAGGATTGGGCTGATTCTCACAAGCATGTAAACACATTACTTGGTACTGGTACCGCTAGATGTGGACTAATCCTGACGGAAAGTATTTGTTTTTGAGGTGATGTCAGAATATGAGAAAACTGTCTGGAGTGCTTGACTAGCAACAGCCATTTCAAAACACAATTACCATTTGATGGTACAATTGCTGAATGAATATGCATGTATATGACCTCAGAGGCATGTTAAGACGGGCCTTGCCCTGCTAGCACTCCACATCCCAACAGATCAGGATCAAGGGGCTGATGTTCCTATTTAAAGATGCTGCCTATCTTACTCCCTTCTTTCTGAGACTCTCTACACAAGACACCTCAGTGCTTGTTCGTCAAGTGTAGGGAGACGCAATGTTGGTTGGGAAGTGTAGTTTAAAAAGAAAAAGCCAGTGGAGATTGCTCCTTGTTAACTTCATCTTCCACTCCTGGAAGGCTCTGTTAATTTCATCTCTCCAGTCTAAAACTCCAGCCTGTCTGCCACTTGCCCAAGGTACTCCCCTGAGAACCAGGTACACATGTGCCCTTAGGGTCCCCCCTCTCCGCCTCTCACACTTCAAGAACATTCACTGGAAGGAAGGAAGTTATTGCAACAGATGAATACCAGAATTGAAACAGATACCTTTAATAGCTTAAATCATGGGTTCAGCCAGCAATTTTCCAATGGCACAAAAGGTGGGGGTTATCACTTTTCTCCTTTGGTAGTCTTGGCACCATCCTTCCATGGTGCCATGAAAAGACACTTTTAATTGATGTGGAAAGTTTAACTCTTTCAGCTCCTGTAACTCCAAACTGCTGCCTTTCTCCCAGGACCCTCTTTCGGCCAATAGCGTGTTAGAATGCCATGCTGTGCATGGCAGTATTTTGTGAAATGAAGTATTTTATAAATACTCCTCTTCCCCCAATTCAGTTTACTCCTCTTCCCCCAATTCGGCCATCTGAATAAACGTGTCCTGTGTCAGAAGTATCAGTACTCACTAGCAAGGGCTTCCCGGAGGATTTTCTCCTTGCACAAACATTTGGTTGTGCTGTTGGTGCATTCTCAGAAAAGATGGACGGCTCAGGTTGTCAAATGGTGGAGACAGTCCTCCTTCAATAACTATCAAATTCCAGAACGTGGCAGGTGGAGTGTTCTCCTCCCTCACTATAGATTTGGGGAGGGAGGTGTTCCCTACTGGGACCCCCATTGATCCACACGGGACTCAGACTCATCACGGCAATCCTGGTGTCCAGGACCAGCCCTCGATGTTTTGTCCTAACAATGAAACACAAAACACAAAACAAAGCAACCTTAGTAGCAAAATGCAGATATCCCAGTGAACCCACAACTAAGGTAATATGAACACCATTTAACAATTTATAAGATTATATAATTAATGAAAAAATCATTCCTATTAATACATAACAATTCATTTAAAGTGACTAAGTGCAAAACAGCGAACAACAATGAAAGTAGATTCTCCTATAGTACACTGAAAATCACATTAACGATATTGAGACAAACGGCCAAACAGTAATAATACAAGCAATCAATACAGATAGTACATTCACAAAAGTTTGCTTATACGCAGGTGTGAATAGATCCAGACAGTCCAACAGGACCACCGGAAAGATCCAACAAAGTTCAAAATTACTCAGGTTTCTTTACCAGTATTATGTATTTTCTTACAGACAAACAAATTAAAGATGGCAAGCTTCCAAGGCAGTAGACTCAACAAGGAACCGGTCATCAAGAACAAACTTCATCAGGGGTGCGCAAGGCCAGGAAAAGGGTGCATCTGGCTGCCGGTTGAAAGTTGTTACGCGTCAGCACGGTCATGATGGTAGGGTTTGTTTGACCCCTGATGAAGTTTGTTGCTCGGAAACAAGTGTCTTGATGACCGGTTCCTTGTTGGGTCTACAGCCTTGGAAGCTTGCCATCTTTAATTTGTTCGTCTGTAAGAAAATACATAATACTGGCAAAGAAGCCCGAGTAATTTTGAACTTTGTTGGATCTTTCCGGTGGTCCTGTTGGACTGCCTGGATCTATTCGCACCTGCCTATAAGCAGTATTATTACTGTTTGGCCATTTGTCTCAATATCGTTAATGTGATTTTCAATGTACTATAGGAGAATCTACTTTCATTGTTGTTCGCTGTTTTGCACTTAGTCGCTTTAAATGAATTGTTACGTATTAATAGGAATGACTTTTTCATTAATTATATAATCTTATAAATTGTTAAATTGTGTTCATATTACCTTAGTTGTGGGTTCACTGGGATATTTGCTCAGTGTTTTGTCAGCTGAGCTGCAAAGCACTCATGCCATGCACATGCATGCCTCAAAGAATCATAGGGTTGGAAGGGACCTCCTGGGCCATCTAGTCCAACCCCCTGCACAGTGCAGGAAATGCACAACTACCCCCCTCCCCACTGCCCCAGTGACCCCTGCTCCATGCCCAAAAGATGGCAAAACATCTCCAGGATCCCTAGCCAAACTGGCCTGAGGAAAATTGCTTCCTGACCTCAAAGTGGCAATCGGCATTACCCTGGGCATGTAAGAAGGGGCCATGAGAACTAAGCGGTGATGTAACCCTTCCTGCCCTCCTTCTCATGATCTGCCCAGGCTCACAGATACAATGCAATAAGCAGGAGTGGACTGACCATTTAGCTTACAGAGAAATTTCCTTGTGGGCCAAGCCCCAACAACTCTGCCAGCACCTTATGGACCACTAGCTTAACCATTGTCTTCTCCTGCCCAGCTGCCATTTTGTAAGAGGAGGCACAGGGTGAGCCAATGAACACTGTCGGTGCCACTAAGTCCAGTGGCCCCTCAAGTGCTGGCTTGTAGCACCACAGAGGCTGCTCAGCTGGACTTGTTCCTGGGCCATTTTCCCTTCCCAGTCCACTCCAGTCCATTCCTGATGACAATTAACTGATTTGCCACTCCAGCAGAATCCAAAACCTGATACGCAAGACACCCACCTCGTTTAATGGTGGGGCTGGCACTGAATGGCCGTCCTGTTCAGCAGGAGCTGGAGACAGCCAGTGCAAGAACCTCAGCCTGCCAATGACCACATGGGATAGCTTGGTTGAAAGTAGCCGGCTGAAGAAGGACGACATGGGGATGTTCAAGAGGCACGAGAGAAGCTGCCGTAAGAACTGTAGCTTGCATTTTGAATGATCCGTTCGTCAGCAGACTTGAGACTAATTTCTGGCTTGCCTATAGGACATTCTCAGTTTTTAAGAGTCCTCATGGTAGTACACTGGCAGAGAAAACGGGCCTCTCCTGTTCCAGTAGTCGATGGCGCACACTCTATAAAATCCTGTGACGCTTGTTCCTACAAGCAAAGCCAAAGATGTGCAGTTAAAAGTCATGATGTGCTGACAAGGTTTAGAGTCCTGTAGGAAATATTATTATACTCAGGTGAGATTAAAGCATGTTCATTTAAAAAAAAATTATGCTATCTTTAAGCATGATTTATATAACTTCTGGTGCCAATGATTTTGCTACAGCTTCTGATCCTGGAATACTGCATCATCAACAAAGGGACAACTCTACACTCCATAATTATCTACATGAAGTATTTTCCCTCCAAATTTAAAAACCTGTTTGAGGTGTTGGGACAAGGGCTTTATTTATCTGCCTGTATCTTGGGGATCCCAGGATCTAAGGAAGGCCTCTAATGATCCAGGAACTGGGATTCTCAATTCTGATCTGCCACTATTGATGAATTCAACTTCTCAGCCCCAAACTCTATGAGGCAAATTTGTTACCTGTGCAGTTTTTGAGAAGTTGAATCTGTCAATAGAAACAAGCAGGAATCTAGCATTTCATGCCTTAAATCCATCCCTGCACTTCCTAGGAAGCTGTTTCACTAAATAACTCTGAAAGTGCAAAAAAAGTTGCACTGAAATCTACCCTGAATGAGCTTCCAAAGGGCCCTTGGGGGGAAACCATTTTGATCCTGCCATCCCTTGAACTGCTTTTCAAAAGATGCCCCTACAGAAACCTCTAACTGCTTTTTAAATTCCCTCCAAATTTAAAAACCTGTTTGAGGTGTTGGGACAAGGGCTTTGAAAAGATAATGGGTTTGATCCCATGGAAAATATCTGCACACACAAAAGGGGAGGGGAATTCTCCCCTCATGAGAGTTCCAAAGCTTCTTTCCAACTGGTTGTCCATCATTACCAACAAAAAAATCTCTGGTTTCAACTGGATTCTAATCTTCAAAATCTTCTGAATTGATTATTGTATCTGCAATCAGAAACTCTTTGCTTTCTTACATGTCCACCACATATGAAAAAATGTCCCTTCTTGTTTAGCACATTTCCAACATACATTTGAAGCACCCTTATACATTCTAACCAATTTTTCAGGAGTCATATACCAACAATACATCATCTTATAAAAACTTTCTTTGATACTAGAGCTTAATGTAAATTTCAACCCCCTTGTCCACATATTTTCCCATTGTTCCATTAATATGTCATGTCCACATTTTTTGCCCATTTAATCATACATTCTTTTACTTGCTCTTCTTCCATCTCAAACCTCAACAAAAGTTTATACATTTTAGAAATAACATGTTTATCATTTGTACAGAGGGCCATTTCACATTCAGTTTTAGATTGATCAAAGTCATAGTGACTCTTGTCTAATTTAAATCTCTCCGAGATTTTCATATAGAGAAACCACTGGCAAGTGTGCCTTTCTGCTGCTAAGTCCTCTCTTGATTTAATTTTAACTTGGCTTTGAGAAAATTCCCATAAATCATGATAAGTTAACCATTTGGGTGGACTCACTATTTCCCTTTTAAAATGAGCTTCTTGCAATGACAACCAGAGAAGTATTTTCGAACACAACTTAGGTTTGTATTTATCCAATCCGCTCAAAATGGCACACCTTACATAATGATTATTAAACTCTGCATTGGCCTTAACTTTGTCATACCATAGGTACACATGCCACCAAAATTTTAAGTCGTGCCCTTCAAGGTCCAATAGTCTTCAATTTGTTAACATTATCCATTCCTTCATCCAAACCAAACAATTGGCTGCAAAATATACTCTCAAATCTGCTAGACGCAAACTAGCTCTTTCCTTTGTATCCTGTAAAACCTTAAGTTTAACCCTTGTCTTTTTGCCTTGCCATATAAATCTCGATATATCCTTCTGCCATTGGTTAAATGGTGCCTCAGTTGTCAATACTGGAATTGCCTGAAATAGGAATAACATCCTAGGTAAAACATTCATTTTAATTGTAGCTATTCTTCCCAACAACGATAATTGAATCTTATCCCATCTTAACATGTCCCTTTTAATTTCATTCCAAGTCTTAATATAATTATTTTGGAATAACATACAATTCATATTTGACAGAGTAATACTCAAGTATTTTATCTTTTTCTCAATTTTAAACCGTTTTGCTCTCCAGTTTCATTTGGTCCTGTATTTTCATATTTTTAGTTAACACTTTGGTCTTCTATTGACCTTAAAACCAGCCAGTACATCAAATTCTTTCAATCTTGTCATTAAGGGTTCAATTCCCTTTAAAGGGTCCTCCAAAACCAACACCAAATCATCCGCAAAGGCTCTTATAATTTTCCTGTTTCACCTTTAAACCTTGAATTCTTTCATCTTGTCTTATGCTCCTGTTAAGAACTTCAACTACCAGTATAAATAACAAGGGTGACGATGGGCAACGTTGTCTTGTACCTCTTTGTATTCCACATAGTTTGGTTAACTCTCCATTAATGACTATCCGTGCTGTCTGGGATGTATAAATAGACTTAGTCCATTTTATAAAATTGTCTCCAAAATCCATATCTTCCAAGATCTTAAACAAAAATTTCCATTTTAAATTATCAAAGGCCTTCTTGGCATCTAAGAAGATCAAAGCAGCTTGTCTTTCATTATGTTTTTCCGAATACTCCAAAATATCCAATACTATTCTTACATTGTCCTTCAGCTGCCTCTTAGGTAAAAATCCACTTTGGTCTTCATGAATAATGTCCTGTAGGATACTTTTAAGTCTTCCTGCCAACATCATGGCAAACAGCTTATAGTCATTGTTTAATAATGATACTGGCCTGTAATTTCTTGTCAATGTCTGGTCTTGACCTTCTTTTGGTATAAGTATTATGTTGGCTTCCTTCCACGAGTCTGGCATTTTACCTCCCTCTAAGATAGAGTTCATCGTCTTTTGTAAAGGCTGGAGGAGTTCATTCGCAAAACACTTATAGTAACTATTTGGAAGTCCATCTGGTCCAGGCGCTTTCCCCAACTTACTCTTTTTTATAGCCTCTCCCACTTCTCTTACTGTTATAGGTTAATTCATAATTTGTCTTTGTTGTTCTGTGATCTTAGGTAATTTCTGCTTATTAATATATTCATCTATTTTTCCAGTGGTACGTCACAACTGAGATTTACGTAATACTGATAGAATGCCTTTTGTATTTCTGAAGTATTACGAAGTTGTACATACTTGTAACTGTTGTTCATTGAGTTCTTCTGTGCATCCCCACATTGGGAGCCCCGCATACGCAGGCCTGCCGACGGAAAAACTTTTCTAGCTTTTACAGAGCTCCGTTAGGGGTCGCTCCCCCTAGATCATGCTGGGAGACCGCTTTTCCCACCTAAATGGTCCCATGATCCTCGGGGGAGCGGCCCCCTCTCCCTGAGTTCTCCTGAGCAGCTGCGAACCAACTAGATAAAACCAGAGAGTTCACAGCGGGGCAGGAGGGAGGGATGTGTGTCTGCACAGAAGAACTCAATGAACAACAGTTACAGGTGTGTACAACTTTGTATTCATTTTCATTCTTCTGTGCATGCTCACATTGGGAGATTACCAAGCTACACCACACACACACACCAGGAGGCGGGATGAAACTCTCCAACAAAATTTTATTGGTAATTATATACAAAAACGAGATACTATGTAAGACTATATAAGCTGGCATATGTATAAAGCATACAACCAAGTTGGTTGAAGAGCACAATAACCTGACATGTATCGACCACAATGTTGTAAAAATAAAACATAATTCCAATTGCATAAAGTATACTGTGTCATCCTTCCTCACTTATTCTCTCTCTTTTTAACATAAACTAAGAGCGTAACACTGCTTTAGCCACTGCCACATCCTAAGACATATTAACATCTATTGCATAGTGTTTAATAAAGGTATCACAGGAAGGCCAAGTGGCAGCTTTGCATATATGTGCAACCGGGACTCCCTTTAACAAGGCCGACGATGAGGCCTGGGACCTGGTTGAATGTGCCCTTACCTGTAAAGGGCAAGGAATCTTGTCCGGTTGATACGATGCCTGAATAGTAGATACAATCCACCTAGAGATTGTCTTAAGCACATGCCCTCTTCCCTCTGTTGTGTCCCTCAAAACATATAAACAAATGTTCATCTTCTCTGAAGACCCTTGTCCTGTCTAGGTAAAAAGACAGGTCTCTCTTCAGATCTAAAGAATGCAGAGCCCGTTCTGCCCTTGATTGCGGATTGGGAAAAAGGGTTGGCAGACTAATCTCCTGTGCCATATGGAACGCGGACACCACCTTAGGCAAGAACTTAATACATGGCCTAAGCGTTACTTTATTTGGATGAAATATGGATACCAATGGTATGAGCGGCTGTTTAGACAATACCAGCAACAACCTAGTTCCTACCAGAGGCCTTATCTATCCTATCAACCACAGCAGTCTAGGAGGAGGCCCTATAAACAGAAGTCTTCACAACCCACTGTTCAGCTCAACAAGGACATCCAGGGCCATGCAAAACAATTGACTCGTTGCAGCCACACCTGACCCTTGTTACACCAGAGATTGTCTGCTTATTACCCCCGATGGAAGTCGATTACAGCAGACTCTTGGGTCCTGAATATTGTCAGGCACGGATATGGGTTGGAGTTTGTGGGCAGACCTAAGTGTATTCTTGCCTCTCAGGCCACTATTAATAGAATGCCTGAGCTGGAGTTGGAGATTCAATCCCTGTTAAATAAAGGGGCAATTCAAGAAGTATTGAACGTAGCTGAGTTTCATGGTTTCTTTTCTAAGTTCTTTTTGGTCCCCAAGAAGGATGGTGGTCTTCATCCCATCTTGGACCTGAGAGGGTTAAATCATTATCTCAAAACATCCAGATTTAAAATGGTAACCTTCTCGGATGTCTTAACCTTCCTCTCCAGAGGAAGGTTGCTGTTGTGGACTTAAAAGATGCGTATTTCCATGTGGGGATTAAGAGAGGTCACAGGAAATATCTTTGTTTTAGGTATCATGACAGGCTGTACCAGTATGCTGGGTTGCCTTTGGGGCTGGCCATTGCACTGAGAGTGTTTACTAAGTGCATGGCACTGGTGACTGCTTACCTGAGGATGAAGGGTTGTTCTGTTTTCCCCTACTTAGATGACTGGTTATTGTCTACACTATCCGAAGGAGAACTAAGGGAACAGGTTGCCCTAGTAACTACTATGTGTGTCAGTCCCTGGCAGGTAGACCCCTGAAGCCCGTCCCCAGTGAACACACGTTGGTTCCAGTAGAGGAAGCTTTATTGGAGTCTATGCAGTTCAGGTCTGTACTCCATCACGGAGTTTGGCAGAAGTGACAATTCAAATCAATCAGTCTATGTTATAGTTGATTTTCCTGCGCCCCAAATGACAGTCACAGTTTTGGCACGCAAGCCTACACGAGTTCTGTGAGAATCTATTCAGTTATGACAGTGTGTTCCCACCTGGGTTTGGTAATTAACGTCACTAAGTCCAAGCTGGAGACATACCAACGACTAACCTACATTGGGACAAAGCTGGACTCGACATTAGGCAGGGCTACGTTACCTCTTGATAGAGGGAGAAAGATTCGTTCCCTGGTACATCTGTTTTCGACAAATAGATTTCAGGCCGCGAGTAGAATCCAACGGTTACTAGGTCATATGGCTGCTCCCATGGCCATAGTACCCTTTGCACGCCTGAACATGAGAAACCTACAGAACTCATTTGTTCGATGCTTTAACACAATGTCACATTCCCCATACCAGAGGTTCCCTATACCCAGACAGGTAGGTCGATCCTTACACTGGTGGGCTATTGAATCCAATTTGTTGCAAGGTATGCCCTTTGGGCCACAACGTTGGGACGTTAGTGTCACTACCGATGCTTCCATGTTTGGATGGGGTGCCCATTGTGGTTCCCTTTCTGTTCAGGATAAATGGTGTCAGGTAGAACAGTCACTGCACATAAATGTTCTTGAACTTAGAGCAGTATGATTTGCTCTTGTTTCTTTTGCAGCCATCCTACGGAACAGAAGCGTCCAGATTCACATGGACAATACCACTGCAAAGTATTATATAAACAAGCAGGGTGGAACTGCGTAATTGGCCCTTTGCAAGAAAGCAACTGCCATTTGGGAGTGGGCGATTGCAAATGAGGTGTCTCTGCAAGCTGTTCACATAGCCAGAACAGAAAACTCCAGGGTGGATGTGCTCAGCAGAATGTTGGTCACTGATCATGAATGGTCCTTAAACATGGTTTACCTCAATCAGGTGTTCCTGGAATGGGGTCTCCCAGATGTGGATTTATTTGCCACGGCGAACAATGCAAAAGCCCCAATCTTTTGTTCCTTTGCAAGAAGCGACTCCCTCTCTATAGGGGATGTTTTTCAGTTTGTTTAGACGGGCTGGCTATGCTACATTTTCCCGCCATTTCTCCTTATTGCCAAAGTACTTTGCAAAATCCAACAAGACAACACAAACTGCATATTGATCACTCCATTTTGGCCAAGACAGCTCTGGTTGCCAAGGCTATTAGAGTGGTCAAGACAGACTTTCATAACTCTGCCCTCAGCCCCGGACATCTTCACACGGGGGACTCTGTTCCATCATGACCCCAAGCGTCTGTACTTTACCGCCTGGTGAATATACCCCCAATAGATGGTTTCTCCCAGGAGGTGCAAACTGTGCTTCTTAATGCTAGAAGACCTTCTACTAGGCGTTCCTACACATCCAAGTGGAAGCATTTTTCTTATTGGGTGCATGAGAGAGACCTCTCACTGGTATCCTGCCCGTTAGACACGGTCTTGGATTACCTATGCCATTTAAAATCACAGGGCCTAGCTACATCTTCCCTCAAAGTACATTTGGCTGCCATCTCAGCCTTTCACGAGCAGGTAGAAGGTAATAGTTTTCTCTCACCAAACTTCCCAGAGGTTTCTGAAAGGAATTATGAACTTACATCCTCCAGTGGTACAGCCGGTCCCTCAATAGTCATTGTCGCTAGTTCTGTCACAATTAACGTTACCCCTATTTGATCCTCTGGCAACATGCTCTTTGCAATCGCTGTCATGGAAGGTCTGTTTTTTGGTGGCTATAACTTCTGCCCGCAGGGTGAGTGAGCTGTCTGCCTTAAGGGCCGACCCACCCTTTCTGAGGGAAAGGAGCTTATAGGAGCTACTCCTGTGACACGATGACCCGAAGGGAGACACATGGCCCTCGGTGGTCCCCGTTTTCAGATGTGCCATACAGATCGATCTCCAGGTCTCCATCCCTACGGGCGCACTCCCGGGGAGACTCATACCATACTTCGTTCCTTTCGGAACCGAGGATCGATGCCAGATCCGATCACTAATGCTGTGAATTCTCCCTGGTGTCTGACTCACCCGAGGGGGAACTTGGCCCGGTGGATGACGTGTCTCCTACAGACAACTTCAGGGCCTATAACAATTTGCTCCAACACATGGCGAGGGCACTCGAGATCGAAGCCATAGCTACGGAACTGAAGTTCACGGACAAGATTCTCCAACATATCTATTCTGGTTCCACTCCGTCAGTATCCTTCCCTGTAACAGAAGGCTTTGTCAAACTGATAAAGGATCTCAACCTGAAACCAGCGTCTGCTCCTGCTACTAATAAGAAGGTGGAAAATCTTTATAGAGTACAGGTCAAACAATGGAAAAATGGAAGGTGTTCTCAAGGTTAAAGCCTGGGTCAAGGACAGAACACCCTCTCAGTTCTGTTTGAATGGACATAAAGAGTCTTGATTGTGACCAGATGTAAGGATCTGCCAAATAACCGTCAAAAGACTCCACTGCTTGTTAGTAAGAGCTTATTGAAAAGCTGCTAGTTCATGATCATGAATAACAATGAACCCAGTCATAACATCATAACCTCCAGCCCCCAACCTCCCCCCACCCCAGGTATGGGTATGGCAGATGCTGCCAGCATCAAGACACCAGAGTCCTCCTGAGGTATAAGTTTAAGGTAAATTAAGGAGGAACTGGATAAATCCCAAAGGCAAAGGTTTCGGAAGTTGGAAGTGCGGGAGAGAGATTTCTCCTGAGTAAGAGGTACAAGGGAGGAGCTCAAGAAGGGGGTGGGGTGGGGTGAGCTGCAAATGAAAAAAAGCGGGAAACGAAGAGAATAGCTGAATTAAAGGTTTAAAGGCGAAGGTTTATAAGATTTAAAGAAAACAAACAGGCAAACCATCACACCTACCCTGGGACTATTATAGGTTGCAGAAACAGTGCAGGGGGCAAAAGGCTTATGCCCCTCTCCTCATAGTTCCAAATCCAAACTGGGCCTGCGTGCATCTGGAAATTAAGTTTCAAGCACAGGATGCCCCGAGGATGTCTGCTTCACAGGATTGGGGTGGACACCAAGGGGACTTGAGGACTTTGAAATCTGTACTCAAGACCTTCGGAAAACATTTCAATCCGGTTTAAGCTCAAGCATTTTTTTCTAAAAGAAAGTCAACATTGGTTGTTGGGGGTTTTCTGGGCTGTATTGCCGTGGTCTTGGCATTGTAGTTCCTGACGTTTCGCCAGCAGCTGTGGCTGGCATCTTCAGAGGTGTAGCACCAAAAGACAGAGATCTCTCAGTGTCACAGTGTGGAAAAGATGTAGGTCATTTGTATCTACTCAGGAGGGGTGGGGTTGAGCTGAGTCATTCTGTAAGAGTTTCCCAGGGTGTGGAATGCTAATGGCGGGAGGCTTCACTGTAACCTGAGGAGGTTCTTAGCTACGCTTAGCATCCAGACAAGAATAAAAGAACATGAAAGACACTGCAGACTTGGACAGCCGGAAAAATCAGCAGTGGCTGAACATAGCCTAACTCAAACAGGGCACAGTATCTTATTCCAGGACACCAAAATACTGGACAACACTTCCAACTACTTTGTCAGACTGCACAGGGAAGCCATTGAAATTCACAAGCATAAGCAAAACTTCAACAGGAAAGAAGAAACCTTAAGAATGAACAGAGCATGGGCTCCAGTTCTGAAAAACACCAGGCCAACAAAACACTCCACACCCGACAATAGCCCTGCAGAGAAGATTAGCACATCAAGCACCAATCCATATGCAAAAGAACCTCCTCAGGTTACAGTGAAGCCTCCCGCCATTAGCATTCCACACCCTGGGAAACTCTTACAGAATGACTCAGCTCAACCCCACCCCTCCTGAGTAGATACAAATGACCTACATCTTTTCCACACTGTGACACTGAGAGATCTCTGTCTTTTGGTGCTACACCTCTGAAGATGCCAGCCACAGCTGCTGGCGAAACGTCAGGAACTACAATGCCAAGACCACGGCAATACAGCCCGGAAAACCCCCAACAACCATCGTTCTCCGGCCGTGAAAGCCTTCGACAATACATAGAAAGTCAACACTTTAAAACATATTCGATGGCATGATCAAAGAGGCTGAAAGTGGGAAGGCTCTGAGCTGCCAGGCATGACCTTCAATCGTGCCGTCTCTGCAGCTGAAACTGAGGAGGAGACAGTGGACTCTACCTGGGTTGTAGACCAGCATCGTAAATATACTGTCCTTTACATTGATCCGACGGTAAACTTTCCCCTCCCATGAGTAGACGACTTCATATGTTTTCAGACACCTAAGAGAAAAAAACAAACCCTTGTGAGGGGCTGTTTTCTTTATCAGTGTTTTCCTGTAAGGGAAAAGGAGTTCAGCAGAATGTCAACAGAAACATAAAACATACCAAAGCTAGTTATTTCTAAAACAAAGCCTAACAGACTTACAGCCAATGTCCAGAAGTATCTCCATTCCTTCCCAGTTCAGGTATCCATTTCATACCCCATTCAATACCCTATTTGCATGGACACTGGCTGGTAACTGATGACAAATGTGCCAACGTTGTCATGGCTGACTTGGAACAGTACTTCCTTAGGTCCCAGCCACGAACACTTCTCCTGTACTTGTGATTCACTGATGACGTTTTTGTCATATGACACATGACACACAGACTGGAGAAATTTCACCAGGCTTTCAGCAACTTCTACCCCATCATCAATCTGAAACAATCTATACAAGAAATACATTTTCTAGACACCACTCTACAAATACATGACAAAAGCATAAAAACCTCATTTACTGAAAACCAACTGATTGCCGAACTTATCTACATGCATCCAGTCATCATCCAAAACACACCAAACAATCCATTATCCACAGCCAAGCTCTAGGCTACAGCCACATCTTGTCATGTATGCCTGCCTGCATACCTGCCATTAATGTGTTTTGCATTTTGTGCTGATCATAAATGTTGGCTGAGGTTGTATTCTATACACTGTGTTGATCATCTAAGAGTGTGTAAACTGCTAACATAAAATGTACTGAGCCAGTGGGGGTTGTCTGTTATCTGTTGAAGGTATTTACTTTCACTTCTACAGCAAGAGTCCTTGAATGCAAGCTGCAGGCAGAGAGCAATGTATCTTTTCTCAGAGACTGAGATGATTTCATTCTGTACTATGTCTAGCCTAAACTAATCACTTCCCATAGAACTCTTTGGGGGTTTCGCGCCAGAATGTTAACAGATCCAAAGGGCGGGAAGTTTCCCTATAATTAACACTATCCCTTTTTGAATAGTTGCCTCTGCCAATGCATTCATATAGATCACTTGGACTGTCTAGGGGCCAAGCTACAAGTGACGAATGACACTTGAACGGCAAGTGTATTTCTCCCTGTTCACTTGCCCTCCACTCGATCCACTTGCCTTTCAAGTGTCATTCGTCACTTGTAGCTTGGCCCTAGATCTCTAATAAAAGTTACTTCAACCAATTCACCTGAGTGCTTGCTGTGAGGGAATTGGGGATCTACCTGCCAAGGACTGACACATCTGCTCCAATGCCTCTGACAGAGATTGTCACCTGCCTGATCTACAACAGAGATTTCTAACAGTACCCATTGGATGTAGTAAGACAACAAGTCAACAAGACAACAAAGCTAGAATGATACCAAGGGATGAACTGTTACAAGATAAGCCCAAATGGAACAACGAGAGAGTACCACTGCTGGTCACATACAGCTCTCAGCTCAAACCAACACATCAATAATGAGCTCCAACCTAAGTTGGACAATGATATTGCTCTCTCACAGGTACTGGGAGGCAAACTTGTTCTTGCCTAGAGACAGCCCTCCAACCTTAAACAGCTCCTCACTCACAACTATGCACGTTCCAAAATAGACATGAACTCTGGGATGAGGACCTGTAATAAACCAAGATGCCAGCTCTGCTCCCATATTTTCTCCGCAAAAAGGAGAGACGCCGAAAAACGAGTCAACAGACCGTATAGAACAGCTTCAACTGTAATTGTATTTGTTAGAGGCACAAAAAAAAGCCTTGGGCAAAGAAAACAAAGGGAGAGCGCCCGGATTTCCCGGCTGCTCTCAACAGCAATTAAGCGAGGACAAAACAACAAAGGGAGAGTACTCAAATTTCTCAGCTACTCCCACAGGAATTAGATAAGGAAAACAGAAAGCAAGGGGAGAGCACTGGGGTTTCTCGGCTACTCCCGACGGGAAAATGGCAACGGGCTTGCCAGGCTATACTTTATCCCATTTCACACAAAATTAAGCTTCTGCAGCCGGCAAAATCATAAATTCCTGAAAACACACAAAAAACACAATGCTTTACATAGTGAGCCTCAATTAAACAGTAAGAATGTAACAACATCATGAAATTATTTTGTGTACATATTTACCATTACATCATGTGGTTCTACATAACAAATAAAAGTTGCTGGCCGGCAGACAGGAAATAAACGTTTCTTCTCAGTTTCAAAACAGCTGTAGTTTCTCCCATCCATCTGCAAGCCCTAGTACGTGGGTGTAACCTGAATAGAACGCCCAGCATACCCAATAGAGACAGCCCCAACAAATTAAAGGGCACACAGCACCAATGCACAAAACTTAATGAAGAAGTTGGACAGGAACCAAAAATCAACAAAGCCAGTGAAAGATCCCATCATGCCAGAAATGGAGAAAAATCTATCTCCTGATTGAGACCGCTGGGTGCCACAGTCCTAAGGTTAAAAATCCATTTGGCTTCCAAACGAAGGAGAGGAGAAAATGTTCAGTGAGTGGTGCCTCAATAGCAACATTCCTGATTTTCGACATGTGCTCTTGAATCCGGAGCTTCACAGGTCGAATGGTGCTGCCAATGTAAAGCAGATCACAGGTACACTTAATGGCATAAACTACCCCTGGGGTACTACATGTGGAAAAACTTTTTGTGAACAACTTATTCCCAGTTATTGGATGATTGATAGTGTCCACATTTACAGAGAACTGACAAATGTTACAGTGGCCACATTTAAAGTGGCCAACTGGTCTTTGGGTCATAACAACGGGCATGGACTTCCTAAAGTCAGAGTGCACCACTATTGAGGCACCACTCACTGAACATTTTATGGCACATCATAAAAATGAGCGTGAATTTTGTTACACTGTACTCCAAGTTTTAGACATGAGAGGGAGCAATGTAGATCGTAAAACTCTCCTTCGTTTGGAAGCCAAATGAAGTACTGTGATTGGGGGGTTTTCAGGAATTTATGATTTTGGCTGCTGAAGAAGCTTAATTTTGTGCGAAACGGGATAAAGTATAGCCTGGCAAGCCCGTTGCCATTTTCCCGTCGGGAGTAGCCGAGAAACCCCAGTGCTCTCCCCTTGCTTTCTGTTTTCCTTATCTAATTCCTGTGGGAGTAGCTGAGAAATTTGAGTACTCTCCCTTTGTTGTTTTGTCCTCGCTTAATTGCTGTTGAGAGCAGCCGGGAAATCCAGGCACTCTCCCTTTGTTTTCTTTGCCCAAGGCTTTTTTTGTGCCTCTAACAAATACAATTACAGTTGAAGCTGTTCTATACGGTCTGTTGACTCGTTTTTCGGCGTCTCTCCTTTTTGCTGTTTTGGACCGTTCCCCTCGTTTTTCTCTTCCCCATATTTTCTCCAACAATAAAATCACTGGACCTACCAACACCAGCTATACCATCTCAGGCTCATTCACTTGTTCATCTTCCAATGTTATATATGCCATCAAGTGTCAACAATGCCGTTTGACTCTCTATATTGGACAAACAGGTCAGTCCCTTCACATTAGAATGAATGGACATAAATCTGATATCAAAAACTGCAACATTCAAAAACCAGTGGGAGAACATTTCAATCTGCCAAGTTATTCCATCGCTGACCTCTGAGTAGAAGTTCTCAAGCAGAGAAACTTCAAAGGAAAATTACACCCTAATATTGTTGAAGTTGACCTTATTTGCAAATTTGGAACAATATATCCCTCACGGGATACAGATGCTAATTTTCTGCACTTCACACCCCTGCTCTATCAAGCTAATTACAACATGTAATATAGCTAGATTCTTGACACTCTAATTTACAATAACCCTTCCACCCTCTGCCTGGATTATAAAGACTAACTACAACAGAGAGTAACGCGGTAGTCAATATGGAAAAACGAAACAAAAACTACCTGCATAACCTTACTAATAAGCTCAATGTATCCAATTACAATCCTATTTTATTGACAATTCATTTATATAAATCATACAGTAAGTTCACTATAACAAGTTAGGAAATTTCTGAACCATGAAAAATTCCTACAGTACTCCTACTCACAACTGGAAAACTCTTTACACAAGTGCTACAACACAGGTATCTTCAATCAATGATTAATAAAGTGCTAGTGCCCAAAGTGCTATTGTAATTTTTCATTGCACATAAATATTTTAAAGTGCAAATGCATATACAGCACCACATGAACACAAGTCCTTCAAACAAATGTATAAGTTCCCGAGCACTAAGTATCCAATCCGTGAGGAAGAATCCAATTTCTATAAAGTCCTAGGTTGCAAACCACTCCAGATGACTGTGATGATTCCAACATGATAATAAAAGATCCTCTGACGGGCTGCCTAGATCCTGGTTAATCCCGTTTCGTATCATCTTTCTCAAAGAGTACAGAGACACTAGAGGTAAATACAATAGTTACCAAAATTAAATACAATATTTCAACATTTTAAAATTTACAATATTACAAACATTACAGCAACACTTACATGATTCCTTCATAAATATTTCTTATAAGTACTTAATACCACATCCATTCAGTATCACATCACTGTGTAACATAGCAATTACAAAAATCAAACCACGAGTGCTTATGCATTCACAGCAGCAGTGGAAGTACAGGCAAGAATCTCTAGCTGTTTCCTCAAATGTTCTTTGTCCTGGGTTTGATGCTGTTGTGAAGCAGGGTTTTGCCTGCTTCCCTACAGCAGTGCATTCGTGCATCTCCTGGGATTTCCAGGGTTTCTCCTTGATCTTTACCCAACCTGCTGATTTTGAGAAAGAGTGGCTTCATTCAGATTTTCCTGGTTGTGCCCACACAACAGCCATTTCCCCCCAGCAGCCATTTCCTCTCCCAACGTAAGGAGGATTTTTTGTTTTAATCAGAAATTGAATATTGTTATAGCAATATAATGTTATAACAACATATGTAGCAGGTTCTCTAAATTCCCAGGTTTCATTTTTTAAAAAAATAAGTCTCCAGCATATTTTGTTGCAGAGATATAAGGGGAAAGGCATATCTCTGTAATGAAAGGGGCTTATTTTTTAAAAAAAGGAAAACTGGGAATTCAGAGAACCTGTTACACATGCTATTACAACAGGATATTGACATAACAATATTTAATTGTTGATCTTTCCAAAATGAAAAAGCCTATTTGTGGAAGCTCCACTGCCTCTGCATAGTATTGGCAGCTGCAGCAGCAACAGAAAAACTACATGTGCCTGTCCTCAGGTGAAAAATGCCATTGTCATATGATGCTGAGAATTTTCCCCTTTCGGGCTATCAATCTGACCAGTATAGAAATATGTGGGCAGTAAAACATGTTATGGGTCTTTTTTGGTGCCTTTCTTGCGAAGCTGGTTGTAAGGACACTAAACTCCAAAAGGGATTTTTTTAAACCTCACCTTTGCTCTTTGAGGAGTTCAGACAGGCATTTCACAGTATCCTTTTACAATGACAAATATTTTTAAATGAACACAGTTTTGCTTCTCCTTCATGGGCTACCTACTTTGAATTCACACAGCTGTCATCCCACAGTACCAGAACTTGTCCCCTCGTGAGACCGATGAGGCGAACTCTGCTCACCTGGCAAGAGAGAGGAATTCTGGGTAAGTACTGCATGGAAAGCAGAAACTCAGGTCTAGCTCAGCTTATTTCATGTATTTGAGCTAGTCCTTTTTTATTCTAAAATACAGAACACCCAGAAAACAAAGAACACCAGTTATTGCAGCTGTTCAACTAGCTGGAAAAACACAGCCCAGCCAAGTTTTGGTCCTTTTGACAGATTGTTTTTTGTCTAGAAGATAGCATTTGTGTTGGTTTACCAAAATGTGCCAAGAGAAAGTCATCAACATCCTTTTCACTCTGGCAGATACTTGGAACAGTATAGCTCACATGGCACAATAAAGAGACCCGGGACTCACTTCACACATTGCTGTACCTCCATGTATTTCCTCTTTAGTCATCTACCCCCTTCTCCTTCCCCTCATGTCTGCTGAGCTAAAATAGGCTGAGAGGGGGTAGCAGCTGCCATTTTAAAACGAGAGCAAAGAGAGAGAGTAACGGAAGAAATCCAGAGCAGAAGCAACAACGCGCCATGAACCTCTAACTAAACAAAAAAGAACTGTGTATATCAAATCACTGCCTAGATGTTTGCATGAACTTGATTGGGACTGTTGCTTAATTTGAATTGTAATTTCCATTCATGGTAACTGCCCGGAAGAAGGAAGACAGAAATGGGATGGAGACACAAGTACGTCCATTGTGGTTACGCTTCAACTATGGAATAACATCCTCCTTTTTGGGAGTTGATGGACATTTCCCTATGAATTTTGTATATACAGCAATTTTGCATTCTGAAAATTGTTTGTAACTCAAGGCACTGTCACTTTATATGTAACAGCACTGGTCGCTTTCTTGCTGTTATTTATTGATACTTATTGCATATGAGCACATTGCACTTTATTGTTGTGCTTCTCTTGATTATTTTAAGTTTGTGATCTATATTGTCCAATGGTTCATTGATTGTGTGAGCCTCTGAGTTTTTTCTGGCAGTCACTGCCTATGATTTATGAATATATGAGATTGAAGACAACATTTTAAAACAAGGCAACCCTCAGCAAACATGGACTGCACAATCCCTCCTTTCTCTTGGCAATCAAGAGGGAAGATGCCAGTGCACACAGGACTGTACATAAAAAGCTTCCACAGCCACTTGAAGAAGCACAAGGCCCATCTCACTCTGGCTTCCGCATCTCTTGGCAATTACTGTGCCAAGAGAGGGGAGAGATGGCGTTTTTTTTTTTAGCGGAAGGCAATTTTTGGTCTTTCACAGAAAACTTTTCCCCTCACAAAACGTCAGCTTTACCTGTGAAAAAATGAACCTCCTTGAGAATTTACCACAGCCTCATTTAGAATTTGTTTTGAGATTTTATTGGCCTGCAGTTTGAAAATGTTAGAAAAAGCCCATGTAATGTCTAGGATCGAGTGTTGAGTTAGCCTGGAAAAACCTGGCTGTAGATTCCTCCTCATTCAGGAAACTTGTTTGGTGGCCATGGCTAAGCCACTATCTCTCAACTGGCTCACAGCTGAATTCCTGATCCAGTTCAAGGTTTGGGTTCTAACCTTTAAGGCCCTTAGCGGACTGGGACCAGCATAACTGCGAGACCGCCACTCACCATATGTTCCCTGGAGGCTGCTTTGTTCAGCAGATGAACACCTACTGTGGTTCCCTGGCCCCAAGGAGGTTCGCCTTGCCTCAACCAGGGCCAGAGTTTTCTCGGCCCTGGCCCCAATTTGCCTGCGTCAACTTGGGCTCATTCGGATTTGTTATCCTTCCGCCACGCCTGCAGGGCAGAGATGTTCTGTCAGGCATATGGTGGTTGAGGCAGGTGGGCCACCTAAAATATTTGTGTTGCCTCCTGCCATGGGGGGAGCACATGCCTCCCTGGTTTCTGTAACAATCTATGGGCCAAGCCACAAGTGACAAATGACACTTGAATGGCAAGTGAACAGACTCACATGTATTCCTCCCTGTTCACTTGCGCTCCACCCTGCCCTATGGGTTATCTAGGCTGAGTGGATGGGGAAATATATGCATCACTGTTTTTAGAAATTTATGCTTTTATTGATATTTATATTGCTGCTAAATGTTATCCTATTTTATTGTACTGTGCTGTGATCTGCTCTGAGCCCGCTTGCGGGGAGAGTGGAATAAAAATAAATAAATAATAAAATAACCTGCCTCACATTTAAGCCAAATCTCTGGGATTCACTTAGGTTTAGGGTTGAAACTTCATGTTAACATTTTGTAACAAGCCAGGTCTGCAATACTTATAAAAAATGTGGCAAATAACTCCTCTTGGGGCAAATAACTCCCCTTGGGGTTGTTTCAGCCCCACACCATGATCCCAAACTGAATTAGGCCCCTGCAAACCTTTAAAATGCTGTCCTCTGCAGAGGCTGTGGGGCAAGCATATCGGGTCTGGGAAACCTGGACACAGCTTGTCACAAAATGTTATATGTAGTTTGGCCCTTAGTTCTTGCTCAGGGAGTGAACTTGTATCTGGACTGTATCAATTCAGACTATAGTATATTTAAAACCAGCATGTTAGGGACAAGGTTGCTAACTTAGGTTCCCCCTTACATGCTAATATCTGAGAGATATTCACTGCCTCAGTGAGAGCTAAGCCTTTAAAGGCTATCATTTAGCCTGGATGGTTATCTGGTGTGTGTCCTTGGAATGTTTTGTTAGCTTCTCTCAAAGGAGGATATTTGGATGTGGGAGAGAGGCATCTAGTGAACAGCTGGGCAGAAACTCATGGCTCTGCATACCAAATGAGAATTTCTGGTAATGGCAAGCAAGAATCTAACGGATAGGGTGCCCTGGATACCAGCATCAAGTCAAAACTGTAATGCCACTTGTGGCACAAACCTGCAAGTGACATCATTGTGTCCACGTGGCACCCTGATTCCCCTGAAACTCTAGCACGACACTGTCCCCGCACCCCAGTGCCTTCTGCCAGCTGCCAGCACTGAGCTGGTCACCCTACTAATGGAAACACAAGCAATGCTGCAACTGCTTGAAGAGAACGGATTCCAAAGATCTTCAGGTCTCTCTAACCCCAGAGGTCCTAAGTGAGTCTCAGGAACACAAACAGAGATTTGTTTTGAATCCAATTAAAGCTCATGTAAGTTGAGAGGCCACGATACCCACCTGATCAGGACCAGAGAGGGGCATTTCACAAATATGGATGAGAAAGAGGGCTGGAATGGGGAGCTCTTGTTTCAAGACCAAAGGGCCTCCTTCAGGTAGTGGAAACGGTCCCTTCACCACAGGGTCCTTTGAAACAAATTATTAAAAAATGAATGAAAGGTTCCTGCAGAAAACCTGCTTCTCAAGAGGCTATCATGCCATACAATATTATCTAGGGGCCAAACTAGATGTTACTCTTTTAACTCTCCTGGCCCAACCTGCATTCTGCTCAGTCAGAGAGCAGCTGCAGGGAACGAGGCACAGAGGGGAGAAAGGCCCCTGGCCCTGCACCGTTTTCCCCACCCGATACACTGAGGGGGACGGGCCGCAGGTTTACTGCTCACAAAATGGTTACGGCCGGCCAATTCTTTTTCAGTTATTGTACAATCAAGAAGTTGCATCATCGCTGTCTCAATATTCTAAAAACATACAAGGTACAACAGTCTATTATAATTTTCTTCATTTAAGGGGGGGGGGAAGGCTTGCAAACATCTATAAAAATAACTTGACAGAATTAAGAATTAAACCTACTATACTTATCCCCTAAGGAACTTTTGAAAAACTCTACAAAACTGTATTATTATGTATCTATTTCTATATGCTTACTGTCTATTGCTTTTCATACGGGAAGAGGGTGGGATTTTTTGTGCATAAATTTACCCTTATACATATTCCCATGAAGAGATATAATAATAATAATAATAATAATAATAATAATAATAATAATAATAATAATATAACATTTGATTTATATCCCACCCTTCAGGACAACTTAACGCCCACTCAGAGCAGTTTACAAAGTATGTTATTATTATTTCCACAACAATCACCCTGTGAGGAGGGTGGGGCTGAGAGAGCTCTGAGAGAGCTGTGACTGATCCAAGGTCACCCAGCTGGCTTCAAGTGGAGAAGTGAGGAATCAAACCTGGTTCTCCAGATTAGATTTCTGCCACTCTTTACCACTACAAGGCTATAAACAAGAGAAAATCTCACTGAGGAAATACTACAACTAAAACATTTACAAATTATCATGGAATTTTATAGACTTAATTAAATGTGCTAAAGTGCTCTACACCGAACTGGATCATAGCTAAGGGTTATCCCACAAAACCTCAAAAACCTAACATGGAAATAGTTCTCAAAGTAAACACACCACTTGTTAAATGGTCCTTTATTATTTAGAGCAGAGATTTGATTTAGCTTTATATCCAATCAAATATGAAGAGAGCCACTACTAGTTTGGAGCGTCTGACACTGATCAGGGAAACCTGGGGTTAAAGCTCCCTCTGGGTCAAAACTTTGTATGCCATCTTGAGATCCTTTGAGAAAGGGCAGAATTAAATCTAATAAATAGTAAAACCTACCTACTGGTCAAATATACTTAGGATGTAAAGGGTCACCCTTAGGTTTTTAAAAAAGATGTTAACTGAAGTGCTGCCGGTTTTCTGTATAAGTATGAGCAGAGAAGTAATCTGACTCTATATTGTAAAAAGTACATTCGATTGCAGTATGTCTAGTGCTAGTAGCTGTATTAATGTTGATTGTGGAAAGAACCTTTGATCGAGAGCTGGGTGAGTATTGTTTGGGAAGTATTTCTAGGCCAGGTTTTTGCATGGGAAACAAGAGTCTAGCAGGTTTTAGTGGGTTCAGCTCTGCTGTGATTTTTTGGGCTTTCATAGGAAATTTTGTTAAGGTTCCCTGAACAATCTCCTCTTTGTAAGCGTTCCTTCAGGAAGAAAAGAAGCTTCTCAGAGAGAAGGCAAGCAGTGAATTGTAAGTACAATCTCTTTGTGAAACTTTAAAAAAAAGGATCCTTAAAGAATAAGTATGTCTTTTGGTTGCTTGAAATCCTTTTTCTCTTATAGTATTTTTTTATAGGTTATGAAAGATTTTCTTCCTTTCCTTTCAAGAATAAGTAAACACGTTTAACATTTTTTATAGAAGAGGGTAAGTGATGCTTCTTTTTATGCAGCAACAAGAGCATTAATACTCTAAACTAGCAGCAAAACTTTTAAAAACACTTCTGAAATGCACTCAGCACCTTCACTGATAAAGCAGCCCTACTCAGAGCTGTTCTGCGAGGCTTACTCCCAGGAAAGTGTTTTTAGGATTGCGCTGTAATCCCCCCTAGCTGGCCTCTGAAACTAGAAATTAAGCCCTACCAAAGGGATAGATGACTAAGGGAAAGAATGGCCCATGAGAGAAAACCCGCAGGGCCACGAGTTAAATTGGTTCCTCTTGCATGCCAATTCTCTCCCTAAGCAAGGGGGGCATTTGCATTTTCAGCAAACATGGGGTTTAGGAAGATTTGCTGGCCAAGATAATGTACGGCTCTTCCCTGAATCCAAATGATCACGCTTGAGCAGGTGTTGGTTTTCAAATTGGCCAGTGGGGGGCAGACTGCCTACTGTTCAAGCACATACTTCTAAAGAGGAGCACTGTGGAAAAGATGAAAAGGAAAACCCAGAGCGGTCTTGTTTTGTTGGGAAACTCTTACTGTAAATATTGATGCCCCTACCGAAAGTGTGACAGAAAAGGTCAAGCCCACAGGGAACAAACATCTGGCTCTCATAAAAAGGCATGCAGTCTGTTTCCACAACTCCCATTTCGTGGGCACTCCTAAGGAACTGCACCTCAGCAACGTGACTGGTGAGTAAGTGGAAAGGAGAAAAGGGGGCCATCTCCCTTATTTTAGGTGACCTTCTGGCCCTAGCTGTACTAGGCGCTGAAATTCTTACGCCATTTTAAATACGGCATTCCCCTCACAGAATCCCGGCAATTCTTATTTGGTGGCAGTGCTGACAATAATCGGAGAATACTCCTTGCCTCTCAGTTGCAGAACTGCCATTCGTGGGGTTCCCCAAAGAAATGGAACAATTTATTTATTTATTTATTTATTTATTTATTTATTTATTTATTTATTTATTTATTTATTTATTTATTTATTTACAGTCTGCCTTTCTCACCGAGACTCAAAGCAGGTTACACAGTGTGAGTCAGTACAGTCAAATTCTTTTGAAATTAGTGAAATGCTTTTTAAGACACAGTCAATTTACACCATGGTCCGTATAACATGAAAAGGTCTGAGGACTTTTTTTCAATTTTTCCGTCAGAAAAACGGGAATCTTTGGGGGAAACCTTAAAAGGCTCCTTTGAATGAATTGGAATGAACAGAAATGAGTTGGGTACAGGAATTCTCACTTTAGTTTTGAGTATAGAAGAATTTTGCTTGTTGAGAACTAATTTATATCTTTAAATCCCAGAAATGATACAATTTTATATGCTAAGTTCTATGTGATGCATTTACGTTGCTAAAGCAGCAAAGTAGATTTGGGTTTGATAAGAAAGTAAAGACTGTATATATTTCGGTTCGGGGGGGGGATGTTCTCCCCATCTTTTGAACATTTCTGGAAATTTCACCTCTCTGGACATCTACTCTGCAGGAGAAACAGGGACTCTGAATTGCTAGCCTTACAGTTACGATGAACAAAAGCCTATGTCTTCCTCTCCACGCTTGGGAGACAGCAGGTTCTGCGGAATTTAGTGTAGCTTGCTTCAGAGCTCATCTGCACAGAAATGTACTGCATGGCTTTTGTCCTGGGAGGAAGTCCCACTGAATTCAGTGGGACTTGCTTTTGAGTAAACATACATCATACAAACATACATCAGATCAATTAACGTGTGCAGCCACTTCACGACACTCTATACCTCAGCTTCTCTGATCTTCTGGAATTGCTCTGGTGAAGGAAAATCTGGAGCTCCCAGTTTCTTCCATTGCAGATACGGATTGGTTAGGTTGTTATCCATGTAGTAAGTCACGTACACAAGTTCTTTGGGGCGACAGATGGAAGTAAATATGTGAACCTTTCTTGTTTGAAATCCATTCAGTATCAAGTCAGATTGTGGCTTTGCAATACAAGCTTAGTGGTTTGTACCCTACCATCTATTTCTATAACAGTAACAACGTTCAATTTATATACCGCCCTTCAGGACAATTTAATACCCACTCAGAGTGGTTTACAGAGTAAGTTACTATTATTCCCACAACAAAACACCCTGTGAGGTGGGGCTGAGGGAGCTCTGAGAAGCTGTGATTGAACCAAGGTCACCCAACTGGCTTCAAGTGGAGGACTGGGGAATCAAACCCTGCTCTCCAGATTAGAGTCCTGTGCTCTTAACCACTACACCAACTGGCTCTTCTGATGACAGAAGAGCATCTCTAGGTTTTTGGGAGGTGGGGGAGTGATTTATACCAAATCCCCCCTCACACTGCAATTCCCACCTCTCCGCCAAAGCTGTCTATAAGGATCCAATGACTCCCCCCATGAACAAAATTAGGGTTATTCAGTGAGCTGCAGCACAAGGGGAAAGCTGGTAAAGCCATACTCCATGTGCAGATTTTGAAGAATACAAGCCAGTCTTTTTAATCTGCCATAGCCTGTTATCTCCAAGTGGGTGTCAGGCTTGAGTGATTCCTGCCATGTGCCACTTCTTAGTGAATTAATCTGGTTGGGTCTATATAGATGTGGCTTAGCAGGAGACCCTGCATCACCCCAAATCTGCCTTGGGCACATTCTTAGGAAGAACAGACCTTCCTGAGGAAGGTGCCATGATCTTTGCCTCTGTGCTTCGGGTCGTGTGCTCAAACTGCATGCGTGAGCAACTGGAATGTGCAGATCCACAGCCTCCCATGACCCATCATTCTCCTGAAGTTCTCAGCTGAGGAAACAGAGGGTGTGCCAGGAGGCTGGAGCCCATGCCAAGATGCTGCTCCTCTCAGTCCCTGCCAACTCTCCATTTGGGGTGGAGTTTAAAGAGCCACCACCAAAGAGCTCGGCTGGGCTCTGGCCGCATGGATTCTCTCTGGAAATTTTCCCAGTTCTTATAGATGTTGGTCTTCCAAGCAACTATGTATTTGAAATTATTTACACCCCACCTTTCCTATTTAGCCCAAGGCGGCTTACAAAATATGAACACGAGGCCAAATAATGTTAAAACAAAATACAAATTTACAAAATAAAAGCACGCACAAAGCTCCAAGCAGAAGGCAAAATCAGAGAAGGCATTTGACAACCTCCCTCTGTAAGCCTAATCCTTAATACATGGGCAAAAATGGAAAAACTTGGGGGCCAGACAGTTGCAGAGCATGCCACATAGGGTTACCAACTGCTAGGAGAGAAAATGTCCTGTTCCACTAACAGAGATTTAATGGGATGTTATTTAACTCCATGCCATGCAAATCTTCACCTGTCAATTTCTATATATTAAGCCTCTGTTAAAGGGACAGAACATTCTTCTCTAGGCCTCATGGCAATTCTACCAAGGGAAGAAAGGTTTGCAATTTATTACAGTTGCAGTACTATCCCTTGCTGCTAGGTAACTCCTGCTGAAGGTCACTCCTTTCAGCATTCCATGGGCTCTCAGCCTGGGTTTGTTCAAGCCTTAAGAGCCAAACCTCAAGTGACGCCTGACACAGGTCGGACACTTGTCAGCTTCCCTCAAGTTTTGATGGGAAATGTAGGCAGCTTGGCAGAATGTTGGACAAGTGACAGTTGAAAAGTCCATTGGACAGCAGTCGGAGAGCCAAGCTGCAAGACCAGGATGCCTACATTTCCCATCAAAACTTGAGGGAAGCTGACAAGTGTCCAACCTGTGTCAGGCGTCACTTGTAGCTTGGCTCCTAGATACTCTGCTGGCCTGAGGGGGTGAGTCACTGTCTCCAACATGACTCTTGGCATGCTTTCTCTAGTAGAATATTGGTGATGGGAAGTACTATCAAATTGCTGGCAACTTACAATGACCCTATAAAGGTTTCCAAGGCAAGAGACGAACAGAGATAGTTTGCCATTGCCTGCTTCTGTGTAGCGATACTGGACTTCCTTGTTGGTCTCCCATCCAAGTACTAACCTGGGCTGACCCTGCTTAGCTTCCAGATCTGACAAGATCAGGCTACCCTGGGCCATGCAGGTCAGGGAAGAATGGAATATTACCTGTGGCCATTTTTGTCATTGCTTAGCTGTTTTATTGGTGGTCCTCAAGTTATAGCTGACTTATGGCGCCCCCTGATGGGGTTTTCATGGCAAGAGACCAACAGAGGTTGTTTGCCATCGCCTGCCTCTGCAACCCTGCCCTTTCTTGGAGGTCTCCCATCCAATTACTGACCAAGGCCAACCCTGCTTAGCTTCTGAGATCTGATGAGATCAGATTGCTTGCCAAATTCCCCATCTCCATCTGAAAAGCACTGCATCGAAAAGTAACATTTTGAGGGACAATGGGGAGCAGTTTTTCTAGAAAAGGAGCTTTTTTCTCAGGCTTTGAGAAGTGAAGTGCCAGGCCAAGCCAGTCTAATTTTTGCTGCAGGAGAAAAAAGAAGTATGAGCCCCGCATCATCAGCAAAGAGGGGTATCATGGCCTGGTAGACTGAAGTAGCTATTGCAGCTCAGCTTTCCTGATAAGTTCAAGGAAGCGTCTCAATGGCTCTTTGGTCATTTTGCAGTATCATGACCAGGGATTTTTTTCTGGGGAAAGAGGTGGTGGAACTCAGTGGGTGGCCCTCGGAGAAAATGGTCCCATGGCCGGTGGCCCCGCCCCCTGATCTCCAGACAGAGGGGAGTTGAGGTCGCCCTCCGTGCCGCTCGCAATCTCAACTCCCCTCTGTCTGGAGATCAGGGGGCGGGGCCACCGGCCATGGGACCATTTTCAAGAGGTTCCGGAACTCTGTTCCCCCGCGTTCCAGCTGAAAAAAAGCCCTGATCATGACTCACATTTGTATAGCGTTGTGTTAGGTGCACCATCACTATGACAACCATAGCTGAAATCTTACCTTTGGGGCTGGGGTAGTCGGTTACATTTATTGTCACGGCACTGATGTTGCAGCACGTCTGGTTATCATTGCTGGAGTAGAGCAATATGGCTGCCTGCCAGCTGTCCGAGGGCTGTAATGTGGCAGGTTTGTGCAGGCTGGCTAGGACTCCTATAGTGTCAGACTCGCTGGATTCACAGCTGGAGATGTCAGCAGAGACTTGTTCCTCTCCTACACCAGGGGTGGCAGGAACACATCAAAGACATCTCGCTTTTGAGCATAAATGAGAAACCTACAAGGAACTGTTTATTTATGTAGGAGAGCCATCACAGCTCTCAAGATCAATGGCTTTTGAGTCCTGTCTGCTTTCTGGTGAGTCAGCTACTCTGTGCAGAAAAGTTTTTGTTGGAACCTTGCTAACGCATCAAACATGTCAAAGCGGCACTGGTTCCTCACAACAACCTGATGAGGCATGTCAGGCTGAGAGAAGTGACTTGGACAAAATCGCCCCATGAGTTTTATGGCTGGACTACTGTAATGTTCTTTAAGTGAGACAACCTTGGAAGACGGTCCAGACATGGCAATTAGTATACAACAAGTGGGAGACCCGCAAGAACTTGCAGGGTGCCCCCTACAAGTTCTTGCGGGTCTCCCACTTGTTCCCCTTCCCTACCCCCCTAGCCTCTCCCCTTGTTCCCCTTCCCTACCCCCCTAGCCTCTCCCCTTGTTCCCCTTCCCTACCCTCCTAGCCTCTCCCCTTGTTCCCCTTCCCTACCCTCCTAGCCTCTCCCCTTGTTCCCCTTCCCTACCCTCCTAGCCTCTCCTTGTTCCCCTTCCCTACCCTCCTAGCCTCTTCCCTTGTTCCCCTTCCCTACCCCCCTAGCCTCTCCCCTTGTTCCCCTTCCCTACCCCCATAGCCTCTCCCCTTGTTCCCCTTCCCTACCCTCCTAGCCTCTCCCACTTGTTCCCCTTCCCTACCCTCCTAGCCTCTCCCCTTGTTCCCCTTCCCTACCCCCCTAGCCTCTCCCCTTGTTCCCCTTCCCTACCCCCTAGCCTCTCCCACTTGTTCCCCTTCCCTACCCTCCTAGCCTCTCCCCTTGTTCCCCTTCCCTACCCCCTAGCCTCTCCCATTAAAGTGGATCCTCTATCTTGGTTTGTATTTAAAGAACAAAACCTTTCATTCATGGGACAATGGGATGGGATAAGTGATGTTTAAAACTCATACGTGCTGTACCTAGCAGTGCCAGCAAGCCCATCGCCGTGAGCACCGGCTTCCTCACCATCTGGACATGAGGTGGTTTTGTGTTGTTCATCTGGAAGCGCGCTGTCAATGTCCTCTGGGTGAAATGATAGGGGTGGTAGCTCAGAAATGCGTTGTCGTTGCTCAGCAAAGTGTAGTTGATGGTGTTGTTGGGTTTAGCAATCAGGATGTTTTGGTGCTGGGCAATAACCTGTTAAGAAGTGAAAAGCAATTGTTGACGCTGGGGCACCATAATTGTGCTCGATCCCACAGAACGCAATATGCAAAATAAGTCTGTATTGGGGAGTGGTCAATGTTTTTTCCACAAAGCTCACTGCAGATAAAGAATAATAAAGGTCTGCTTTTTCATCAGATTATATTGCATGGGTTTTTCTTTCTTTCTCGGACTAGAACCACTTCTTCAGCTGCAGTGAATGCCGCATCACTATCTATGCAGTCATTTTACTCGGGTAATGAGAACAAGCAAACAGAAAGGGTTGAGGGGCCATGAAACGGAGAAAGTAACAACGTAATTCTGTAAAATTCAAATTGAATAAAGAAAAATAGAGGCCACTTTGGGATGGAATATGCGTGGAAATTTGAGGGAGCAGAGCCTGGGGAGGGACCTCAGTAGGGCTAAGTCCCTTAAAAGCAGCCATTTTCTCCAGGGGGACTGATCCTGGCCTGGATCTCCTGGCCATGCCTTGAGGTTGGCAATCCTACTCCATGTTGATATTACATCCACCATTTAGAAACCACAGGCTCTTCAGTTTGCCAGTTCTCAGCAAATTTATAATGCTAATCAGGGCTTTTTTTCAGGGGGAACGCGGGGGAACGGAAAATGGTCACATGGCTGGTGGCCCCGCCCTCAACCACAACCTACTGGGAATCTTATTCAGTAATCGCTCCGGCTCCAGCAATGTCAGCAAGCATTGCTGAACTTTGCCCTTTCAAATGTATCTTTGCAACCATAAGGACAAGAAAGCTGTGTGACTCCCCCTAAAGAGAGACAATAAAACCTGAGATATTCACAAAACACCTATGACCAAAATTAGTGGCTTTCTGGGGCGTGCTCTTGCAGCAGTGGAGAATGTGCACAGTCCTGAACATGAACCTTTTAGGTGTAAGATCACAAGACTTCTTAATACTATCTCAATCCCCCCCCAACAGTTTGGTAACACAATGATATTCATACCTAGGAACAGAGGAATTTCAATCTGCATACACGGTCAACGCTACAATATGCACATCTTGACAACGCACAGGGATACTGAACAAACAACATCTCCTTGAAGTTGTATAATCTGTTTCAGTCATTTTTTTCTGGGGAGAATCGAAACTCTGTTTTGTCCAGATTGTTTACAATGTTTGTTTCAACCCAGTGGCCCTTTTAGGCCATATCTGATGCATTAAAGGGCCACCAAAGTGATGAAGGCGCTGGAACATGTTTCTTACGAGCAAAGGCGGAAGGGTCTGGCACTTCACAGCTTAGAAAAGAAACAACGAAGTCAGGACATAATAGACGTTTATCAAGTTATGCATGCAGTAGAGACGGCGGACAGGACTTTTTCTCCCTCTCTCCAAATACTAGACCTCAGGGTCATCAAATGAAGTTGATGGTTAGTAGATTCTGGATGGGCTAAGGAAAATACTTCTTTATTCAAAGAGGGATTAAAATGTGGAATTTGCTGCCAGAGGATGTGGTGAGGGCCATAGGCATAGACAGCTTTAAAAAGGTGCCAGAAGGCAACTTCGGAAGAAGGCTTCGGCCTCTTGACCCTGTTACTGAAGCTCCAGAGTAACTAATTTACTGCTATATGAGACAGAATGATGGACTAGATAGACCACTTGCCTCATCCAGTAGGACTCTGATGTTCTTATCTTACTATATAAAAGGTTAAGGGTATTCAAGACAACTCACTTTCTACCCTGTCGTGCCTCCAGAGGGCACTGCTGTGGAGGGAAGCCCAGATGAGGCAGCCAGACCTCCAGAGAGCGCGCCATGGCAATGCCCGCCCCCGCCTTCACCCAGCTGGGATCAGGCACGAAGCAGGTGGCAATGCCCACTCCTGCCTTCACCCAGTTGGGATCAAGAGCGGAGCAGATGGCAATGCCCATCCCCTGTCTTCATCCAGCTGGGATCAGGAGCACAGCAGACAATGCCCAGCCCCTATCTTCTCCCAGCTGAGATCAGGAGCAGAGAGGGGGCAATGCCTGCCCCCCCTCCCAAGTCAGCTGGGATCAAGAACAGAGCAGGTGACAATGCCCATCTCCTGCTTTCACCCAGTTGGGATCAGAAGCAGAGCCGGAGGCAATGCCTGGCCCTCACCTTCACCCAGCTGGGATCAGAAGCAGAGCAGGAGGCAATGCCCGGCCCTCGCCTTCACCCAGCTGGGATCAGGAGTGGAGAAGGTGGCAATGCTCATCCCCTCTTCACCCAGCTCAGATCAGGAGAAAAGCAAGAGGCAATGCCTGCTTCCCCCTTTACCTGGCCAAGATCAGCAGTGGAGCAAATGGCAATGCCCACACCCCACCTTCACTCAGGAGTAATCAGGAGCAGAGCAGGTGGCAATGCCCGCCCTCACCTTCACTTAGCTGGGATCAGGAGCACAGCAGGTGGCAATGCCCATCCTCCATCTTCCCCCAGCTGGGATCAGGTGTGGAGCAGGAGACAAAGCCCCCTACTTCACCTGGCCGGAATCCGGTGCAGAGTAGGTGGCAATGCCCTCCCTCGCTTCACTCTGCTGGAATAAGGCATGGAGCAGGCAGCAATGCCTGCCCCCTTCACCTGGCTGGGAGCAGGAGTGGAGAATGAGGCAATGCCCACCCCCTTCACCTGGCTTGGATCAGGCACAAAGTAGGAGGTAGTCTGCCCTCCTTCCATGGCTGGGATCAGGTGCGGAGCAGGTGGCAATGCCAGCCCCTCAACTTCATCTGGCAGGGATCAGGAGCAGAGGAGATAGCAATTCCCGCCCCCCCTTCCTCCGGCCAGGATCAGGCTTGGAGCAGGAGGCAATGCCCCCCCCTTCACCCAGCCAGAATCAGGTGCAGAGCAAGTGGCAATGCCCACCCCTGCTTCACCTGGTTGGGATCAGGCACAGAGCAGGTGGCAATGCCCCCTTCACCCAGCCACAATCCGGAGTGGAGCAGGTGACAATGCCCCCCCCATGACCCAGCTGGGATCAGGTGTGGAGCAGGAGGTAATGGCTGCCCCCCTTTCACCCGGTCTGGATCAGGTGCAGAGGAGGTGGCCATGCCCACTTCCCCTGCCTTCGTCTAGCTGGGATCAGTGATGGAGGAGGATGGATTCTCCCCTCCTGCTCTCCCCTTTCTGGAGCCCATAGTATAAAATACTAGCTTTGTTGCTAGTATTTTAAAGAATCTTCAAGGCTTTCCCCTGCTTTTTGTGTTGATTCACTCCCTCCAATTATTTAGCTATAGTGCACACATCTGGTAAACCAGAAGCCCACCTGAGTAAGTTAGCATGAAGGATTCATGATGAAGCCTGTCCAACAGCTGACCTAATTCCCCAGCCTGGCTACAATTAGGACCTGAAAAGGATTGCAGCAACACAACTAATCAGATATAAAAGGATTAGCTACATGCTGAAATACACAGAACAGCAGTCTGATTTTTAGACCAGGTCCTGCTCTGCAGACCAGACTTCTATAAACATACTTTTAAAGATCAGGAGCTCAGGTAGTATTGGATGGGGGTGGAGGCTGGAACAGTCAGTAGTGCAATGCAATGACCCTGGTTCCCTTTTTGTAAGGTGAAAAATGTATTTTAAAAAACCTTTATTGTAGGTAAATGTGGCATGTTCTGCTGCTCCAGCCACTCAGATCAGCCCTCCCCCAATTTTAAAGCAATACCAAACCCAGTCTATCTCCAGCAAAGTTGACTACTTCTCCCCCCTGGATTGACCATTACACAGCTGCCTTTTAACTGATCTTCTTCTGCAATAGGTAAAATGCATCGCATAAGAACATTAAGAGTACCCCTCCTGGATCAGACCAATAGTCCACCTTGCCCAGAATCTTGTTTCCATCATTTAGATGCCACAGGGACATCCACTAGCAGAGCCTGATGGTACCCTCCTTCAGCCTTCTTGCTTGCTCCCCAGCATCTGACCGTCTGAGGCATTCTGCTTCTGAACCCAGAGATCTTTCTCAGCTATCATGGTTAATGAAAGTAGACCTATCCTCTATAAATCTGTCTAGGCCCCTAATATATCTGTTTATACCATGCAGTTGGTGCATTCTCAGGAGTCCACAACATGGTACCTCTGGGTGCTAGGCTTGCCACATGCCTACCAGTGGTGGTTAAACTCCAGGCCATTTGCTGCTGTGTCTGCTAATTTCCTCTGATTGGCAGGAGGTGACAAGCCACCTGGTAATCGCCTGCCACCAACAGACAAGCCAGGGAAACAGGCAGTGGGGATGCTTCTGCTGACTCATGCCCGGAGTGACATCATCACGACTTCCGGAAGTGACATCATCACGCTGGCTGTGAGAGTGCTCCCGCCTTTTGTGCCGGGCCAATTTTGGCCCCAAGCATGTCAGTTCTTAAAGAATTGGGCCTGTGCAAAGAACAGGAGCGCTTCTGTGGCCAGTGCGATGATGTCACTTCTGGAAGGGGTGTCATTGCGGGCTGGTGGGAGGGCATGCACAGATTGAGCCTGGTAAGTACTGCCCCTCCCCTGCTAGCCACCAGGGAGACTTGGCAATCCTAGTGCTTGCCGTGCTGCCCACTGATACTTTTCCTGGTGCCTGCCAAGTGTTTTTAGAAAGTGGGTGGGGCCAAATGGGGTTTTTGTCCAGTCATGCTTCGGATTGGCTGTGCAGATTTCTTTAAAAAGTTGCTTCAGCAGCAGCTGCCACCGTAACACAAGGATCCTCACTGTGTGACTGAAGGTGTGTGTGTCCGGGGTCTGAGGCTCAGCCCCCGGACTTGCCAAGAGGAGCAGGCAGGGCACAGCCAGGAGGCAGCTATTCTGCCGCCCCGACAGACCAGGTCCCAAACTTGCCAGCAACTGAGGGAGGTAAAGAAGCACCCAAGCCTCAGAGGGCTAGATGGGGCAGGCGGAAGCCAGCCAGCCCCACCCTCCGCTGGGAGGCTGGGAGCCCAGGCAGGGACAGTGAGGGCAACTGGGAGGGGATCAGACCAGAGGGAGAAAGCCCAGGAAGCAGGGACAGCCAGCCAGCAGCAAGACAGTCAGCAGCCTTACCTGCAGTAGAGGAAGGGCAGCACAGGGCCACGGCCCAGCCTGCAGGCAGGCTAGAAGGAATCAGCCAGAACCAGGTGGGGCTGAAACCAAAGCAGCCACAGGTGGAGCTGCCTGAGGCCCTTAGCAGAGACAACCAAGGCAGCCAGCAAAGCATCCACAGGTGTGACTGCCTACGACAGCCAAGGCTGTGGCTAGGGTGCTGGGGCCTTGGCTGGGAGGTGGAGCCAGGAAGAGGGGAAGGGATATAAGGGAAGTCCACCCACAGGGCGTGACGGGTTGTTGTGTAGGTGTGTGGTGGAGAGAATGAGTGAGCAGTGGAGAGGAGGCGGCAGGGGACGCAGACGACCGACAGCTGGATGGGGGCAGCTGTCATGGAAGGCAGCTGGGACTCTGTCAGGTTGAGTGGGCCTGCGAGTGGACTGAGAGGGTGTGAGGGTGAGTTATACCCTCCCTCCTTTCACAGAGCAGGATCCCATATATTCCCTGAAGGCCCTTTAAGGCGGAGGTCAGGCCAGCCAGTGTCTCACAGGTCGGCGCCCTTGGCAGAACCTGACATCCCTGAAGGCCCTTTAAGGCGGAAGTCAGGCAGGCCGGCATCTCACAGGTCGGCGCCCTTGGCAGAACCTGACAGTATGCAAGAAAATATTTTTAAACCATGTGTTAATTTTGAAAGACATCCTGTTAAGCGGAGCTCTTGCTTAACATGCTAAAGAGTTTTGCTGGCTCCTTGACATTTTGTGGTTGCTTCTACCTTTTGTGGCAGCAATTATGTGTTTTGCTTTGCTTCTTCTGGCAACCATTTTATGGCTGTGTCCCACACGCTGTTTCAGGATTGCAAAGGGGCTTGCAGGCTCAAAATGGCTGGGGACCCCACTGACCGATCACCTGAAGAAGCAATCTGGACACCCTGCTTGAGCACTCAACTCCCCCAAATATTTCTGGTAACCCTCTCTTGCAATCTCCTAAAAGACGTCTCATAGATCCTGCATCTAAGTAAGCTGGGGAGTGGGGAGGAGAGGGGTACATGTCTGAGTAACGTAGCAGAAGTAACAGTTGAGGGAACTTAGTTTTTCTTCCTTGTGGCTAGCGCAGAGGAAACGGATTTCGGGGTCATCACCCCAAGAAAAGAATAAGCTGCAAAGGGGTGTGTGATGAAGCGAGGCAATTAAAGAACGTGAAGGCAAGTCACGAGATCGTCAGCAAACAGAGGAATTCCTTTTGTTGGTGCCCCCACTGCAGTTGGCTTATTGGGCATCGGCGTGTCTGCACTCTGCTCCCCCCCCTCCCTCAGGGAACTGGCTTCCTAAAAGGTTTAAGGAAGATTCTCTCTCTATCAGTCTGGCATTTGGCTGATCCTGATTTTCTACTGGTTGCTGTCATTTTGTGCTCAAGGCTGCTTTTCTTTTGATGCATAATTCTTGTTTCCCTTCTAGAGGATTTTTTTTTAATGCTGATAATGGGTTGGGTTGGCACCTGTGGCTCTGTTTAACGAGTGGAAATGGTTTCCCCTCAGCCTTCCACAAAGCAAGACAAGCAAGGAAAGCTCTTTCTGTTAGAAGAAACTAGCAGAACAGATCTATGGGATCCAACGCTAAAGATACACAGGCCTGTCTGCTTTGCTGTAAGCCACCCTGAGGTATTTATTGGAAAGGTAGGATAGAAACTCTGAAATACATAAATCAAAGAAGAGGCGCAAGAACAGTTGCTGCTGTGAGTTAAATAAGGAGCACGGAGGAGGCTTAAAAGGAGCAGCAGAGGGGATGTCTGATTAGTTTGGGACACGAGGCAGAACTCGAGCCGATTAGGAGGTGAAGAGACCCAGCCTAGGCCTCCATGGGCATATATGCCCCAGCACGGGGCAAGGTTGTGTATAAGTGTGTGTTTTAATCTGTTCATGCGGCAGCTTGATTTCTCAAACATGAGCAAGCAGCAATACGTATTCACAAACGGTGAAAAGATTTGCCAGCTGTAATCTCTGTCATTTCATGGGCTGATTGTGCTGGTCAGTTGCCAATGCTAGGCCGGGTTAAGAAGAAAAGGACAGCTCAGTCCTTTTCTCACAAGTTCTCACAAGTCAACGACACATTAGTTTCTTCTGTGTCTCTAGGAGAGGCGATGGCTCAGTGGTAGAGAATGTGCTCTGCATGCAGAAGGTCCAGTCCTCGGTATTTCCAGTTACAAGGATTAAGTAGTTAGCAAGACCTCAGCCCGAGACCCTGGAGAGCTGCTTCCAGACAACAGTGGCCTTGATAGACTAAGAGGTCTGCCACTGCAGAAGGCAGATTCATGTTTTAACCATTTCCTCCCCTTTCTTTATGGGATTCTTTTAGCAAGGAGGTGAATGGCAGGGAGAGGGGTGGAAGAGAAGAATATGTTAACATTTTCCTCCTTTGCCACTATCTTGTTGGTAAGAGACACCCCTAAGCTGTTTTTATCCTGCTTGGGGGGGGGGCGGATATGGGTATTTGTAAGCAGCAAAAGAAAAACAAACGTTTAAACGAAACGTGGAGGAAACTGTAATGTGCAGTTGATCCCTCTCAGCTTGGAGACATCCAGACCAGGCCAAGATCCAAGTAGCTGTGCAGCTGAAAAGCTCAGCTCAAAAGGGCCAGGTTAGATGGTGAATGAGGGCTAATTCACACATTATAAACTTTTTGTTGCTGCCAGATGTGTCTCCATCAGACTGGGAGTTCCCTCCCGGGTACTCAATTTCCAGCTGCACATGGGCCTGACTCAGATCAGGACAGTGGCATATGGGGAGAAAGCACTGAAGCCTCCCTACCCTGTGCCATTTCCCCTGTGTGGGAATGGCTCTGGAGATCTGCTATTTGCCCTGTGGGGGAAACTTAAGTGTAACCATTGGAGCACATTAAGTTCCCCCAGCAGCTAACCAGAGCTCCTTTCAGGTTGGGAGGACTTAAGACCCACTCTATCCCTGTGCACTCTGGCCCCACTCTAAACTGGGCTGGTGTAAACCTGGGGCTTCCATTCCCAGTGGAGAGCTCTCGGTGCACCTTTGGCAGAAAGTCCTAAGGGTGACCACAAGGGCTTTATAATGCATGGATTGGTCCTGAGTAGAGATGGGTATGAACTGAAATACAAACCAAAGGGCATCACGAACCGGGCCATTTTTTGGTTCATGAACTGATGGTTTGTCGGAGGGCATTGCTGACAACCCGCAATGAACTGCTATGATTTTTAGCCCAGTATGTTTGGTTCATTTTTCGGTTCATCATTGCAGACAGCCTGTCGCTGATCAATCAGTTTCCTAGGCAATGGGGGCGAGGATGGGCTTTCTGCAGACCTGCTGCTGCCCCGGAAGTGACATCTTCACGAACCAAATGAACCAGTTCGTGAACTGGGCAATTTCATGCCAGTTTGTGGTTTGTGAAATGTTACGAACTGCAACGAGCCACCATTTTCCTGGTTCATGCCCCTCTCTAGTCCTGAGGTAAAAAAGAAGACACTGTTTGGTGACAGAGGGATGGACTGAGGCATCAGTAAGCCATACCCTTCACATCAACTTGAGAACTTTGAAATAAAGGCTTGATGTACCAGGAGATACAGCAAACATGTTTTCATTGGACAGCCAGAGATGACGTGTGGATAATCCTGAGAAGATAGCTGCCAACATACTTGTACAGAAGAAAGTAAACGTTCAAATGCTGTGGCCTCAAACAACTGGCCTTTGTTTAAAATCAGTTCTGACAGGCCCCAACATTTTCAGTTTTGTTGCTGGATCTTGTTTGTCTTGTTCCTAAATAAACCAGTTTCCTAGAAGTAAACCAGTTTCCTAGAAGTAAACGTCATCTAAGGAATGTGAAGCGTAATGAGTTAAAAAGCGGTGGGGTATGGCAGACAGGTGATTGCAACATCTGGGTAGATTGTGCAAAAAACGCGGAAGATCGCATTTCCTCGCAGAAATGCGATCTTCCGCGTTTTTTGTGCGATCTACCGGGACATTACGAAGAGAGGTAAGCACTGAAGTGGAAACGGCCATGTTTTCATCTCCTCAGAATGAAGCTCTATACATCTCTCAGGTTAAGAATGTCATTTACCCTTTGCAATGTATGCAGGAGAAAAAAAATACACAAATCAGTTTTTCTAAAATTTAGGATGCCATAGGCCTGCACAACCTGTGACATGTCAAACTGAACATCCTCCTAGGATTGCCATGGATTCAAAAGCCAAACAATAGCTTTTATTACACTCAGCCCACACAGTGTGCAAGCTTGTGAGTTCTCCAGGACTTTCATCAAGTGAGATATTAAAACAAAAACAAAAAAGGTGGGGTGATGGAAAAGTAAAAGATGTTTCAGGCTCTGATTTTCAGGCTCTTGTCTGCATTGCAAGTAGAAAGCTTAGCAAATCTGGATAGATCAAGGTGGTACTAAGCAAAGCTGGTATTGGGCTTTACCTTTGGTCTTCAGGGAAGATTGAGGGGAAATGGCAGCCTCCAGCTAAAAATATAAACACTAAATGTCTCTCTAAAACCAATCACAGAGTTAGAAGGGGCCATACAGACCTTCTAGTCCAACCCCCTGCCCAATGCAGGATGAGCCTAAAGCATCCCTGACAAATATTCATCCAGCCTCCCAGTGAAGGGGAGCTCACCACCTCCCTAGGCAGCTGATTCCACTTTTGAACTACTCTGACCGTGAAAAAGTTTTTCCTAATATCCAGTCGGTACCTTTGTGCATGTAATTTAAGCCCATTGTTTCGGGTCCTACCCCCTGCTGCCAACTGGAACAGCTCCTGGCCCTCCTCCAAATGACAGCCTTTCAAATACTTAAAGAGAGTAATCATGTCCCCCCTCAATCTCCTCTTCTCCAAACTAAACATTCCCAAGGCCCTCAGCCTTTCCTCGTAGGGCTCAGTCTCCAGACCCCTGATCATCCTCATTGCTCTCTTCTGCACTCTCTTGATTTTGTGCACATCCTTTTTGAAGTGAGGCCTCCAGAACGGCACACAATACTCCAGGGCCTTTTTCATACTACTTACCTGCTTCCGGAATATCGCGCAAAACCCGCAGAAGATAGCGTCTTCTCGCAAGAGTTTTGTGCCATGTTGCGCAAAACTCTTGCAAGAAGACGCTATCTTCCGTGGGTTTTGCGTGATATTTCGCAACATTCCGGGAGCAGGTAAGTGGTGTGAAAAGGGCCTGGGTGCGGCCTGACCAGGGCAGTATAGAGAGGGACTCCATGACCTCCTGAGATTTCGACACAATGGCCCTTTTGATACAACCCACGACTGAGTTTGCCTTTTTTGCCGCTGCATCACACTGACTGCTCATATTTAGATTACAGTATTGGTGTTGATCAACGGAGTGACTGAAGAATGGGAGTGGTAGGCCTGCTCTGCCTAGCTCCTGAGAGTAAATGAGCTGCAGTGTTCTGCACCAGCAGGAGTTTCTGAGCTTTGTGGGGACACCGAACACAATAGCATCAATTTTAATTTACATGTATGTGGGAAAGTTCCAGAGAACTCCAACATGTTCATATTTAAGTAAAAAAGAGGAAACTTCTCTAAAATGAGGAATATGGCAAAAAAATGAAATGGAACAGTCCAGAGGGTAAAATCGTTTGACAAGGGTTGGGGATTACTCAAAAGCTCAATACTAGAGGCTCAGTTAGAATGTATATCACAGGTCAGGAAAGGTCCAAGATGTTGCCAGCATGGCTGATGAGTGGAGTGAAGGAAGGCTTCCTTCAGAAACGAGAAGCCTTGCCCAAACAAGGCAAATAGAAATGAACATAAACTTGCACAAAGGAAACGCAAGTGGACAATTAGGGATGCAAAAAGGAATTTTGAGGAACCTACTGCTAAAAGCATTGAGACCAACAATAAAGTATTCTTTAAATACATCAGGAGTAGGAAACCAGCTAGGAAAGTGGTGGGACCGTTGACAGTGACAATGAAATTAAAGGAGTCCTAAAGGAGGATACGGTATCAGTGGTGAGAAGCTAAATGAATTCTTCTCATCTGTGAACACTACTGAAGATACAGGACAGATACGTGTTCTGGAACAGATATTTTCAGGAGGAGAGGACAGAGCTTAAAATGGTACAGGAAAAAAGGGCTGTTTAACTTAGAAAAAAGGCAAGTAAGGGGAGACCTGATAGAAGTCTATAAAATTATGCATGGTTTAGAGTGGACAGGAAGAAGCTTTTCTCTTTCTCATAATACTAAAACCACTAAAGCTGAGGGGAAAGAGCTTCAGAACAGATAAAAGGAAGTACTTCTTCACACCATGCATAGTTAACTTGCGGAACTCACTGCTATGGAATGTGTGATGGCCGCCAAATTGGAAGGCTTTTGGACAAACTCATGGAGGAAGGGGCTATTGAATGGCTACTAGTCATGATAGCTACTAGTTCTGATGAACATCTACTCCCTCCAGGACCAGAGGCAGTATGCCTCTTTATATCATTTGCTGGGGAGCACCGGTAGAAGGATGCTGTTGCAGTCAACCTGCACGTGAGCTTCCTAGAGGCAGCTTGTCAGCCAGAGTGTTAACAGAGTGCTGGACTAGATGGGCCTTTGGTCTGATCCAGCATGGCTCTTCTTATGGCCTTCTCGCCTAGCAGTTTCAATACGATAGAATGGATTTGGAGGGCTCATCTGGAGAACATCTGTAAAGAGGTCACGTGGGTTTTGGCCCCGCCCACGTGATTCCTTTTCCTCCCCGCTGCCCGAGTCTTTAGCAGCAGGCAGTGGTGGAGGCAGCAGCAGCTGCAGCAACCCCCCCCCCCCGCCATCCCCACCTCCTGGATTCCCCAGTAGGAACCCAGGGTGGGTTAGGGTTAGGGTTCATTACCCAGTGTCAATATGCACTGAAAGACACAGTCCTGTATGAGGGGTGATATCCAAACTGTCTCCGCGGGGAGTGATCTGAGGGTTCAGTCATATACAAACACCATCTCTGAAACGACAGTCCTTGACTGGTGAAAATGCATAAGAGAACTAGCTTTTAAGACAGAGTAATATAGAAAGTGCGCGCCTGTAATAAAAACATGATCACAAAAATCACAAGCGGCAACAGCGAGTTTCCTCCACTGGAGGGCACACAAGCCCTAAATCCTGCTGTTGCAAATGAGAGAAGCGGGAGGGAGGCTGCACCTTTCACTCCCAGCGCCAATTCCCATTCGTGCAATTAAGCCCAAGGAAAGCTCTCTATGCAAGGGGGAGAAAACACTGGAGGCTGGATTGCCGGTTTCCTCAGTATGAACTCTCACCTTATTTACTTGGGGTTTTGTGGAGTTGCCACAGGGCTATTTCAACTAGTTAATTGCGTCAAGGTGGATCCAGAAAAGCACAGGTCGTTGTGGAGGAAAGGACTGGCTTTGACAATAGAGCTATCCCAGTAAATAAATCCTACCTATGTTTAAACAAAGAGTGATATAAAAAAAGTTATGTGGGTTTAAGAGGCAACAGGCATTAGATCAAGAAATAGGGCAAAGAACTTTGAAGGGCGGGGGCAAGCATCTTTATTCTCCCTGCCCCAGATACTGCTAGATCAAATGTCTCTTTAGTTACGTACATTAGGGGAGTTTGGGGGCTGAAATTCAAAATTTGCAGCTGGGAGTGAGCCTTGAGAGCTATCTGGAATTGTGTGCGGTCAGCTCTTAAACTCCTTACTGAGCACAGAAGAGAAGCGGGTGAAATGCTGGCCTCTGCCACTGACAAGCAGAACGAAGCCTCTGGACTGGTCAGTCCTGGCCCTTTGTCTCTGCCTAGTACTTTCTGCTTGCCACCCTTGAACACATTCATTAGGTTACCTTGTACTGAGTACGACCATTTCTCTCTTAAGATCCAAGCTGTCTTCTCTGACTGGCAGTGGCTCTCCAGGGTCTCTGGTTCAGGTTTATCACACCCCCTACAACCTAACCCTTTTTGAACATGGGATCTTTGGCATGCCAAGGAGATGCTGTACCACTGAACCACGGCCCCTCCCTGCTTTCAGTTCCACTTTCTCCAGCGGAAACCATTTTGCCTGGAAGAATACATCCCGCTCTTGATTCAGAGACTCTTGGACCTGTCTGGCCTCAACACCACGAATAAAAAGTTCAAGCCAATTTTTGCTATGAGTTTTCATTATCTAATTAAATGGTAAAGGTATGGGGCCTTATTCTTCCATTAGCACTGCAGGCTCAAGCTCACCTTCACCACCAGAGCTGCATAGGAGACATCCGCTCTCCATGGCTGAGGGACCGACCATCCGACCAAGGGATCTGCCTCGTCATTGTATATGGGCAGGGAGGTGAAATGGGGAAAGAGCTTCTGGATCTGTCCCACGGCTTCTATTTCCTGCTCCAAGATGTGAAGAGAACTCCCAGCTCCCTGTGGTTTCCAACATTATTATTCATTAGATTTCATGCCGGCTCTTCCTCTTAGATTCAAACAAAGTGGCATTTATGCCCGCCCTTCTTCCACGTACCCACGCTGCAGTAATTAAAAAGCTCAGCAAAAGAAAAGAAGACAAAGAATTTTAAAAAGCCATTTGACAGAGATTGAAATTAAAGAGCTAATCCTGTCCAGATTGGTGGTATGCAATTCTTTTTTCCCCAGCCACACAGACATTTATTGCTTATTCAGCACTAATAATTATGTACACAGAGGTTTTTTTATATAGACCAGACAGGTCCATGCCCCAAGGAGATTACAAATTCTGAAAGGTGGCGAGTGACTATGTAGCAAAGATGGTGGAACACAACAGCTGATTGTGAGCAAATGCAATTACAGCTCTGAAACTTAAACTTAACTGTGTGTAATTGAATTTGGCTCAGGAACAGAGCTAAGTTTCACAGGAACAGGGTTCAGGCACAGTGTGGCAGCGAGTGAGACCCCCAGGGAGTGGGCACATTGGGGAATGGCTGTCAGCAACGGCATGACATCACTTCCGGGGAAAACCTGGAAGGGACATTTACACCTAGCCTTGAAACTGGTGATGTCACCAATCTGGCTCTCCTTCTTCCTGTCACATGACTTATCACATGATTTCATATCAGATGTTTGCAGGCTCTGGGACTGGAAAGGTTGAAGACCACATCTGCAATCAGGATCTCCTGTGGGTTTGTTTTTTTACTGATTTGTACTAATTGATGCATTTATGTGGTTGGGAAAGGTGGACCCAGAAATATAATATTACATGGTGTCAGAAGTGGTGAATGGGAGACCAAGCAAAGGAGTCAAACCCAAAGAAAGCAAGACAGGCTGTGCAGATACTGCTGAATTGCAGGAACTTTTATAAATAAGGATATGTTCTAGTCACCACTGGATCTGTACTAGTGATCAGGTGATAAAGGCAAGTCAGTCTCTAAGGCTCAGTCTCCCCTCAGCAATATGCAGAGTACTGGCCTGCCTTACAGAGCTGTTGTAAAGACTACTGAGGGGATGTGTGAACACTATAATGCAGGGGTCCTTAAGTGTACCTTGTTAAGTACTCTTAGAATTCTGAGAAATGTTAGCGGGCACCGTCACAAAATAACTACCATGGGGTGGATTTTCAAACTTGTGAGGTGTGAAGCCAAGCATCTTCTTACGATGTGGGCAGTGGTTTCCAAACAGGTGCCCCTGCAGACCTGATGGTGATGCTTCCTGGGTTCTTCTGAAACACTTCCTGCACCACTCAGGTGAAGGAAAGCCAGGATCTAGCTCTTTGGTTTGGGAGAGAAGCAAATGGGCACAAGTGAACACCGCACTGCCCCTGGACACTAGCTCTAAAGCGCTATACAGATGCTAAGCATGATGTTCAGTGTTTTGAACATCTGTATCTACTCTCTGCGAGCTGTACCTGCCACTTTTTTGGAATTCAATTCAAAACCTTTGTGCCACAAAGTTTTAATGCAGGCAAGCCCATAAATCTGAGCATTGAACTAGATCTATGAATTGTTTTGTGTGTTCTGAACTTCACAGCAAGCAAACATAGCGCCAGACCTTCTTATGCATGGCAATGTAGTCCAGTCGGACACCGGTCTCTCCAGTAAAGAAATTAGTTCCATTGTGGCAGTGACTGAGCAGACTCCAGCACAGAGGTGACTTGGGGAACGGGTGAAAGGAGTCTCCGGGGCCTCCCAGCCTCAGCTGAGGACTGACTTGTCTTAATCCTTCTGAGCAGGCATCATAGTAGTTGAGAAATCCTAGAGAGAAGATACCGTGGTTTACTCTGACTGCTAGGAGAGGACAATGCCTTACCCTTCAGAACATACTGGACTGAAACTTGGTAGGGAGTAGCATATCCTATTGTATTTGCTATGCCGACACCAACAGACTAACAACTGTAAAGATAGGAGTTTGCGTGACAACAAAATATATTTCTTTTTATAAAAAGAGCAAGTTTCTAGCCCCCTTAATTGCAAGAAACCTGGAGATACTTATAAACAACTCTTTCTGCTAAAGGACATGAGCACTGAAAAATCTATGACTGGCTCTCCCAGAATTTAAAAAAATAAATAAATTGTGGCTTTGGGGTCCTGATCCTGACCCTTCCTTCCTATATAGTCTTACTGATCAAATCTAACCTATTCATGAGGATATTATTAGCTTAGGAAGGGAAGCCCAATGAAATGCATTTTTTCCCCTCCAGGACCAGTTTGAATTGCTGAACTTGAGCATGGGCAGAAGGGTTAAATGCCTTCCTCCCCTAACTTGCAGTCAGATTCAAATTCCATCCAATCCCACCACCAAAATGAAATTTCCATTTTAAAAATTATGGGAAGATCAAGCAATAGTTTTTATCTAGTTTTGGCCTTGGTAGTCAGAGATGAGTGAGATTCAGCATAGTTGATCTGGTGTAGTTCCATAGGAGAAAAAAAGAGCTGCACCAACCACACAGATTTTTAAAAAACAGGCAAAAAACCAATGGTGAAGTAGGAAAAGGCATTTGTTTATCCAGGCTACAATTCCTTACATGTTTCGCTAAGTTTTCTTCAGGGGAATCTATAACAGTTATATGTATACAGTTATATCAAAGGTCAAAAGAGTTTATCGTCTAAAGCCATAGGCCGTCACAATTCACCAAACATCGACCAATAAACAATTAAATCCCTTATCACAGTTTGTATAGGTTAGTAAAATTAATTAAAAACAATACAGTATGCCAAACTATCCCAGGAGTCACGAAACAGCCTCATTCAGTACCACCTTAGATCTGATCTTTTTGGCTGCGAGTGCAAACTGAGAGACTCTATAGGACACTCGATTTCAGAGTATGTGTTTGTCACTGGTAGGATTCTGGCCAAAAATTTAGCTCTGGGTACACTATATAATGGACAATAACGTAGGTAGTGGGAAAGGTTCTCTTACTATAGGTAATCCACAAATGCAAGTGTGATGTTCCACGGGGGTGTGAGAATAACGCCCTGCCAAAAGAGCTGTCTGCATCATCTGGAAGCGCAGAGCAGTGAAAGACACTCTGAGGTTGTAATGAGAAATACTGGCTAGGTAGGGAGATCTTGGGTTATATATAATCTTACAGTTATATGTATAGCATTAAAAATTAATTCATACAAATTATATAACAGGTAACATTTAAAATTGTATTGTGTTGTACATTCCCCTGAAGAAAACTTCTTGACGAAACATGTAGAGAATTTTAATCTGAACAAAACAATATTTTTCCTACTTGCACCATAGACTTTTTGCTGTCTGCTTTTTTTTAAATCTCTGGTCCAATTTCATGATAAAATTGAATTTTACCATAGAAATTAAAATAATTTTGGAGGGTAGGAGGGATCCTGGATTTTAGGGGTTTGGGATACATTTAATTTCTACCATTCTTTGCTTACTTGATAGGCTTCAAACTCTGTGCTCAATTTGTGCTTTTAAACATGGGTTATTAAGGTATATAACCCAATGTAAATGTACATAGTTATAATAGTTATAAAACGTTTATTTTATTTTCTATGGCTTAGGCAGTTGCATTTAAGAGACTCTCTCGAGGTAACCCTTGTGCCCAATTTGGTGTTTGACATTTGTTGATTTATCTTTTAAGAGCTCAAACGGCCGTAACTCTGGGGCATGGGAAATGTGCTGACTGATTACGGGCTCTAAATCAGATCATTTTCCAACCTTGTTTTCATCAGTCCTGCCCTAGGGACTCAAAAGGCACTTACCGTTGGCGGTCATTGACACATTGTCAAAGTCATGGTGGTCGGGCTCATTCCAAGTCTCGAAATTCCACTGGGCAACGTATTTCAGCCCGTACCGCTCTGGAAATCAAAGGCCCATTTAAGATGGTTTGGCATTGTTGGAAGAGCACTCTTCCACTGAGACATAAATGCAAATCTTAAACTGAAAAAGTGCCCTACATGGATAGATTATGTGCATACAAGTGTGGGCCGATTAAAACTGTCTTATATTTTCTTTTCTTGTATTTGAAGAAGTGAGCTATGACTCATAAAAGCTCCTATCCTACTACAAATTTTATCAGTCTTATAGGTGCTACTGGACTCTTGCTCTTTTCTACTCATGTTTTCTTCGATTATTTGCTGGCTGCCCCTTTGAGGGCTCTGTAGATACAACCAGGGATAGCTTCTGAGGTTTTCCTTGTTTCTATGTCGTCCTTGATAGTTGACACTGACCCTAGCATTACTTTGACTGTGGCTAAATTGCTTGTGCCAATGCCTTCTATGCAGGGATGGAGATAGAGGGTGGTCTTGCTTTTGTCCAAGACGGTTGGGTCATCGGATTGTTAAAGAAAGAAAGAAACTGAACAACTGTTGTAGCAAACTAATCTCTTCTTCACATGCACAGCAAACTCTGTCTCTAAGGGTATATTTGTAAATGAGATAGGACTGGTGCACGTTCACAGACAGCTTGCTGTAACCATGCCTAACACTAATTAATTAATTAATTAATTCAATTTATTTATACCTTGCCTTTATCCCCAGTGGGGACCCAAAGCAACTCACATTGTTCTCCTCTGCTCAATTTTATCTTCACAACAACCCTGTGAGGTAGGTTAGGCTGAGAGGATTTGATTGGCCCCAGGTCACCGAGTCTCAGAAGGGAGATTTGAAGCCAGAGCTCCCAGATCTGAGAGCCAAGCTACAAGTGACATTTTTCACGTGAAGGACACTTGATTGTTTTCGCAAGTCTTTCTGGGAACTGAAGTCCCTCTCCCCCGCCCCTTTTCCTTCTGTTCCTTCCCCTCTCTGTTAGAATTGCTGCCTGAAGAGCCAGAGAAAGCCTGAGGCAGCAGCAACTTTTGCAAATCGTCTTGCTCCCGGGGAGCTGCTCTGGAGAAAGCTGACATGTTGGTGAAGCTGAGCAGGATGCCCAGGGAGAAAGTTGCAGCTGCCCGCCCCCAAAGATCGTTGAGAGCAGGCTTGTGACTGGAGGAATGATTTGCAAAAGTTGCTGTTGCCACAGGCTTTCTCTGGCTCTTCATGCAGCGATTCTAACAGAGAGGGGAAGGACACTGGGACTTTACCGACATGTCAGCTTTCTCCAGAGCAGCTCCCCAGGAGCAAGACGATTTGCAAAAGCTGCTTCTGCCGCTGGCTTTCTCTGGCTCTTCAGGCAGCGATTCTAACAGAGAGGGGAAGGAACAGAAGGAAAAGGGGTGGGGGAGAGGGACTTCAGTTCCCAGAAAAACTTGCGAAAACGATCAAGTGTCCTTCACGTAAAAAATGTCACTTGTAGCTTGGCTCTTAGTCTGACACTAACCACTACCCCACACTGGCACCTACTGATGTGCTTCCAGGTACAGCCTTTTGTTTTTTTTAGCATTGGAGATAAAACCCAAAGCATCTTTAATTGAACTGAAAAACAAACAAAGCTATGGACTGTATTCCACCAGCTTATACTGAATTGTGCATCACAGCTATGTGCCCACCATTTGGAAATAGGCACAGACGTGTCTATGGGATTGGCAACCTCTCCCCATGCCATGCAGGGAATAAGCCCTCCCCTTTCTTTGGAAGCTGAAAGTGTAGGTAATCGGCCCCAGCCTCCACCATATTTAATAATTAATAAAATCATAGGGCCCCTGGATTAAATGCAGCTTGATCTGCAGCAAGGGGAATTCCAGCCGGTTGGGCAATGAGCATTGCTAAGTCTCGCCCGGGGGATCAGGGATGAAAGGCATGTTCATGCAAAATGCAGAGGACTGAGATGATTGAATTACTGCCTCTCCAGCTGCAGGCATGAGCTGTGATAAGACAGGGTCTCGCTGTGTCACCCCACTTAGCACATTCCAATACCCTCCTTCCGTGATGAAATCCTCACCCTAAGATCGAGGATCAATCAACCCCACTTAGCACATTCCAATACCCTCCTTCCGTGATGAAATCCTCACCCTAAGATCGAGGATCAATCAACCAGCACTGATAAGTTTGCTCTGGCTCTGGGAATCTGCATCTTCACATCTAAATTCATCAACTCAGCTCCGGGGAGATTCGTTAGCAAAGTGCCCCTTTTGTGAGGCAACAGGAGAGACTTTGCATTTCCTTTCACACACCCCGGCAACAAGTAATTAAACCTTTGTAATTCCCAGAGACTGACCTTTATAGTCTTTGTTCCAGTGGCTGAGGAACTCCCCAGCCTCAGGACATGTTTTGCCCTGTAAGAACCAGGGCTCTGGCCCCATTCAAACCGTGCACACCTCCTGGATCCAAGCACTGCTTCCTTAGGGTCACTTTCCCTAAGACTCCCTCTCTCTCCTGGCTGAGAACGCTGGACGTTTGAAGCTCTTCCTCCGTGGACTACTCTGCTCTTCGGATAGGTAATTATCTCCCTGAAATCCCTCAAATCTATTCCACCTTCACCCCTGTTTTTCCTAGGCATCTTGTGCGTTGGTGAACAATCTCTAGTCTCTCTGTGTGTGAGAGTGTTCCCCTTTTAATAAAAATACTCTTTCATTCAAAGATCACCGGTCTTGTCTGCCTCCTTGGGGAAGGGACCCTGTAAAAAATGGTGGAGATATCCCGTTGTTATACCTCTTGCACAGCCTTCCTCCTTGCCACTAATTCCCCCCACTTACTCGCAAGGAGGCCCATTCCAGGTAACAAAAGCAAACAGCTTTTGTTCACAAAGGCAAATAACTAATCTCTAATTTCCTCCACCTCCTTGGAGCAGGAAGACCTTCAGAAGAACCCAAGAGGCATCTCCTTTATGCAGACAAGGGGTACCAATTTGGAAGTTGCTGCCTCTGTCAGAAGACACTTGGCTTGGAACACTGTAGAATGCTGTCATTGGCCACATTTCCTGCCAGCCGTAATGTGATTGGCCTTGCTCCTGTGGACATTTCGTAGTGATGCCTACTACCCTTTTCCAAAGTGCCTGTAAATATAACAAGGTTGGTATCCCTTTCAGCATCTTTGGTCCAAGGTTAACATGGCCAGGACTTTATTTATTAATTTTTTAACAAAATTTATACTCCGCTTTTCTGCCCTCACCAGGGCCGCCAAAGCAGCTAGCAGATAAAAACGCAACTTAAAAACCATTAAAACTAAAACACCATATCATTAGAACAATTAAACGTGTGCGTACAAAACATAAAAAAATCAAAACATTGTGAATGAACAAGGAAGTCTTCACCGGGTGGCACAAGATCGCAACAGAAAGGGATGGACGAGTGTCTCTGGAGAGAGAGAGAGAGTTCCCGGGCTTAGGTGTCATGAGCAAAGAGGCTCACCCCCATGTTGCCCCTCAATCTCATCTCAGAAGGCTGGAGGCACCTGAAGCAAAATGACCACAGCTGTCGTGTAGGTTTGTAAGGGAATAGGTTGTCCTTCAGGTATGCTTGTCCGAGACAAACAGAGCTTTAAAGGTTAGCACCAGCACCTTCAATTGTGCTTGGAAACCAAATGGGAGCGTTACGATCTCTACAATGAGAGACAGCCAGTTTGGTGTAGTGGTTAAGGGCAGCGGAACTTTAATCTGGAGCACCGAGTTTGATTCCCCACTCCTCCACTTGAAGCCATCTGGATGATCTTGGGTCAGTCACAGCTTCTAGATCCAGAGGAGTTAACCATGTTAGTCTGTAGTAGCAAAACAGTAAAGAGTCCAGTAGCACCTTTAAGTAGCTTTGTCTCTCTGACGAAGAGAGCTGTGGCTCTCGAAAGCTTATGCTACAATAAAGTTGGTTAGTCTTAAAGGTGTTGCTGGACTCTTTACTATTTCACAGCTTCTAGGAGCTCTCTCAGCCCCACCCACCTCACAGGGTGTTTGTTGTGGGGATAATAATAACACACTTTGTAAAATGCTCTGAATGGGCGTTAAGTTGTCCTGAAGGGCAGTGTATAAATCAAATGTTATTATTACAAGACTGTAGTGTTATGGCCCCTACAACCCACACCATTCAACATCCTGGCTGCAGTATTCTGCACCAATTGAACACTTTTCAAGGGCAGTCCCACACAAGAGTGCATTGCAGTAATCTAATCTAAATTTTAATGGTGTCTAGATTCTTTAGAATTCCTCGCTAACATTCTCCTGGTCACCCAAATGATACCATGTACTGTTTGCTAAACTATAATGCCAGGAAGTACCCAAACTGGGAGTTAATTACAAAAAGGTTTGACTGTATAAATTATCTATTTTACATTGAAATGATACTTTTGATATATTTTCATGCTAACAATCAATTGAGAAACAACTGTTCAAAAAACTCACCTATGTATCTTTTGGCCAGCTGTGCAATCAAGCTCTTCCACTGTATCACCTGCTCTTTATCTTCAAAGTCTGTGAAGTATCCTGAAGGACTTCCCATCAATTCAAATCCTTAGTTGTTTTTTAAAACAAACAAAAATCTGAACAGTCATGAATTAGCAGTGGTTTGGGAGCTCACAGATGCCAAGAAAACTGATTTCCTAATAGGCATTATCAGGGCTTTTTTTTTAACAGGAACGCGGTGGAATGGAGTTCCAGAACCTCTTGAAAATGGTCACATGGCTGGTGGCCCCGCCCCCTGATCTCCAGACAGAGGGGAGTTGTCTGGAGATCAGGGGGCGGGGCCACCAATCGTGTGACCATTTTCTCTGAGGGCAACCCACTGAGTTCCACCACCTCTTTTCCCAGAAAAAAAGCCCTGGGCATTATACATAGTGAACTTTATGATCCTGGGAACCCTGTATTTTCACTGTCGTTTGCAAAGCTTCTGGTGGGTAACTGTGTTGGCCTGCAGTAGAAGAGAAAGATCTGGGTGCTGCTGGACCCAAATTTTGCAAAGCTGTTTATCTACAATAAAAGACAATTGGCTGAATTGAGAATATACACTTCTGTGCATAATTGCAAAAGCTGCAGAAATTCACAACTTCTCCTTAAGATATGACAAAAGTTCCCATTAAGGTAAATGTAACACCAACTTGTTAAATTCCCATGGTTTTAAATGAACCTGCTGTACTAAATTCCAACCACCTTCAGCTAAAAATTGCATATAGCACTATCAGGCTGCAGCAACAGATAGACATAACTTTACCTGGACGTAGCTTGTTTTCCCAGAGAAGATCCATGAAGTTATCCAGGCTGGTGAAATTGTAATGAAGTGTCCCATTTGTCACTCTGAATAAGACAAATTTGATTTTAGAATCCCTGCAACCTAAACCATTTCCCCAGAAAAGTCTACACATGGTATGCACCTGCATATTCATTAGTTGATGACTATAGCACTGAATGATAGTCTGCACTGTATGTATACACAGAACTTTGGTATTTCCCCACATCATCTTGAATATAATACTTGTTACTGTTGAGTTAACTTTTGCCTTCAGCTACAAATCATCCAGTATTGAGTAATCAAGCAGGAGCGAACTACTCTACCGGTTGCAAACACGGGCTCTCGGCATATGCTATGTCTATGCAGTCCTGATTTTCCCATGAAGACAGGCGTCTCAGTTGCTGATCAGTCCACTGGATTAGCTTGAACAGAGACGTTGTCATGGATCGGAACTTTCTCCAAGGTGCCTTCCTCCAACTTAAGTGGCAGTTCTGTGGAAGAAATAGCTACTTAAGTTGCAGGAAAGCTCCTTAGGCTGGAGGAAGGCTTCAAATCTTGATCCATGGAGTGGTGGGATTAAGGGTAGTATAATATGGTTTTGGGGGTGTAACTATTTTGTTCACTGCTGGGCCTCTCTTTCCTCATTGGAGAGATGGAGGCATCCTTCCAGGTCCTTCATTTTCTCCTATTTCTACTATCAGTTTAAAACATCTTCATCTTCATGGTTTGAGTTAAGATCTTGTAGATGAACAAGAATTGTAGGGCAGTTTCAGTGGCCAAGATTCCCTGATGGTCAACAGAAACTGATCACAGTCTGTGTGTGGAATTCTCTTAGTAAGCAAGACTTTCAGGTTACTCAAGTTCAAGGCAGAGCGCATCGCTGGAAAAGTATTGCTCTGTACACTTAGGCTAGTTACCAGCATTTCTGCAAGACGTTCCAGTGGGTGTAATGTTGGAATATTTGCTTACACAACGGGCAAGTGCATCAATGATTAATTGTAGTTTTCTATCAACGAAATATACCATAGTTCAAACCACAAAGCTGGTGACATGCTGACTTTACATAAAGAGGGAGATGTACTACATCCAAGAGGACTTTCAATATCACACAGCCTCATCTGAAACCTTGGATAATTGGAAGCCACGTGTTTGATCTTCCAAGTGCAGTGTGACTTAAGACATACTCTGCTTTTATGCATGTTGGAGCCAGGTGTAACTGTCCGGGGTCAGCAGCCCAGCCCCCGGACTTGCCGGAAGGCAGCGGCGGGGGGCAGCCGGGAGACAGCAGTTCAACCGCTCTGACTGGCAAACAGAGCCAGAACCTGCCTGTGCCAGGGGGAAGGGGCGAGGCCCCAAGGCCTCAGAAGACGAGAGGAGACAAAGGGAGCCCAGCTAGTCCCACCCCCGGGGGAGGAAAGGGGGCTAAGCAGAGCAGAGGAAGGGGGCAAGGACAGCAGGTTTGGGGACCCAGCAGTCGCCCACACAGAGCCCTTACCTGAAGGGAAGGAGCAGCAGCCCCAACAGCCCAGAGCCACGCCCCAGCTAGAGGATAGTAGCCTGGCCCAGGAGATGCCAAGAGCCAAGCTCCTCCAGGTGGAGCTGCTGGAGGCACTCTAATGGAGGAGCTGGGCAGCCAGCCAAGGGGCCACAGCTGGGCCTGCCTTCAGCAATCAGTTCAGCCAGGGAGGCCTGGCAGCCAGCCAGGGGGCTGCAGCTGGACCTGCCTTCGGCAATCAGCAGAGGCAGGGAGGCTTGGCAGCCAGAGAACAAGGCACAGCTGGTGCTGGTCAGTGCAGCCAGATCAGCTACCCCAGCTGCAACTACTTGGGGCAGCCCAAGACCAGGCTGGAAGGAGGGCGGAGCAGAGAAAGGAAGCCCTATAAAGGATGGCTAGGAAATGCCCTGGGGTGGTGGGTTTGAGTAGGAGTGATGGAATGGAGTGAGAGCAAAGACCAGGAAGAGAGTGGATGGAGGAGGAGAGGCCAGAGGGGGTGAGTGGCACAGGTTGAGCAGACCAGAGAGTGGATTGAGAGGGAGTCTGGGTGATGTATACCACCCCTCCTTTCACAGAGCAGGGTCCTGCAGCATCCCTGGCACCCCTCTGATGTCAGTAGCAGACTGCCTGGCGCCCCACCCGGTGGCGGCAAGCCCTGACAGTAACAATGTGCAGGTTTCCAGCATAGCTGCTTCTCTGAAAGAGGTAGCATGGAATTGAAGGGCAGTGACTTTTAATTTGGAACCACGTATTCCAGTGCCCCTTGAAATTGCTATGGGGTTGGCTGTGATTTGATGGTACTTCACACACATATTCCAGTGCTGCTTTGCACAGAACATGTTGCATGAACTTTTATCAAAATTTTCCAGTTGCATCAAGCTACAACTGTCCTAACCTTACTATTAATATTAGGTTATCTTGGACAAATAGGTTTGGGTTCCTTCATAGGTTCTGGATTGAGAGCCAATGTTTTGCTTTTTGATGAGAAGGTGGCAACCTTACCTAGACTCCTAAAGCAGACTAGCATACACATTAAGAGCAGAGCTCTTAAATATCTTACCAATTAATGTTTAAAAAGAACAGGGAGAGCTTTTTTTGTTGCATGGTGGCGGCAGCAAGAGTACTATCTGCAGCAAAGTGGAAGACAGATAAGGTGTGTTAAGAGTGGAGACACAAGAAATATATGAACATGCATCAGTGGCGCAACGAGAATGCCGATTTACACAACAAACCGACAGCCGAATTTTGGGAAAAATGGAAGGACCTTTTCGATTATTTAGGCAGAAATTAACTGATATAGCAGTCTGCATAACTAAAATTAACCAAGAAGTGGGAAGGAGGGAAGGAGAATTAGGATGCATCTATGCTTAGGTATAATAAATTTAGAATGTTCTTTATTAGGTCAATATAAGTGTAAATGTTCCAGAATTGTTCTTATTGAATATTATGTCGGAGGGGGTAGAGAAGGAAAATGGGTATTTGATGCTTCATGTAATTACGGCGGCAAGAATAATATATGCAAGGTATTGGAAGAAGCTAGAGATACCATTGAAAGGAGAAGAGATAGAAAAAATCTTAGAAACAGCAGAAATGGATGTCTTAACAGACTTGATAAAAGAACAAAGTAGGGGCAATCTGCAGAAAAGATGGACACCCATAGATGGGTTAAATCAAAATATGGAACAAGAAATTAAGTAAATATGAAGATAGGAGATAGAATGCTTACAGGTATTAAGCAGGGTAGCCTTATAAGAAAACTAGGTTTTGGATAAGGAAAACAAGATATAAAGAGGAGGTAACTGCAGAGATGGAAAATGAGTATAATACATAGTTTGCTGTTGTTATCGCTTTTGATTTCTTATGAAGTTGTGCTTGATATCTCCTGATGTGATGTCTATGTGTATATGTATGTATTCTTATTGAAACCAATAAAATAATAAAATAGTAATAATAAAAAATATATATGTTTAAACGTGTTGCTTTAATTCTCAAAACAATTCTATATGTACTGTTCACAGAAGATTGGATAAGTCTCAACACAACTTCCAATCTAGTATTTGTATAATCGTTTATTAGGCACTTCTTATTTTAATGTCATATCTTTTTAAAAATAAAAGCTTATATTATATATATATATATATATATATATATATAAAAACCTTAGTTACAGAACTGCCTAGTATTGGAGCAGCAGGACAGGAAGGACACAGTGATGAGTGAGGGGTGTAATGGCACCAGCAGGGCCTCTCCCCCCCCCAATGCTATAATGCAACTGAACTGACCTGACAGCTTGTCTAAACCAATCCAACCTCGCCAAGGACAACCAGTACGATCAACGTTTAAACTGGAAGCAAGATACACATTAAATGGGGATCTGCAATTACCATATTTCCCATCCGCTAACAGTCAACTGTGGTCTTAAAAGTAAGCTGTATATAAAAACGTCACGGTGTTCAGGGAAGGTCTCCTGCCCAGCAGCCATACAGATCCCATCCAGCGGCCAGGGCAAGTTTTACCCGCTCGTATTTTTTCACTTCTTCCCTTCTGAACAAAACGTTCTCGTCAATATTGTCATAAATCAGCATTGTGGTATGCATATAAACAAGCAGGGATCCTAGATGATGCAGAAGAAGGAGTAAACATGGAGAGGCTTTGAGCAGATAAAACGGCCGCCTGCGATTCCCCCTTTCTAAGCCAGCCGCCTGGCTCTGTTAGCTGCTCCGTTTCTCTTAGCACCGCATGCACTGCGGAGATGAGGCCGAGGAGAAGGCAGGCAAAGGCCGAGAGATGAAGACAAAGAATCCGTCGCTGGCTGCTCAACCAAGGTGAGTGCTTGCCAAGGCACCATTAAATATATTCATCGTCACTTCAGGGTTTCAGGCATCCATTTTAGTAAAAAATATATATATTTTTTGAAGGAAACAAGCAATGGAACCAAAGCAAATCTTTCTCATAGGCTTTAAAAAAGACGATCAAAGCAGGCAACACTCCTATTTTCGATGAATTCAAACCGACTGAGCATCATGATGAATAATCTGAACGGTCCAATAGGCTGGCCACACTGGGAGGGTTTGAAAGTAAGCTTATAAAATGATCTTAAGCCCACACGTAATGCTCATTTTTTTTCTCCCTACAGAACTGCACAGGATAAACAAAAAATGGATACTGCTTCCTCTAGTTCTGATGGGCTCCTTGTCTATTAAATTCTGGTTGGAGAGATACAGTTAATGATGCTTTTAAGTAAATAATACAGAGGATGGGTTTTTGGACACGTTGCTTTCTGATAAGGGAAACAAAACGCTTGTATCCTTTTATCTTAACGTAACAGGTGTTCAATAGCTTAACTCATTTTCACTGAGAATTAAGAGAGCTGTGGTCTTTCCCCCCCACTAGCTCCTTGAATTTAAAATAAGCTGCAAAACAACAAAGCGGGAATTGTCTATTAAAGAAGTCAGTGGCCTCCTTTATAATTAGCTATATTATTTTTAAAAGTTGCCACCTTCCCAAAGAAGTCATAGTAATGTTCAACAATAATTTAAAATAAATAACAACACCCCCCCACCCCAATTTTCATATAATTATCTAAGGAAAATGGCACCCGCAGAATAAAACCAATCTGCTTCTAGCCTAGGGAGAGTTTTACTAATATAATTTTCAGCTGCTGCATGTTGTTTCATGGTGAATCTATGCCTCCTTTTTATAGCTTGTTTTATTATTAATAATGTTATGCTGTTTTTTTCATTTTCTTGTTATGATTTTTACTTTGAGATTGCATTGAGCAGATCTCTGGAGAGGCAGCATATATATTTTCTAACTAAGCAAATAAGTAAATATTGAAAAAATAAGATTTTTCTTCTTTGGGGTAGGATGTATTTATTTAATTTAACATATATCACCTCTCCAGCATATTCACTGTTCGAGGGGGTTTACAGCATACATACAAAATACACTATTCAAATAATATAAATGCAAACATTAAAAAATGGTAATACGATATTCAAATGCAATACAAACATTAAAACCCAGTAATACAATAGAATACAAACATTAAAACCCATACATCTGAGAGAACAGGGCCATCACTAAATCCTATTCATGCCCATTGTCTATAATAAATTAAACATATGGAATCAAGCCAATAAAAATATCAGAATCAGAAAAAACATCTCTGCTTTGCAAGCCCTCCAGCATTTCACCAAATCCTGGAGGGACCGAGAGTCTCCATACACGAGACATTTGACACGTCAGAAGATGCAATATTAGCCGGGAGGGGTAGTTTAAAAAGACATAGCCGGCGGCATGGCAAAGGCTTTGCTATATACACGGGAGCTGTGTGAAGGGGCTGTGAAAGGCCAAAGGGAAACTTCAGCCCATAACAACAAACACAAACAACAGCATTTGATTTATATACCACCCTTCAGGACAACAACACCCACTCAGAGCGGTTTACAAAGTATGCCATTATTATCCCCACAGCAAAACACCCTGAGAGGTGGGTGGGGCTGAGAGAGCTCCAGAGAACTGTGACTCACCCAAGGTCACCCAGCTGGCTTCAAGCGGAGGAGTGGGGAATCAAACCCAGTTCTCCAGATTAGAGTCCCACGGTCTTAACCACTACACCAAACTGGCTCTCACACCAAACTGGCTCTTCAGGTCCAAGCCCGGCTCTGGAAGGCAGCTCCAGCCCATTTCCATTCCTGGCTGCCCTCTGGTTGCGATCCCACACAGTTTTAGACTGGAAACATGAAACTGACAGAGCCTTTGGGGAGGAGGAGATGAAACTAACAAGCCCTCTAAGGAATGCTCTCCGTTGGCTCTGTCTTTTTAAACTATGCTTCCCAGCTAACACTGTGTCTCCCTACACTTGATGAACACACGCTGAGGCATCTCGTGCAGAGAGACTCCAAGTCTCCTCCTTCCTGAGGGAGGGACCACAAGTGTCAAAGCCCTCTGGTTGAAGAGATTCAAACGTCCCAAGGGCCAGGAACCACCATCATGCCTGAACTGCAGACCGTAGGACACATGGGTGTTATATCGGGAGAGGCAGCCCCATAGGTATGAGGGTCCCAGGCTGTTAAGGGCTTTAGAGCTTAAGACCAACACCTTGAATTTGATTCAGAAGCCAATTGGAAGCCAGTGCAGCTGCTTCAAAATCAAAAGTGATATGAACTGACACTGGTATGCCAGTCAGCAGTCCTGCGGGACTCCACAAGAGAGTTCCCGCCAGGCTGACTTCTCAGTGAGGCCAAGTGGTTGACCAAAACTGAGTGGTCAAGAGCGTCAAATGCTGCTGACAAATCTAACAAAATCTGCAGCGCATGCCCACGTTTATACAGGTGGAATCAGAGATTATCAACCAGTGCTACTAGAGCTGTCTCAGTGCCAAATCCAGGCATAAGCCAGAACGGACACAGATATTTCCATCAAGAAACCATGGAGCTGCTCCTTCAACTCCCATTCAATTACTTTGCTCAGAAACAGTACATTCCAGACCCCCTCGGGGGCAGGGGGGGTAATTTGCTATCTCATTCTTATCCAAGGAGGATTTCTTCAAAAATGGTCTTACTATTGCCTCCTTGAGTGAACTAGGGAACTGACCCTGTGAGAAAGAGACAGTGAAGGGGGTTGCCTGGCATCCATGGAATAGTCATATTTCAAAGACTGTGATCAGCATGTAAATCTGCTGTTCCAGGGGAATAAATTAAAAGATTCAGTGGGCATGTGCCATCCAGGGGCCCAAAAATGAATGTGCCATGCAGGGACACAAATTTCCATCAACATGTTTTTTAAATTCCAGAGCCCCTACCCAGGAGAATAGCACAGATCTCCCTGAAATTGCACTGAATCTCTGTGATACTCAATGCAACTGGAACTAGTTTCCACATGTCTCAACCCCCTACCCACTGTTCAGTGCTGAGGAGGAAAGTAAGGCTTGCTCCCACAGTAGGATCAGTTCCTCGTGGGGGTTGTTCTATGCAAAACAGCAAATTTGATTTCGGCAACAGCGCAAGCAAAATTGCAATGGAGAAACTACAACAGGACGATTCCCTCTTCCCATTCTTCCCTGACAACAGACATTTGATGAAGATTACAATAAGAGACAGCAATGGGCCTGAAGTCACCCAGTGAACTTTATGGATGAGTAGAGATTTGAACCTGGGTCTCCCAGGCCCTAGACTGGCACTCTAACCACTACACAACACTGTCTATGTATTAATGTTCTAGAGCATTAAGGCGCACAAATTGAAATCTTTTGCACATTATTTGGATATGGCAGTAACAGGAAATGAGATTGTTATTAAGTTTTTCATTTGACCAGTGGACATAAGCCATTATCCTCAATGTAGTACCCATGAGTGCCATATCATGTGACTATGTGTTTCCTGGAACCTCCATAATTCTTTCCCAAGCATCTTTTCCCCAAAGAAAGGAGACAATCTTGGCTCTCCTCGACCCGTTTCCTCTTTTGGAGAAGGAGGGTGTTCGGAAGAGCCAAGGAGGCATCACCTTTGTATCCGTTGCATATACTGATGAGCTAGACATTATGTCCCCACAATGGGCAAATAACCTCTGAGGCTACTTCAGGTTGGAAAAATGGCAGGTTGGACAGCCCAAGCCCCCTTTCTCCATGCATCACAGCCCCAATCCTAATCAGGCCCCTATATGCTGGGAAGCGAGGAACTCGCCTCCCCACCTGACACAAAGTGTATCTGAGGCCTCACCCTGGCAATTGCGCAACTCTAGTGAAATCAGATTCTATTTGTGGTATCAATGCATACTGTAAAGATCATGTCTAATCCAAAATGCCTCATGAGATGGCATGAGATCTACTAACTAGCATCGCTTAAATGCTTACTTGCAACAGTATCTCTCTAGAGCATTGTTTTGAATGTAGAAAGTCCCCAGGACCAGCCCTCAGTATCACCAGTTAAAAGCATCTCAGATAACATGGCAAAAGAAATACTTCTTTTTTTCTTGGACAACCAGTGCCAATTAGAGCAGAAAGTTCTTGGTCTAGATGGACCAATGTTCTGATTTGATACAGCAGCTTGCTGGCTTCCTCAATGTACATGACTAATCCTAGGTGCATTTATTTCAAAAATAAGGAAATCTATATATTTAAAAACAGAAGTCTTTTGTTTTGATGCCATTTCTGACAGGAATTTTATTGTAATTCCTTACAAAATAATAAAATGTATTTTTGTGGTGGGAACAACTTGCTGTAAATTTTCTTTATGCTGACACTTATACTTCAGCTTATGCTGACCCTTATACTAAGAATTCTTAACTTGAATTCCTCTTTAGAAAAGTGATGTTACAGTTAAGACAAAAGATTCCTTTTCCCTCACTCCACAGGGGAACCTGCCTGACCTGTCAGACTCACAAACTCTCTCTGAAAACAAAATCTTGTCAGCTACCAACTGTCAGCCTGAAGGCTAGTTCTCACTGGCCAATCAGAGGAGGGAGCAGCCCGTCAATCACTTGGTCATTCCAGGCACTTGTTAACTTTTTCCCTTTCAGTTCTCTGACTGATGCATTTAGGAATCTTTCTTTAAAGTGAATTCTGTTACACTCATATATTTAATAACAGAAACACTGAGAGTAAATGGTTTACAGCTTCTGCCAAGGAACTGAAGTAAGTGTAGTTTTGTGACTGGGACAAAAAAGTTCTTTTAGGGAACATTTATAATTCTGAAACTTCTGAAAATGGGCAAGTATAAAAGCAGCACCACAGGATGCTCCTTAAAAATGCTGGTTTCCCCTTTAAAAAGTTTCCCGAGAAGTACTATCTGCTACTTTGGAATCAAGAACCATATTTAAAAAGACATGATGATGGGTGAGGCACATTTTCAAATGGAGCATAGAGTGTTTGTTTTGTGGTCTCTTGTACTGCACAAACCAAGCAGGCATGCTACAAATCATTCACTTTACTTTTATCATTAACAAAATCATTCACTTTACTTTTATCATTAACAACCCATGGCCTGGCCAAAAGAGGCACAGAGAAGCGGAGCATTTTCCTGAACCAACTCACCCTCATCCTTTGGATGAGGAGGAAAGGCCAAAGGCCTCCCTAACCCTGACAGCCTTTCCATATTTCTCTGATTCAGGATTCAGGCATTGCCACATGTTCATCTCAATTCTGGGTTTGTATTGTTAACCTATTTCCATTCACACAGCATACAACAAAATGCAAAGTTCTAGGGCAGGTCTCCGGTGTAGAAGAGGTTGCCTTAACTCCAGTCTTGGCTGTGGAGAGATGATGTATCCAACTTATTGTACAGAAACATACTGCATGGATGTGCGAGACATAATCCATGAGAGCATGGGAAAATGCAGAATGTGCTGTTGTGTGCAAAATTCAGTTTATGTGTATATGTTTATTATTCAGTTTATGTGTATATGTAAGTGCAGCTGTCTTGATGGCCCTTAAGAGGGCTGAAAGATGGGGTATAAATTTTGTAAAATTAATATTAAAAAAGGAAACCTAGGGGAATGAAACCACACTTGAAAACATAGCTGACAGATTCTACCTACCCCTTCCATATACAGTTGCAGGGCTTTTTTTCAGCAGGAACGCGGGGGGACGGAGTTCCGGAACCTCTTGAAAATGGTCACATGGCTGGTGGCCCCGCCCCCTGATCTCCAGACAGAGGGGAGTTGAGATTGCCCTCTGCGCTGCAGCCATGTGACCATTTTCTCCGAGGGCAACCCACTGAGTTCCATCACCTCTTTTCCCAGAAAAAAAGCCCGGTATAGTTGGATCACCTGCTATATGAACCTTGTTCTCTTTGGCCCAAACCCTGCACCTAGAGCCCTTTCACAATGTATGGGGCAGCTTATGCATTTGCTATGATAAGCATGCAAAGTCTGATGGGGAGTCATAAGGGCACCAAAAGAAGGATTAGACCAGTGGCTCATCTAGTGCAGCATCCGCTTTCCCACAGTGGCCAACCAGTGGTCATGGACGACCAACAGGCACAGAGGCCAAGACATGCCTTCATCCCCTAGCACCAGCATTCAAAGGTTTCCTGCCTCTGACAACAGAGGTGCCCTTTAGTCTTCATGGCTTGTAGTCAATGGTGGACCAATCCTCCACGTATTTGTCTAACCCTTTTTATTTATTTTGTTTATTTATTTTATTTTATTTATATTCTCCAAAAATCACCACCCAACCATCTCCAAAGGTATTTAACAAGGCTGGGCGGTAAATGCTTCTAGTAGGGGGGCATGTTCTCCTCTATTCAGCCAGCAGGGAGGCCCAACCAGCGTCAACCATACACCTGATGGAACAGCTCCGTCTTGCAGGCCTGGCAGAATCCAGCCGGGCACTGGTCTCTTTAGACAGAGTGTTCCACCAGGTTGGAGCCAGGACCAAAAAGGCCCTGGTTCTGGTCAACGCTAGGTGGGCCTCCCTGGGGCCAGGGGCCATTAACAGCTGTTTGTTGCTGGATCGAAGCGTCCTCCGGGGCTCATATTGGGAGGCGGTCCCACAGATACGCTGGTCCCAGTCTGCATAGGGCTTTGTAGGTTAATACCAAGACCTTGAACCTGATCCAGTACTCCACCGGCGACCAGTGCAGCTGGCGCAGTACTGGTGTTGTGTGTGCATTAGAAGACACCCTGGTGATGACACATTTTGGACCAGATGTAACTGCCGGATCAAGTTCAAGGGGAGCCCTGCTTAGAGTGCATTACAGTAGTCTAGCCTAGAGGTGACCATTGCCTGGACTACTGTAATTAAGTCACGGGTCGAAAGATAGGGGGTGAGCTGTCTGGTCTGTCACAGATGGAAGAACGACGACCTGGCAACCGCCGTGACCTGGGCCTCCATTTTCAAGGAGGCATCCATGATCACCCCCAGGCTCCTGACCCTCGGAGTCAGTGTAAGCCCTGCCCCATCAAGTGTCGTAAGCTGGGCCTCCGAATCCATGCTCCCGTGACTCAAGTGAAGGATCTCCGTCTTTCTGAGGTTTAACTTCAGCCGACTCTGCCTCAACCATCCGGCCACGGCTTCAAAAGCACGCTCCAGGACATCTGGGGTCGATCCAGGCCGTCCGTCCATCAACAGATATAGCTGGGTGTCATCAGCGTACTGACGACACCCAAGCCTGAAACTTCGCACCAGCTGGGTGAGGGGGGGCGCATGTAGCTATTAAACAATAACGGGGAGAGTACTGCCCGCTGTGGCATGCCACACGCTAGTGCACGGCGGGATGACAACTTCTCCCCTAGTGCCACGCTCTGTGGAGAAAGGAGACAAGCCACTGTAGTGTCGTCCTTTGTATCCCCACGTTGGCAAGGCGTTGGGTTAGATGGTCATAATCAACGGTATTGAATGCTGCCAAAAGGTCTAGTAAAATCAGCTGCGCCATTCCACCTCAATACAGATGTCTGCGAAGATCGTCCGTGAGGGCGACCAGCAATGTCTTGGCGCCATGGCCTGGGCAGAAGCCGGACTGGAAGGGATCCAGGGCCAAGGTCTCCTTCAGGAAACTCTGCAGCTGTTTCTCTACCACCCGCTCAATCACCTTACCCAGAAACGGAAGGTTCGAGACTAGGCGGTAACTGAGCAGGTCGGCAGGATCCAATGATGGTTTCTTTAAAAGGGGCCTCACCACAGCCTCCTTTAGTGCCCTTGGAAAAACCCCAGAGCCCAAGGATATGTTGATAATAGCCTCTAAAGAATCCCGTAGTCCACTGACACTGGCTTTCACCAGCCACGACGGACACAGGTCCAGGAGGCAAGTGGTAGGCCTCACCACCTGCAGGATCCTGTCTACTTCCTCCCCAGAGAGAGGGATGAAGTGATCGAATACTGGCCCCAAAGATGGCCAAGGGGCCTCTAGTTCACATACTGTATCAACTGTGACTGGCAGATGGTTTTTAAAACCATATTTGCTAATAGCCGTCACTATGACCCCTGGCAATGAATCCCACAATTTAATCACTCCATTTAGAAAAGAAGTATTTTCTTCTTTCCATCTTGAATCTACTGCCCATTGTCATCTTGGGCGCTGCTGAGTTCTAGTGTTTGGGGAGATGGAGAAATAAATCTGCTCATGAACACCCTGACACTTAGGAGGGCTATGCTTAAGAGCTATAAATGGTTACTGGATATCTGTAGGATGCATATTTCCCCTTTGGGTTTTATATCTATGTGGTAGTTCAGGTCCCCCTGTGCTTATTGAGGAAATGCATGAAACAGCGTGATTATCCTGTAGCTAGTGAAAATCTCAGATGGCCCTCAAGAGATGTCTGACCCTTTCGAAAAGTATAACAACTCTTCAACGAGAAATGTCTTATCCCTGTTTTGCATGCAATCTTTTAAATAACACAATTACTTGCAAAACATATGGCCAAACTTCTGGCTAGAATCCGTCATCTCTGACCAAGGAATTCGAAAAGAACAGGAAATGTGAACAGTGTGTAAAGTCCACTGGACAAGATGATCAGCTGTTAATCAATAATCTATGAAGTATTGAACAAAGGGAATACACAATAATTAATCACAACATATAATCAGAATCCAAAGTAAAACTTTGCTCCTCCCCCTCCCTCAATTTTTCCAATGGGTTAAAATATTAAATAGACTTTGGAAAGCATAGTCCAAATTTTTGTTTTCATTTATTAAAATGTGGGGAGTAGACCTTTTACTGGCATACTTTCCCTCACAGACCATCTAAACCAGTATTTTCATGACTTCCGCAGCTACTTCTCATCCAAGCCTGTCTCATCTTCGCACTACTTCCTTGGCTAAAGCAAGGTTTCCTTGCCAATGTTGCCATTCAAGAGGGAAGTGCTGAGAAACTTGAGAAAGGCCTTGGAATCAAATACCTTACTAATGGGTAGGACTTAACTGATACAGGAGTTTAATGAAGTTTGCTTCACAGAGAAATCTGCCCTGAACTATCAAACCATTGTTCCACCAAGCCCAGTCTCTCAGCAGCTGTTGTGTTCTGGGGAATCAGGAAAAAGCCATCAAGTAACCAGCGAATTGGAGAGCCATTAACATAAAATATACGAGGGCACTTGGAACCTTCTGAATAAAGCATGTACTACACACTAGTGTAGCTACACATTAGCTTTGAGCTACACACTAGCTTTTCTAGCAGGACAACCGTATGCACTTTTCTTCAGAATTAAGCCCCACTTACTCCTGTGGCTATCACCACAAGAAGCTCATTTTAGAAGGGAAATGGCGAGTACAGGTAAACGGTTAACATATTGAGATACGTTGAAATTTCCCCCAGGTGAAGTTAAACTAAAGTCACGAGAAGACTTATCAACAGAGGAAAACATATGTCAATGGTTTTCCTATATGCAAATTTTGGAAAGGTTTAAACTAGTTAAGAGGCTTTATGATTTTGAACAAACTAAGACTGAATTTGAGAAAGATTTATGTACAAATGAACATGTAATTGCCAAAATGTAGAACCTCTTGTAGAAATCTGAAATAGAGGAAGAGCAAGTGAAAGAATGCATGATTAAATGGGCAAAAATTTGGATATGATATATTATAGGAACAATGGGGAAATATGTGGTTGAAAGGGTTAAAATTTACATTAAGCTCCAATCTTACGGAGAATTTTTATAAGATAATGTATCATTGGTATACGACTCCTGAGAAATTGGTAAGAATGTACAAGGGTTCTTCGAATTTATGCTGGAAATGTGCTCAACATGAAGGATCATTTTATCATATGTGGTAGACCTATAAGAAAGCAAAGACTTTTTGGACACAAATACAATTATTAATTCAAAAGATTTTGAAGATTAAAATACAACTGAAACCAGAGAACTTTTCGTTGGGAATGATGGATATTCAGTTGGAAAGAAGCTGTGGAACTTTGTTTTTATATATGATTATGGCAGCAAGACTATTATATACACAAAACTGGAAGCTTCCCTTTAGTTTATATAGTTTTTCTTTATCCTCTATGTTTGTTTTCCCTTCTGTTTGTATGATCTGTTATTTTTGTTTGTTAGTTAGCTAGTTTTGGTGTAACTGTATCTTTGTTTTTTTATTATATAAAATTGCTAATTAAAAAAAAACAGCAGTAAGCCCCACTGACTTCAGTGCGACTTGTTTCCGAGCAGATGCACCAAGGAATGATGGCTTGATATATGTTAGGTGCTGGCAGTATTTATGGGCAAGATTGTTGTATGAGCAAATGATGACAGCATTTCTACCCTTGAATTCTAGATGGGGAAGCTGAGGCTTACAGACTGGCTTGCCTACGGCTACCCTGGAGAGGTCACGGCAGAGAAGAAATTCAAATCAGAATATTCCTGATGTCAAGGTCAGTCATTGCTGTGCTGTGTCAAATCCCTCAGATGTCCCATCAGATGTAAGCCTACGAAGGGCAGTGTAGTACATTGCTAAAAAAACAAGGGAAAAGATTAGGTTCAGTGCCTATTCACAGTACTGGTATTCAGGGTCCACCACAAGGACTGTCAGTCAGATGTGTACTTGCAAGTTCCCTGTTTGGAACTCAGTTCTCAGACATGCGGAGTGTAAGCTGGACTAGGATCATGGCGTACAAAGAAAGGGTATCTCAAGCTCAAAGGGAAGAAAGAGCTCCTTGCCACACTGGAGCAAACTTAGTGTACTGCAAAGTACAAACAGAGCCCACCTGTGACATATAGTGCCCCCTTGGGGCTGTTTCAGGTTGGGAAAATGGCACAGTGGGAGATGTTGGAGCCCCTTCTCATGCACTGCAGCCCCATGGGCCTGGGAATTGCACTACCAGCAGGGAACTTGCAAACACTTAAGGACTGTGCACAGCCAGGGTAAAACAGAACATGCTGTCAGGACCTCAGAGGTGGACCTAGTCAGAAAAGCGACAGGAGCTTAAATAAATGTGCTTTAAACATCTCCTCTGCATTCACTGCTGCCGCATACAGCGAGAAAGTGCAACTACTGGGATTGGTGCTGATATATGTAAATACAAACAATCCCCAAACCTCTCTCACCTAAATAGCTGGAGCTACTCCTAAACAGAAATGGCTTGACTTAGTCAAAGAAGCCATATCCTCCAGTTTGCAGCATCTGAGCAAGTCTGTTAATGATAGGGCATTTTGGAGGTCTTTCAATTCATAGGATCGCCATAGGTCGGAGGCTACTTGATGGCACATCACACACACAACTCACAACCAACTGATTTGCACTGTCTTATATGGGCAGTGGAAATAGTCAGTTTGGGAATGAATTGAGTCATGAGTGGCCCCGTGTGTGTGGAGTTCCAGGGAATTATTTCCTCTGTAGGCAGGACTTTGGGTGAGGTGCAGTTTTGCTTCGCTCACTTTTGATTCTGTTCCAATGCCGGCCATTCTCTGTCTCATGTCCACTGCTCACATAGCTCTTCTAGTACAGAAGATCTTGCTATCCTCTAGAGTGTTACATGCTGTGGAACTGTCAGTGGTTGGGTTCCCTTGGACCCAGTCTGCCAGGAAGCCTCTTGCATCCCAGAAAGACTCCTTGTTAAGTGGTTTGGCTGCAGCACTCTGTTGGTTCGAATCCCACTACTGCCATGAGCTCAATAGGTGGCCTTGGGTAAGCTGCTCCTCTCAACCCCAGCTCCCCAGTTGTGTTGTGGGGCTAATAATAACACGAACTTGTTCACCGCTCTAGGTGGGGCACTAATCTGTCTAGAAGAGCGGTATATAAGTGTAGTTATTATTATTATAGTATATCTATTTATACTCTATGGTTAAAGCACATACTAAAATGGCACCTAGGAAAGTTAAGTTGTGATTATGTTCACAGAAGGCAACATTATAGCATGTAAGAGTCATGTACTCTGCATACAAATACAAGTGTATTTGGCAGATTTGGCAGATTTCACAGAAATGCAGAGTATAAATGGTCTAAATGAATAATGTGTGCTACAGGTACAAACCCAGTGTTGAGATACTGTCTGGCAAATACTCGCTGGACAATATCTGAAGGGCGGCGAGTTACCTAATGTTTTGCTGTTCATCTTGTTATGCAGAACCATCAAACTAACAATTACAACGATGAGCTAACAATATTTTGCTCCATGGCAGGCAAAATATTTGAGAGAAACAAAACTTGAGTCTATGTGTTTGTAACAAGATCATTATCTTAGGGATATCATGAAGTTAATATAAAACTTAAATGTAATAGAAACTATGTATGGGAGACTTAGTTTTTCATATATCACAAAATCTATGCCATTTCAGTTCTATCCATGGTTCTTAAACTCCATTCGAGTAAGAATCACTATCTGGTTTTTCAATTTTCTGGCAGACTACCAAATTTCTTGATTTGTAGGCAATACACATGGGAAGACAAGTGAAATGTTTAAAACTTGGCTACGGTGATTTAGCTTTAATTGATTAATTAGTTGGAACCAATTTTATGCAGTAGGGATGCTCATTAAAGACATGTTTTCTTGTTTGAAACTTGTTTGGTTAATTTAATTTAATAGACTGCTTACCCAACCTCCTCACAAGCGAGCTCAAGGCGGGTTGCAACATTATATAGTGGTACAAAAAGTTAAAAACAACAATACACAATCCTTAAATATAAAAAGCAAACTGTATTGCCAACGACTCACTTCTTATACCTGCACAGGTGCAGGGGACAAGAAGCGAGTCAGGGGCAAAATGGTTTGCCTCCCCTCTGCCTCCTCAGGGCCTCCAGAGGCCTGGAAAGGCCCAGCATGGCTGTGGCGCTGGACCTTCCCACTGCCTTGAGGCTTCCAGAGGCCCAGGTAGCACCAGCCCAGAGACGAGAAGACCTGATGCCGTGCTGCCAGGCCTTCCCGCTGCCTCGGGAATTCTGGAGGCCCAGAAAGGACCAGTACAGCAGTGGGAAGACATGGTGTTGTGGCCCTGGCCCTTCCCGTTGCCTCGGGCCCTGGTCCGGCGATGCAGCCCAGCCCAGTGGTCCACTGTGGTGTGGGGCTATCTGGCCCCCTGCAGTAATGGGCTGCCCGGCACATTGTGGCGCAGGGCTGTCCAGCCCAGCAGCCTGCTGCAGCGTGGGACAGCCCAGCTGGTTGCAGCACAGGGCTGCCGTCCTCGGCGGTCGCTGCACCATGGGGCTGCCTGGCTGGTTGCGGCGTGGGGCAGCGTCTCCCAGTGGTCCCTGCAGTATAGGGTGGCCCAGCAGCCCGCTGCAGCGTGGGGTGGCTCAGCCTGGCGCCTGCTGTTAGAGCCTGTTGTATTATGTCACAATGGGCTCTGGCGCTAGTAAAAAATAAAATATGCAATTTCACAATTCCAATACAGAATTAAAACTACAGTCTAAGATGCAGCATATGATAGTTCACCATAATATATCCTGCACACCTGTATCATGGAGGTAGGGCAGGCAGGTTCTGAAGTTCTTGTTATAATAGCATGAAAAAAGAACATACCCGAAGGACTCCCACATGATCACATGGTAAGTTATCCTATATTTCTTTCAGTATCTTAAAAAGATGCTTCCAGCGTCATCCTGATCAGTGTTACTCTAGTCTAAGCCTATTGACTTCAATGAGATTAGACTGGAATAACTTTGCGTAAGATTACAGTGTTATATATGGACCTTTTGGCAGTCGGCAAATGTGATTAAACTCGACAACTGCACTTTCTTTCTGAGAAAACAACCCAACAAAATGTGGGAGCACGGTGCACAAAGCCAGAGCCTTCTTTGAATGTTCACTATGGCCATTTCCTCTGTTGAAAAGGCAGCCTGTTATTCAGTGTTGATTTTAAAATTTAAATGGAAATGGGGGTTGCTCTTTAGCATCTGGTGGAAACATCAAAATATCTCCACATCTTCAGTATTTTCCATGAGAATCACCTGCAGAATGCACCAAGGACCACCAATCCACTTCCCGCTTACCGTAAGGCCTGCCAGCGGGCCCTGCACCACAGATTTTTTAAAAAGTTTATTTAAACGTGAACAAAGGGTAGGACTAAACTGCTGCAGCAGTGCCAGCCATGTTTTGTTCTTGAGTTCTGCAGTACACATCCATGTACCCTTCCACAACCAATGTGAAATCACTTCCCAATACATGTAATGAAGTTGTCTTTAGGTATGGCCTATGTGGGATCCGTTCCTTGACATGTAAAAACCTGGAATGGCCTGCCTGAAGTCAAAAGGGCTCCCACTAGAGATGGGCACGGAACGGAAAAAAACCCCAAACCACTCGGTTTGTGGTTCGTTAATTTCTACGGAACACGAACTTAACAAACTCAGCCAATTTTTGAACCAGTTCGAGGAGGGGGGGGGAGACTAAGATGGGGGGGAAGAAAGGAAAAAAGCACCCTTTTCCCAAACACCTCCCCAGTCCCCAGTCAGTAAGGAAAACAAGAAAGCAAGAGAAAAGAGGCTTTTCAGCCCCTATTCCAGCAGCCAGAAGTGCAGGCCAAAGATCCAAGTTCCCAATCCCAATCCCAACACCACAGCCAGCCACCAAGCTCTCCTCCCTCTCCCACTCTAGAGAAACTGAAACCAGGAATCACACGCCTTCCCCTATTTATGGAAAAAGCCAAGAGACTGAACAACACAGGAGCACTCTGGTTGGCAGAAAAAGCTGCCTGACATGGTTTTGGAAGGAAGAGATTGGTGTTACCATGGCTGCTGAAGGCCCATCTCCTCAGTTGCCTTGGAGGTTACTCCCCCCCCTTTTCCTGGCTAGATAGGCCAGAGTGGGAGCTCTCTAGTTCGCAGGGACAGCTGCCAATCAAGGCTGCAGGCCTCAGATTGGGGGCAAGCTAAAGACTGCCACCGTTGCCTGGGCGAGGGAGTGTTTGGCGCCAAAAGTGTCCGAACCAGCAACGGAATGGTAAGAAAAGTTCGTTTGGTTTGGAAAAACGCAGTCCCACGGAACGCGTGGTTCTCTGGCTACAACCCGGCCGTTCTGTATGGAATTTTGTTCCATAGTTGTTTTGTGCCCATCTCTAGCTCCCACACTCTGTCATTCCACAAACTACATAAAATGGAGTTGTTCAGGAGAGCTTTTCTATAAAGGTTATAGGGCTATACTGTAACAGAATGGGTCAGGAAGGAAGGGAAGCTGATTGTGGTCTATGCCACTGCGTAAAGGGTGTATTATCAGTTTTCTGCGTGCATCATCCTGTTGCTATTGCATTGATTTCTACTGATGTCAAACCAATTTTTTCATTACTTCAGCACTCTGAATCATGACTCATAGGCTACGTTCTGTAATCCTAGTTCATTACTTATTAGAAGTCTCTTTATAGTGACGGCATCAATTCACACTGTGTAATCCTCTTGGAGTCTCAGTGAGAAAGGGGAGAAAATAACTATTGCTTACCACTTACAGTTAAGGCCTGTAATGTACAAGTAACAGAATGGGCTAGTAAGGCATTGAGGATGAACTGCACTACATCGGACTGCAGGTTGAGGGATTACTTTTTCAAAGTTCCCCTGTGTGAATGATTCCTTTGCCACTGCAAACTGGCATATCATGAGAAGGACGAGCCCAGAACCTTTCTCCCTGAAGTGCTATTTTTAAATTTGTAGGGAGCTTTTAATGTAGAGATGTATTAAAATTGCAGCTCTCCTACCTGCAGGCTGATGTGATTCAGCCCATTCTACTGCCTTAGAACTAAACACATGAAAATGCAGTATATAATCTACTACACTATATGAGTTGAAATTAATGCACACTGATGGCACAGTGGGCACGGATGGGCTGGCCTGCCTCCTGCTTGCATGCCACTGTTGGTTTGTGAGCATGGAGTCTATGCTCATAACGTGTATGTGCATCGAGGCTCCCCTCTCGTCCGTCTGTCCATCCAGCTCTCCCTCTATCTAGTACTGCTCATACAGCTATCGCTTTAAGCAGAAGTTAAAACGGGGAACACTTTACTTTACGGGGAACACCCCTCCTTGGAAAAGCAGCATTTCTGTTTATGGGAAAATCTAAAAGAGTCCAGTAGCACCTTTAAGACTAGCCAACTTTATTGTAGCATAAGCTTTCGAGAATCACAGTCCAGTAGCACCTTTAAGACTAGCCAACTTTATTGTAGCATAAGCTTTCGAGAATCACAGTTCTCTTCGTCAGATGCATCTGACGAAGAGAACTGCGATTCTCGAAAGCTTATGCTGCAATAAAGTTGGCTAGTCTTAAAGGTGCTACTGGACTCTTTTAGATTTTGCCACCACAGACTAACACGGCTGACTCCTCTGCACCTATGTTTATGGGAAGGCTCCTTGCTCACAAGCCAGCAATCATGTGTAGGTGGGGATAGGTGGGGCCAGCACATCTGTGCCTTCTCCCTCTCTATCCCAAGTTGCTTCCAACATGTGTAATATCATTGTAGAGAGCTACTGAGTTGGGCCAAGCTCAGCACGGTTTACTGTGATTGGAGGACTTCCCAGAGCAATGGAGTAAAGATTTTTTTACATCACTTGCTGGGGACTGAATGTGGCGCCTTCTTCACGCATAGCAGATACTCTACTCCTAAGCTGGGGCCCCTCCCCAATATTATCATCTCATTAGGCGGCACATGTAGAGCTGAGGTGAAGTCTTATCTTGCAGTTTTGCATGCCCTATTTCATTCTGTACTCTTTGCTGCCAATGCGCAATAACTACACCCCTGCAATTTAACTACTTGGAACTTCATAATGAGTCAGTTATATATTAAACCATGTGTATGCATTGCAAAAAAAAAAGAAAAAAAGAAAAAGAAAGAGGTACACCTAGGCTATGCAAAAAGCCCCACTGCCAAACATGTTCTCCTTATTTCACTTTAACTAATTATTTCTGCCAGAGACAGGTTCTCAGATCAATTATTACACAGGCTGTACTTAAAGAGATTATTGCTTGTTTAATGTTTGCCACTGAAAATTGAACCACTGAGGTCCCTGGCTGGAAATGGAGATGTTTGGAGTGGTGCTTTGTGGTTCCTTGTTTACACCTTTCAATATTCACCTAGCACAGCCTATTCTTTGCTTATGGGGACTGCCCACAAGTATTAAAGCACAAGCACGTCAGTCCTTTGTGCTGACGGGCTTGGACATCCTCAGCAGCTAAGCGCATGGAACTCGGGAGGAATCCTCCTTTGTTCTTTATATATATGCACTGCCAAAGGAGATAGGTAAGAAGTTTCTTTCACACTGCCAGAGTTTAAGAGGAGTAAAGGGGAGAAGCACAAACCCAAATGCAGCAACCACAGTTCACTGGTGCTAGAAGCAGTTTTTAATTCAGGAACTGAACATGGCTCCCAACATGTTCTAAATGCTGAAAACTTGCAGTAAGTCTTTTCAGGATTCCTATTCAAGAAATAAGCGACTATTGCTCTGAATGAATGTTTTGAAATCAGTTCTATATGTCTTGTTTAAAAATTAATCACCCCTTCGAGTGACTGTGTTTTTTAATGCAGTGAGTTCAACAAGGCGCACGTTCCATTTTGCTACCACCAGGTGACTCTGGAATTCTTTTTTTGTACTGGGAAACTAGCCTGAAAGCCAGGTGTGGTTAACAATTTATTCAGCTGTGTTCCAGAGTGTTCTGTGCATGGTGTCTCAGAGATCCTTACAATAACCCTGTAAGGTAGGTCAGTATTATGTTTCAAGGAGATCACTATCAAGAGTGATAGTGAAATCGCTACAGAAGGCGAAGTCCTTTGCAAAAAGGACAGGGCCTTTTCTGTAGCACTGTGGAGTGATTTCCTTCCGGAGATGTGATTAGGGACCTGCTTTCTGGTGTCTCGGTTAGGTAATTATGTGAAGCCCCACTTAACGAGTGCCTATTGAGAAATTCTAGTTATTGGGGTAGGGGATGAAGTTCTGAAATCACGACTTCTTGGGTAGTTTCCCATGATGCTACGCCCAGCTCTTGCTGGCTGTCACTGCCTTTACAATGGAGGTGAAATTAGGCAGCTTAATGTGACTGTCACAATCCACTTTATGGTTTGAAAACAGCTGCGCAAATCAACTCAACTATACATTTTTGTTAGGGAAAAATTGTATTTGAAAACTGGGCATTGCTATTTTCTTCGTGATGGAACAGCTATTTCTCTCAAGGCCAATGAACAAGTTGTTGTTCTCATGTTCTAATCCAGGGGTCAAACTCATGAGTGCCACCGTGCCCACCAAGTGTTTTTAGAAGGTGTGTGGGACCAAGTGCGGCTTTTGGAATTTTTGATGTTTATGGTATAATGTAGACAGCAGCTCTACGTAAAGAACTTTACCAGTGGAAATAGCAAAACGGTCTTCTAAAAACTTGATTTGGAGTAAACACACTGATTGGGATGCATGGCTAAAATTAGGAAAGCTCTCTCTCTTCTGATTTTCTGCAAACGATGCAAAACTGAATGATTCAAGAGGGCTTTGTACTAAGTTAGGAGGGCTGTACTGTAAGGAAATGCTCTCAAAGAGATCCAGAGGAGTTAGCCGTGTTAGTCTGTAGTAACAAAATAGTAATGAGTCCAGTGGCACCTTTAAAACTAACCAACTTTATTGTAGCATAAGCTTTTGAGAACCACAGCTCTCTTTATCAGATGCATCTGGCAAAGAGAGCTGTGGTTCTTGAAAGCTGACAATCCATCTGACGAAGACAGCTGTGGTTCTCGGAAGGTGCCGATGCATCTGACAAAGAGAGCTGTGGCTCTCAAAAGCTTATGCTACAATAAAGTTGGTTAGTCTTAAAGGTGCTACTGGACCCTACTATTTTGCTCTCAAAGAGATGCATCAGTAAAGAGACAGGGATCACAGACTTGACTACTATGTGCTACTGTTGTTTTAAGTGTGATTCTGCTGGGTAGTTCTATGCTGTTTAATAAGTCAGTCTTAGAATCGCTTCTGTTTCAGCATTTCTTCAACTCTCTATTGGATTTCTGGTGGTTTTAAATCTTTACACATTTGCATTTATATACTCTTATTTGTTTATTAAAATGGAATTGACTTCTGTGTAATCCCCCCTTGAGTCTCAGTGAGAAAGGTGGACTATAAATAACGTAAATAAATAAAATCAATACAATCCTTAATGTATCTAACTGGAACTTCTATTGAAGCTATCAGATATTCCCAGTTTTAATGTATTTTTGTCATTCATGTGGAAACTGATAACATCACTACATCCAATTTTAGTTACTTTTCAAAAATAATTTATGTTCCTATCAAAATCTGATACACAAAGGGGTAGGAACCTTTGGAATAGTAGAAAAAGGAAATGGTACAGACGTACCAGAAGTCTGTAAAAAATATATTTAAGGAAATCACAAATGGGAAAAGTATATATTGTAATTACAAAATTGCAAAAAATCTCATAGAAACTTCATGGTGCAATTAAACATATGCTATAGAGAATTAACAAGCTACAGATGATCCACAACAACAAAGACAAGGACATTGGCTAAATTTGTTTTTTTTTGAAAGTGAAATACAATAGCAATAGAAAATGCATAAAAATAGTAAATTTAAACTGCAACAGAAAAGTATGTTCAAAATATGTGGCAACACAACTAGCTTATGGGATGTTTCTCCTCTTCTTCCTCTACTTACTTATACCTAAAATTTAATAACATGAGTTTTTAATCAGTCATCTATTTCATATTTTATTCTCAACGGTTTTTAAGGTCTTTATGTTATAATTAATCTATTTTCATATTAACTACTCTTAATTTTTCTTAGCTTCGAACTTCTATCTTCATTGGTCGTGAACAACCTTGCACTTGTAAATTTAGAAGCCTATCAATTTACTTTCTATATGTTCTGAATCATGTTTTGTTTTAATTCTGTTAGTATTTATTATCTATCCACAACTGTTTACTATGGGCTTCTAAATTTACAAGGGCAAGGTTGTGCGGGACTGATGAAGACTGAAGCCGTGATACTTATTCTTTGAAGTTACATCATATTGTATATCACCAATGAACTCCTGAATCCTCGTCTTCAAAATTATGCGCACAAGGTTACTCACGACTGATAAAGATTTATATATCAAAACGGATTTATCTGGCATCCTGTCTTTCTTATTGTGGGTCATCTGTAGCTTGTCAATTTTCTATAGTATATGTTTAATAGCAACTATGATGTTTCTGTGAGATTTTTTGCAATTTTATAATTACAATATATGTTTTTCCTATTTGTGATTTCCTTACATATATTTATTATGGACCTCTGGTACTTTTGTACACCCTTTCCTTTTTCTGTTTCTCCTATCAAAATCTGACCAGAATCTCTGTTAATGTACTTATATGGAAGAAGCTCTCACCAGACCTTCAACAATTATTACAAGTAAGTGCATGTTAAGGGATAGCCAGGAGAAGTGTTTTTTTTTCCTTTTGCAAAATTATGTAAGATGCATGTAAAATGAAGACAGATTCTGCCAGCTTAGCTAGCTCAATGTGTGTGTATATGCAAGAGAGTATTTTTAAACAACAGGTTAATTTTTAAAGGCATCCCGTTAAACAGAGCTTCTGCCTGAAATGTGGAAGATCTACTATCCAAGTTATGCATTATCTTACTCCCTGACATTTTGTGGTTGGCTCCACCTCCCATGGGAGCCATTTTGTAGTTGTGGCCACCACTCCGTGTCAGAATTCTCAAGGTACTGGCAGGCTGGAAAAGGTTGGGAACACCGTTCTAATTCTTTATCAGAAAAACACAACAGGCTAGAAAGCTTCCTTTGAAGTAATTCTTTTGCCAACTGGAAATTGCTAAGAGGGCATTGCCAGGTTATTGACCTTTCATTTAGAAACAATCATTCCTAATCCTGAACATATTGACTAAGGAGGGAGCTCAAAGGGACTTATTTCTGAGAAAACATGCATAAGGTTGCACTGCAAAAGACAAATGGATGAAGGTGGTGGATTTCTTCCTTTTTGCCATTCTGGGGTGTTTGACATTTTAACTACCCTGTTCTTATTCTTTAACTGTGCACTTTTGTACCCTAACAGGAAAACTGTTGTACTTTTCTGTTTCACAGAAAACCATAAATTCAATTTATGGCTAAAGAAAGTGATGCTTTGACTGCATAAAGTTAGAAATGTTGGGTATGCTATAAAACTAGAACTCTATAAACTTACATCACCTTTGTCCTGCTTTGTCTCTTAAATTCTGTAAACCACCTATGCTGTCACGGTGGGAGTTCTGTTAAAAGTTAACATTCCTGGTTTATATTTACCATTAAAAGGAAGGTTGTCTTACCTCTCTTTACTGACTTATAATTTGGTCTACGCATGTTACTTCGTATAACCTGCTAAGTTATTACAAGAGTTACAAGTTTGCACTTGAGCATAGTTAGTGATTTCTCAAAAAACAGAAAAGGCTGCAATTCTGTACATGCTTACTTGGGAGTAAGTGCATAAGGACTCTCCAACACGCCAACATTTTTTAAAAACAAGGTAACTTACATTTGGATTGTTTGTCCTGGCTTGGATGTCCCCCCCGCTCCGCTTCTCCATAGCATATTGGTGGCTTCCGTGCACCTTCTGGGCTTTCCCCATCTTTTCTGTGACTTTTCCTTAATCTGTTTTGCTGCGCTGTTTTGGGGGGAGATTGCAGCAATGCCAGGGTGGTACCCATGTGGATGGGAAAGTCCAGTTCTTCCTGGATCTGCCCTCATCAATGCCATTTTCCCTGCCCCAGCCCCCTGAGGCTGCTGCCCCCTCCCCACCAGCAGGGGACTTACCCACAAAAAATCAGCTGTCAGCATATCATGATAACAACGTCTATCAAGTTTTCTGAATTCTTGGCTTGCATTTTTTTTAATAGTATGTAGCTAGCCCTTTTCATTGTGGAATATGCCTTTCCCTTTATATCTCCTAGCAATCTAGATAGCCCAGCCACATCTGCTCTTGTCAGAGCTTGGAGGCTAAGCAGGGTCAGCCCTGATTAATATTGGATGGGAGACCACCACGGAAAACTGGGGTCGCTACAGGGAGACGAGGAGTGGCAAATCACCTCTGCTCATCTCTTGCCTTGAAAACCCCATGATGGGGTTGGGTTGTCTTAAGCTGGTTGCAACTTAAGAGCTTACTTGTATATCTCTACAACAAAACGGGCGAGGGAATTACTTTCTGTTTAAAAATTTAAGTTGGGAATTCAAAGACCCTGATTGACAGATTGTTATAATATCTCAGTTGCTGATTAAAAAAAAAAAAAAAACAGTCCTCAGGTGGCAAGTGGCAAATGGCTGCCACAGGGGACTGAGGCAGGGAAAATGCAGGGAAAGCTGCCACCCGGAAGCCCCATTGCCACTACGCTGTTACATTAGCAGCTGCAACAGGGAAACCACACAAGCCCATCCCCAAGTCAGTTTGGTGTAGTGGTTAAGAGCTGCAGGACTCTAATCTGGAGAACGGGGTTTGATTCCCCACTCCTCCACTTGAAGCCAGCTGGGTGACCTTGGGTCAGGCACAGCTCTTTCAGAGCTCTCTCAGCCCCACCCACCTCACAGGGTGATTGTCATGAGGATAATAATAACACACTTTGTAAACTGCTCTGAGTCGGGGATAAGTTGTCCTGAAGGGCAGCATATAAATCAAATGTTGTTGTTATATAGAAAATGCTCTAATTTTCACAAAACCGCTCATAAGATTATGTAAACAATCCTTGTGCTCTTTGGAAGAAGGCAAGTCCCTTATTCCAAATGCCCCACAGGCTTAATTATACATGTCCCTTAAGGTGCAATGTTAGGATGTTTATATTGTTTAATTTTATATCGACAGCCACATACTCATGTAGATACAGCAAGTTATTCCCGTCAAAGCCAGATATGCAGGCAGGCAAGAAACTTTCTGCTTCAGTATCTACACCAGTGGGGACCTCACAACAGACTCGTGTTTCTAACCTCAGATGCATCAAAACTTTAGGCGTGGTCCCAACAAAAGTGAGAGGACACAGTATTGAGTGCAGGCTGCCCTTAGAAAAGATCCAGATTATCATCAGTTACGTACAGCAGCGGGAACAAATTTATAATCCGGCATCAGAGACAAAAGTGAAGGGGTAAGGTGGAACTGTGCTGCAGCTGGAAATCTCTGTCCTTTCCCCTAATTCCCAGGGCTCCACTGTATCGTATACAAGCTAATAAAGCGGTGAAACTGATTAGATGGGGGAAAGCAAAGCAGTCTCTGTCTAGTCAAACTCGCTCTGAGGAAACCTTTTCCAAAATAAAATACAAACAGGGATTTTTTTTTCTGGGAAAAGAGGTGGTGGAACTCAGTGGGTTGCCCTCGGAGAAAATGGTCACATGGCTGGTGGCCCCGCCCCCTGATCTCCAGACAGAGGGGAGTTTAGATTGCCCTCCGCGCTGCTCAGGGGCGTGGAGGGCAACCTCAACTCCCCTCTGTCTGGAGATCAGGGGGCGGGGCCACCAGCCATGTGACCATTTTCAAGAGGTTCCGGAACTCCGTTCCCCGCGTTCCCCCTGAAAAAAAGCCCTGAATACAAATAATCATGAATGGCAAATGGCACTGCCACTTGTTTTCC